>NC_081409.1:30617071-30955405 GCF_030272615.1 Cryptomeria japonica | reverse complement strand
CTTTGAAGAATGAGATGCAATCCATTGTGATGAGGCTGACCAAGGAAATTGAGGATTGGGAGAAGAATGAGGAGAATCTTGCATAATCATTGAAGAAAAGAGCTGATGAATGCTTCAGGATTACCTATGAGAATGATCAATTGAAGCTTGACTTGACACAATCAAGGAATAATGGTCAAGAGATTAAAAGACAAATTGCTACCTTGAGAGATGAACTTGCTACTGCTAATGAGTACAAAGACAAATTCAAAGCTAGTTCAGCAAGGCTTGATGAGATGCTAGAAAGTCAGAGACATGGAAAGGACATGCGAGGTTTAGGATTTGAGAAATGTGAATCCTTCGGATCTGGACAAGGAAATCCAAAACCTGATCAGAAGAAGAGAAAGAATCCTTCGGTAAGAAAGCCTCATGCTCATAAATTCAATGGTATATGTTTACTTGCAATAAGTTTAGTCATATGGAAAGTCAATGCAGAAGTAGGATGAATAATGGAATGAAGAACAGTAACAATATGATGAACAATATGAATAATGTTCCTACCTTTACTAGTCAGTGTTTCATATGCAATAGCTTTCGACACAAGTCAAATATGTGTAGAGTAGTAATGATTAACTTTTAAAAAAAATATGTTATGCTTGTGGAATGTTTGGACATATCTCTAATCATTGTAGGACAAGACAAAATTAGATGAACTTCGAACCTATGCAGAATAAAGTTGTTTGCAGAGCATTCAACAAAACCAATCATATTACAAAGTACTGCAAAAGAAAAAATAGTGCTCTGGTAGACAAGAACAAATCAGATGAAAATGGAAAGGCAAAGGTAGATGAGATCAGATGTCAACATAAGAATATGTGGGTAAAGAAGGATGGATCTAAGGCAGATAATAGATATGTACTTGAATCCGGTGCAGAATCTTCATCTGGTAACTAGGGATTTTGGCCTTAGGGGGAGGAAAACTCATACAAATCTTGCAATACCCCTTGTTGAGATCTATAGTCGATGGATTATAGATTATAGGAATTGAATTTCAGTTGATATCCAGGATTTAGATGGTTGATTTCGACATCTGGTAGTTAAATAGGGCATCTAATTGGATATCTAAGGCACATTTATTTCAAAGTGAAATTAGGCTTTGCAAAGTTAAAAGGGAAACTACGAGAGTTATTATTCACTTTGTCAATAGTTTTTTTGAGCTACATAACAAGATGATCAAGGTTTCTTGGCGATTAGTGAGCTAAAAGCGATCTGGCAAGTGATCTAGGGCATTCGACAATCAATGGAGGTATTTTAAAAAATCATTTCTGAGTTCGGTTTTCTAAACATTTCAAATGGCATCCTCATCTTCCATTGCTACTCCATTGATTGTTGAGGTCAAGGATAGACCCCATCCCGTGTTCAAGAAGCACCCCTACAAATCCATGGAGGTTGACCTAGTTGGAGCCTTCTCTTCCATTCCACATAGAGTATTTCATATAGATGATGTACGGGCCTATATTCACTATGAGATTGAGGAAACCATCACTGGGGATATCTTAGACCTATATACTGACAACATTATGAATGAGATCGACAACCCCAAGCCAGAATTTGAGCAGTTGCAAAGAAAGGGTTTCACTCAATTTGTAAACTTTTCTTCATTCGATGAAAATGAATGGGTGAGGTATGTATTGAGAATAATTCATGTTGAATTTATATGGCTTTACCAACCGTACAAAATCACTTCAGAATAAATTAGGGCAGTAACTTATTTGAATCAAACTGATGACAAGCTAGGGTTGCGCAAAGTCAAAAATCCTACCATCAACAAGTTAATCGGTGTAGAATTTGATGGATGGTCAATGAAGATCAGCACATCAAGGAAGATGATGTTAAGTTTTCTGCTATGGTAATTGGTTACGAAGTGTATTGATCTAACCGACTGAATTCTATATTTGGTACTGTCATCCATGTGGCCTACTAGATGGGTAAAGAAGATGCTCATTATGATCTGTGTAGTATTCTATTGGAGGAATTGAAGATAAATTTAAAGAAAATTAAGCAAGATAAGAAATATGTCTTCAAATTTGGTTCCTTGGTTATTTGCATGGCACTTTACTTCATGAATCAGATCCCCAGAACCAGTAGAGTGCAGTGGGCTTTTGATAGACCGATGGCCCAACAGATAAAATAGGGGCTTGAAAGACTTGGTAACAGGGACAATCAAAATGTTGCATTGTGGGCATTCTTCAAGACTTTTTAGGATAAGATGAAATTGAGAATCAGAATCCCCAAGGAAATTGTGAAGAAATATGAGGGGACAATTTATTTTATGGTAAACAACCTTTGTCAGTATCCTTTCCCTTGCATGCATTTTCTTTTGAAAATCCTTAAAATATCCCCATGCAATCTTTCCAAAATCATTACCAAGCATTCTTATGCTATTCTTCATTTGCACCAATGTTGGAGTGCCATCTATCCATTGGATATACCAATACTGGGGAAATATTTCTGAAAATAAAAGAATAGACCAAGAATTAGTTGTCCAAACTTAAACCTTAACCTCTTATCCTTCTTGATGGATTCTAGGTTAAAAATCAGTTGACTCCTTAATGCCTCTAGCAAGTCACAATCAACATCCTCTTTTATCATTCGATGGGCAGTGTGAATAGAAGCAGCAGGGATGATGTTCATCCTGCTAGAGTAATAGATCCTATAACCAATAACCATTGAGGCATATTTTACTATCAGATCATTGATATTATTCATCGTCATTACTCTTCCATCCCATTTAGAACCTGTTAAATTTTCTACATCATTCTTAGGAATGGATCTCAATACTGGAACCTCACTGGTGGCACAAAGTCTAGTTACTGCATGAATAGCTTCCTTAGAAATCTTGTATGGTTGGTCGAGCTACATAAACTAGTCATGAATCCTGCTAAGAACATATCTCACAAGTTTATCATCAAAATCATTAATAAAATTTAGGGCATGGTGAAACCCTTTCTCAGTAACCCTTTTGAATTGTTCCTTCAAAATACCATTCTTATCACACAATGTTCTATACTGATAAAAAATAGCAGCAATACCAAGATCCTCTAGTTTTCAATGATAAAACGATCTAACATCTTCAACATGTAAGACACAATAAGGAACTCCGGATAGGGCTCTGATGGGATCAATTGCCTCAGACTTAAATGAGTGCCTCTTAAATTCAGGACGAGGTCTATCGGTAACATCAACTAGATGTGGGGTGTCCATCTTCAATGATTTAGAAAGATAAGCAGATAACAAGATTTCTGGATAAATACCTTATAGCGCTTATGCACTAGGGTTCCAAACACCAACAAAGCTTTCTCACCAATTCTCGATCGCAAATCACACCAGATCACTTCAAATCTTTGTCAATGTTACAAACACAAACTCTACTCTGCTCTATTCACTCTCTGAGTGCTCACAAGGATGCAATGTGACAAATAACATTCAAAAAGTTCCTTTTATTTTCCCATTATCTACCCCATTAAATGTCATTACCGGTAAAATAAAAGCCAGGTAAAATATCTTCCAACATACTATCGATTCTCATAACACATCAAACCTACTGGTTTGATCATAAAATCACTTCTAAATATCATAATACATCAAAGTATGCAGATTTAACATACCTTATGGTCCTTCAGGGGGTTCAGAAATAGATCTAACATTAAGCTCCCCCTAAGATTTTTAATAGCTTAGTTTGTCTGTGAATGGTTCTCCACACTAGGTGAAGAATTAGGATCTTCAGATGGTTTGTCTTCGATTTTCTCATGATCCTTGTTTTTCTAGATTCTGTTCATTTCAGCTCTGGTCTCCTCCACATCAACTTTCATTTCCCTTTTTGTTCAACAGATTGATTTATGGATTTGTTCACCTTTGCTCTGCAAAACTTTGCAATATGTCCCAGTTTATGACAATGATAACAAGTCATACCAGATGCTCTCCAAGGTCCAGCATTCCCTCTACCAGTCCTTCTTTTGCAATTCATAGCTACATGACCGTAGTTATGACAGATTGTGTAGACCACATTCATCCTCTTTTCCATCTCATAGGGGCTATACCAATTAGCATAGGGTCTCTTCCAACTAGGACTTCTCTGGTCATTAAAGGTTCTTTGCCAACCACCACTAGACCTCCAACTCATGTGAGGTACTGGATTATTTTGCTCCATACCTGCACTCAATGACTCTATGCCCATGCATGCTGTAAGTGTAACAATAACCATAAAAGGTTCTAGGCTTATATCCTTGATATATATTAGGTCTATAACCATTAGTAACATCATATCTACTTCTACAAACATTAGCAGTATGTCCTAGCTTATGACAATTGAAACAAACAGGCTTATAGGATTTCTTACCGGTGGGTTTCTGAATCTTAGGCACATATTTACCTTCATGCATGTTGTCCTTAGTACCAGAAGACTCACCTTTCTCAAATGTATTGTAACTCAATCTAGTTGTATCACCTTTCATCCTTTGTGATTCAATCTGTTCATCAAGCATGGTAGAACTTCTGTTAAATTTTGCAAGCTTCTCATTAGAATCAATAAGTTCCTTTGTAAGATCTCCATTCTTTTTCATAAGGGTCTCTCTAAGAGATGTTGCCATATCAAGATCTTCTTTTAGTTCTTCTTTTTCTTCTTTCTAATCATGCCAATGTGCATATAGAGTGTCATTTTCCTTATTTATCTTAAATATCTCATATTCTTTCTCTTTGATCTTCTCTTTTATTGCCCTCCTTGCTTCAAGTTCCTGACTCATCCAGATAGTTAGGTCTTATAGCTCTCTCCTCAAGTTAGTCTTCTCATCATTCAGTTTCTCCACTTGATCAACCAATGCACCTATGTTTTCTTCATTAGAAGAAATGCTCTCAGAAACCTCCAATAGTTGTTTGGTTAGCTCTCTTCTCTTAGCAAGTGAAGATTTATACTTGCCTCTCAATGTTTCTAGGGCTTTCTCAGTTTATGCAAGTCTAGTAGACATCTTTCTATAACTCATATCCCCCATGTTTGCCTTAGGAATCCTTCTCAAGCGATTAAGCCTAAAGAAGGTTGGCTCTTATACCAATTGATAAACTTATAAGGCACTAAGAGGGGGGGTGAATCATTGCAAGCAAAAACAATATGAATCTGATCACCAACTTAAATAACTTAAAACTCAACAAGAATAAGAGGAATATCACCACATAAGCTAATGCCTAATAAAAAAAATTCCACATAACACAAGAGATTTATATGTGGAAACCCAAAAGGGAAAAAACCACGGTGGGAGTTAATACCCACAAGATTCACTATTTGCATAATAGAAATCTTAACTAATTGAGGTCTTATAAATATGCTCTGTTAGGAGAAGACCTTGTTAAGAGTCCCCTGGTTAAGGGATTTGATATGATGAGCCCTGTTAGGAGCTTTGACCTCTTAGGATCAATCTCACAAGAGGATTTAAGACTTTGATATAGAGCTACTCTATTAGGGGATTTACAAATTAAGGCCTATCAAGACCTACCTGGTTAGGGAATTTTACTGCTACAAACTATTAGGAAAACAACAATCAAATGATCTTCATGTAACACCTCAGTGTCTGATAATATTCACTTTAGATCCTCAAAACTTCAACAGCACATTAATATAGAGATTCACTAATCACCGCACAATCAGAATCTCAATATTCACCTTCGATCTCATTAACATACACATGTTTATCTCATAACTCATCACATTTTTTATAGACATCAACTTAGTCGGCTAACAACCTTGGAACAATTTTCTAGGTTCAATTAATCTATAAAAACTAACAATGCAACCCGAACTTATGTCGGCCACCAACATAACAAACCAAAAATAAATAAATAAACTTGTGTCGGTTTATCGATTTAAGTGATTTTATCACTACAGGTTAAGTGTTCATCTAAATCCCTTCTCTGTACATCAAATCTCACTTGTCTGGTTGATTCTGCCAATGCGATCATGAACATAGATCCAAATACATGTCTCCATCATTTAATTAAAACCGCATCATCCAACTCTTCATCAATCACCTATAACGGTTCATGTTCTTGTTTACCGGTTGCATGAATGCAACTCTATTCTTGTTTACCGGTTGAAGTCCTAATTACCGGTTCTCTATTAAAATTTCTTTTGTACTGGTTATACCTTACCGTTGTTGCTATCAATGACAACACAAGACTTAGTCATCAAACATGAATCTCAATCTCTTCATCACATTCACCAATCAATCTTTATCGGTTCATTCAAATGCCAACATGCTTACACCAAATGAACCAGTGAAACACAAGAATGCCTCAAGTGCATGAAATCAGAGATGTGCACCAGATCAGCAAGAGTTGGCAAGTTGAGCTACCAGGACAGAGAAGTAAGAGTAAAGAAATGATGGGTTTTTCTTTTTGATAAATAGGTTGAGCTGATGTATGGGCTGATGAAGAAGTAGGCAAGTTCAAGCAACTGCAGACAAAGAGTGCAATTGGAATGCAAATACAGATAGAATGAGATAGTTGAAGATTGATGACATGGTATCATCAAGGTGATTATTGGTAAGTATGTCCACTAGTAAAGCTAACCAAGTGACAAGTGAAGAGCTCTTGTCCAATGAAGATATGTTGTTGTGTTTTGGCAAGTGAAGTGACCGAGAAAAGGTGTTCCACCAACAGAATAGCAATGTGCAAGCTTGAAGCCAGACCAGTTAGGGTATAACCGGCAAGGTTAGAGAACCAGTGGGTATGCACCGGTTGTATGGTTGGTCGGTGACCTTGTCTGAACCAACACAGCTGACTTAGTAGAGGTGGATGCTGACAATGATGACATGTAGGACACAGGTGTCATGCATGTTGTGGTCGGTGAGGTAGTTGTTGATTGAATCTTCATTTATGGTCGACCACAAAAATCATGGGTGTGTTGCAGGGATTCGCAGCTCAATACGGACCGAATGGCAAAGATCTGAGTGGTGCATTGATCGATGCAGGTTGAGCAGGTGCTGATTGGATTTGGTGAAGGGGGACCATGAACTCATTCATCATAGTCGACAAGTGCATGTCATGTTTTCTATATATGGCAAACATGTTCTAGAAGCAGCGTGATTGGCGATGATAGGAGATCGGTTGCAGATTGATTATCTCTGGAAAGAGATCCAATATGATTTGATATGCCTTGTGGTTGATGAAGGAACCCTAAGCGTGCTAGAAGTTTTAATGTCAGTCATGGCTGAAAAACTCTAGTATAAATATGGTGACTCAAGACCAAAGATGATTGATGATGTTTCAGACCAAATATTGAATGATAGAGAGCGAAATTGTAGCAAAGAGCCAACTAGTCAAAGAGTCCATCGAAGATCAGGGTGATTGAGTGCTTGAGAGAGAACCGGTTAGAAGAGTTCACCCGGGAAGGGTAAGGCAACTGGTAGACTATTATTGAGCCTGATAGTGGTGTGAATCGGTGGTGGTTGAACTCGTAAGAAGGTAGTTGCAGTGAGAAAAGGAGAGAAGTGTTGTGTGACTAATTGAGAAGATATGGCAAGCCAGAGAACTGTGCAGGGTCAAACCAGCAAGTGGGTTAACTAGCAAGCTAAGAATTGGTAGTGATTAGAGAGCAGAGTACCGACAGAGAAGAGTTAGTGGCTGAATCGGTAAGGTTGTAGAAGAGAGTGAAGCAGAGAAGGATCTAAGTGAGCTAAGGACTGACAGAGAACAGAGAAAAGAAAGACCGGTTGAGAAGAAGTTGAATCAGTAGAGCAAGTTGAGTGTGAGAGGTTATAGAATTCATTTGTAACCAGGTATTAACCTTGTATTGATATATGCCATTGTAATCACTGAGTTGGAGCTCAGTGCAGGGGTTGGTTCTCCTTTAGGTTGGTGCCCATAAATCAGTAAGGGTTGGTGCTTCTTAAGTTGATTCCCTAAATTAGTAAGGGTGGTGCTCATTGGGTTGGTGCCCTAATTGTTGTAACCAATGTTTTATTGTGAGGTTGGATTGGAACAGTAGACTCCAGCAACATTTCTCATTAAGGTTTTTCCCATGTTGTGTTTTCCTCGTATATCTAGTGTTATGTGATGTGCCTTGTGTGTGTGGTTGTATTTGTGTCATCTCCCTATCTCACCAGTATGTTTACCTTGTGCTAGATATGCTAACCAGTATACACCTTTTAGGATTAAAAAGGGTTAAGTTTGGAAACCATTGATTCACCCCCCCGCCCTCTCAGTGACATCTTGTGTTCAACACTAGAATGGAGATAAGGTCGGCTCTACTTTATTGGGTGGTTTTATCCCATGGTTTTGTAATACCGTTTGATGGTTTCTTTTATTGTATCTCCTATATATGAGGTGTGTGGGATATAGTTTGTGTGTAAGAGTCTTATGGCTATTGAGTTACCTTTGAATATTTGATTAGTGGTACTCCTGTGAAGAGCTTACTCTACAAGTATATTGTAATCCTTTATTGATTGCTAAATAATATATTGAGCTTCTTTCAAAGTGTGGGGTTTTTCTCCCAAAAGGGTTTTCCCCACGTAAATCACTATGTTGTGGTATGCATGTTATCATGTCTATTTCTGTTAAGTTTTTGTAACTATTGTAATGATCTTTAAAAAAAATTGTGTTACCCTCCTCTCAAAGTTAATGTAGGAATTTGTTCTTCTACTTAACTTCCTTACACAAAGGATGTAGAAGGTTGCACATTATTCGACTGTAGATCCTTTTTTCATTTCCTAGTCATGATGAATTCATCTTCTAATTCTATTGTTGTGGTTTGAGCAACTGCCAAGTTTGTCACCCTCGCTCTTCTTAAATAGAAGCTTATATCTAGTGGCATTGAATTAATTAAGAAACACTTATTATATTTAAGGGTCGATCTTTTAGGTAGAGGAATTTTTTTAACAAGATGATGCACATCAAGAGGAATTGAGCACTAAAAAATAAACCAAACATGTACTTTATATTATACCTTAAACAACTTTAAAAAAATTCAAATATTACTCAGATCCACTTAAACACCAATGAATTAGGAAGAAATAGATGATTTTATTTGGTTAAATATGAGATATTTTTTGGCCTCATCAATTTGGGGCCAAATCAAGAGGACATTGGTGTTAGGCACTAGTTTCCAGCCCTGTTTGAAAGTTCAAAGAGCTAGGAACCATAGGATGTGACCAAGTTTTCTAATTTGCACTCGAGACTAGCATATTTTCTCTCAAGATCAATCACATACACTAAAATGAGTGCTAAACCAAGATTGAAATTATGAGGTGTAATAATTTATGACACTATAGTAGCTAATTTTCTATATTACAATTTCTTGAAAGTAAAGTTTATATGCGTTTTAAATGAAGTATATTTTAAAGGTACACATATACTTTTGAATTAAATGTAGAATTGAGTAAGTTAGTTGTATTATAATCTCTTTGAAGAATAATACAGATTTGCACTCTTTTCTTGGTGAAGTTTTTTACTCAAGAGGTTTTATCCATATTAAATAATGTATAATGTATATGGCTTTTGAGATTTGTGATTTCATTGCAATTTAAATCATTTTTGCATTAATTAAAGAGGAACATAATTAATTTTTGGAAGTATCACAAAAGAGGACATATGAAAGAGTGGGAAATTAAAAATAAACAATTGGATTTCTCCATAGAAAAATCTTCCAATACATGTGACAATGTTTTACTTTATGCTTGTAATTTCAAATTAATAATGAACATTGGTTGCTTAATTCAAGATACTTGTATCACATAAATCCTAATAAGGAGTGTTTTTTCACATATCAAAAATATAATGGAGGTAATGCATACCTTGGGGACAAAACTACATATTTTATTGTTGTAGGAGGAAAGGTATTGGTGGGTTTTAGTGACGGGAGGATTGAAATCTTCTTTTGGAAAACCTCTTTCATGTTTTCCATGTTGAATGAAAATCTCTTTCATGTTTGACATTACCTAACAACTCTATTACCAGTTGGGATATTTTGGAAGAAGCTTTCATTACTCAATTTAGATTGTATGTAGACCCTGCTACTCTTTACCATCACTTCGCTCTCTGCAAAAGCAACTAAATGAACCCTTAACCACTTTTAATACAAAGTTCTAGAACGGCATATAAGAGGTTGCAAGATCCTTATCAAATCACAAAAGCAATGGCATTGAGGCATATTTTAGAGCTATAGATCCATGGAGTGCCATGTTCATCAAAAACACTATTAAAGAAACAAATAGAAATACCTTGGCCAAAGTATATGTGCTCACTCTTAAGATGAACCAAGAACTGAATCAAATGCCTAGGGGGATGAAATATAACCTTCCTTTGGGCATGACTTGTGGGAATTAAAACTAAATGCTTAGAAATGGTCCATATATAGAAGTAGGATCTCCTACGATGAACCCAATTCCCTTATATGGACAACCACAAGCTATGAACCAATAACCCGCAACACAAGCCTTACCCTAGTATAACATCAACCCAGTCAATTCCCAAATCAATGTGAATGATTAAACACATGGAATGCAACAACATTAGAACATTTCCAACATTGTATTAGCAAATCAAAAACTTGGCTCATCCTCTACCAACCAAGGTACTCACCTTTCAACAGAAGTAGAGGCACTCAAGAAGATGCTCTCTAAAGTTACCACTAAATTGAGTCAATTGAAAGTAAACCCCTCAAGTGGATACAACTAGTCTCAGCAATATAATAACCAAACAAGTTACCAGAATCAAAATAATCAGAACCAAATATATAACCAAAATCCATACAATTGGAAATGGAACGCCAGTCCAAATAACTGGGCAATGAATCATGATCATCCTAATGCTAGAGATAACATGAATGTCACTTAGACTGTTAACATGGCTTATATGAACTTAATGACTAACTAGTGTAGACTACACGATGTTGCATCTCATTACGAAGTCAACTATGCCCAAATGGAAAATGTTATATAATAATTGCCCAAGCAAATGCACAACCTAAAGGAAAAACTACAACTAATGAACCCAATAGGGTAAACACTTCCATGTTGGTTGATACCTTCCTCTTTTGAGAGGAAGAAGACATTGAACCTGAACCATAGGTATATGATGCTCAAGATTTTCATAACACCAAGAATACTTATGATTTGACAAGTCAGACTAAAGGGCCATTCACTGCCCTAATGCCTTCTAAATATGGTCAAGTTCCATCTAATCCCAATTCAAGTAACAATCCTCCACCACCTTTAGGTTCTCAAACGAAAAGTACCTGACCTGAACCACACAAATAATATCCATCCAGGTGATATTCTGGTGTCACAAGGGAGATGAAAAATACCATTACAACTATGTCTCTAATGGAAGTCCTCTTATTTTAACCAAAACAAAGGGAGGCCTTGATTAAGAATCTTAATAAACTCGAGTCACAAACTAATGAGGTCAAGATGGATACCACAAAAGATGCCAATGTCATATTATATTCGAGCTGAACTAATAATCCCCCATTCCTATTAAGCATTAATATTTTTGGAAAGAACTTACACGATTGCTTAGTTGATTCAAGTGCATCTAGGAATGTCATGCCATATTCATTTTGTCAAAAATTGGGATTGAATCCAATCCGAGAAAATAGTAAAGTCATGCAACTAGATAAGATAGAGGTCATTATCATTGGAGAATTAAAAGATGTATACATACAGCTAGGAGTTGATCCTCATGTTTCAAGATACATAGTCATCCAAGAAGTAGACATTCCTGAGGTATATGAAATGTTGTTGAGTCAGAATTGGTTCAAAACATTGGGAGGATACTTTTCAACTTATTTCACATATCTATGGTTCCCGTGGAAAGGTAAGAGTAATAAAATCAATATAGATAGTGAGCCTAGGATAAAAAATATGAACACAGATTATGGAGCCACTAATGAGGTAGTATATATTGAGGTCAGTCCTAGATTTTATAAAGTCAATTAAATTTTGACTCTCACAGCATCACCCACCCCAACATCATCTCATGTTGTTGAGTCAGATCATGTAACAAGAACCAAGAAGTTTGTATCTAGGCTACATCAAGGTATGCAGTTGTTGGGGGATGATCTTCACCTTGAAGACCTAATATTACCACAATGGTGTAGGATCCACCATCAGGAACATTCAAAGATATCATGCATCATGTGTAGGAATGTAGTTACCAAATTGATGGGGCCTTAGTATGAAGAGGATACAAATTATGATACTGCCCCTAAAGATTGTGGAGCCTTGAGAAAAACCAAGTAGCGGATGCCTCATTTGGATGGAAAGAATGCCCAAGTATGCAATGTCAAGATAAGCTCATCTGAAACACAATTCACAAGAACTGATCATTCCAAAGTTGTTAAATCCACCGTGTCAAAGACAAAGGTTGAAAAGCCAAAATCAAACATATGGCTCCTGAAATTTGATGGATCAAGGTCTAATCAAGAAAGTGGAGTTGGAATTGAATTGACAAATCCCAAGGGGAAAGAATTCTTAGCTTCATTTCAATTACAATTTTCTTGTACTAATAATGTGACTGAATATGAAGCCTTAATTAGAGGACTCTTATTTTCTCTTAAGAAAGGGGTGAAGTATTTAAAAGTGCATGAAGATTCTAAATTAGTGATCAAACAAGTAAGGAGTCTATTTGTCTGCCACAATAAAAGATTGGCAGCATATAGAAATTGAGTATGGAGTTTATGATGCAGGAGCATCCCTGGTTCATAGCAATCTTTCATCAACCAAAAAGATTTTCCTCTATGTTTTGCTTTATGTTTGTAGTTTCAGCATTTCTTTCTGTGTGTCTCAAATTTGGCTCACTAGATCATATGGAGTTGGATTCTACTCGAAGACTTGATCATCTTCCTTACTCCCAAATAGAGGAGCATTTGGATCTTTTTCCAGCAAGTTATCACTATCGGTTTCCATGACAGTTTCTTGTTATCGGTTGACAATTTCCTGTTACCAGTTGCCTAGACCTATTTGCATTGATGATCTATCAGACCCCTTCCATAGCTTGTGGAGCCTTGAGCATTTTTTCAAATTTTTCTTGGCATGTGGCTGACCTTTTCCCATGATCTACACTTCATCCTTTGGATTTTTTGGAGGAATCTCTTGGGAGGCCCACCTTTTTGATTTTACATGTTAGGTCTTGTTCTTCGTTCGGGTTTTGATCCCTTTTTGGGCCGATCGAATCCTCTTGGATCATATAAATTATTGTAATTGAGCATTAGAATGTAATGAAGTAGTTAGATTAAACATAGAAGATAGATCTTAAGATTGAAGTTCCCTGTTGTGACCTATTCTCTACTTTAAGCATGTTTTCGCAGGCCTGTGAGCCAGTTTCTGTAACCCAGTTGGTTGTAATCAGTTTTCATGTTATAATTCAATCTATTTTGCATTTCCTTGATCATGTCCTTGTGTTTCCATTGTGTTTACTCTTGTTGATAGGTCCGAATTGATCTCTTTGAGGTCCCTCCTAACCGGTGACTGCTTCAAGTGGTCCCCGGTTCATAGCAATCTTGCATCAACCAAAAATATTTTCCTCTCTATTTTTCTTTTTCTTTCCAATTTCAGCATTTATTTTTGTGTGCCCCGGATTCAGCTCACCAAATCCTATGGATTTGGATTCTACTTGAAGACTTGATCATATTCCATATTCCTAAACCGCGGAGCATTTGGATCTTTTTCTAGCAAGTTATCGCTATCGGTTTCCATGACAATTTCTTGTTACCAGTTGACAAATTCTTGTTACCAGTTGCCTGGACCTATTTGTATTAGTGATCTACAAGACCCCTTTTGTAGCTTTTAGATCCCTAAGCATTGATCCTGATGTTTCTTGGTGTGTGGCTGACCTTTTTCAATGATCTACACTTCATCCTATGGATTTTCTAAAGGAATCTCTTGGCGGAGGCTGACCTTGTTGGTTTTACATGTTAGGTCTTGTTCTTTGGGTTTTGATGCCTTGTTGGGCTGACTAGATCCTCTTGGATCATATAAATCATTGTAATTGAGAATTAGAATGTAATAAAGTAGTTAAACTGAGCATAGAAGATAGATCTTAAGATTGAAGGTCTCGGTTGTGACCTATTCTGTACTTTGAGCATGTTTTATCATTTGACATTCAACTCATACCTTGAAAAAGAAATGGTATACCAGATGCATTGGCAATGGCAGCTAGAATCTTGGAACCTGTGAGAAAATCCCTATTAAAGATGTTCTCATTAGAACTAGTCCCGACTGCAGTAGTATCAGAAAATATCACTCACTTTCAAGCCTTTGAAGATGATAAACATATACTAGCTTTTCTTGCTAATTCAGGAGCCTTTGAAGATCAGGTTGTTGATGAAGATGATAGGGATGATGTGAATGAAGTAGAAGGTCCAAAAGATATCTTGAGCCTTTCTAAAAATTTCACTTGAGTGACTTTTTGATTCAAACCCCAAGGTGAAAGAGAAATTGACTACAAATTTTGAATCTGGTAATTATGAGCCACACAACATTGGTCCAAAAAGTCAAGAGAGGATTGTATTCATCGAGAAAACCTGTACCCAAGCTAAAAGAGAAGAGATTATTAAGATTTTTTAGAAATTCATAGACATCATAGCTTGGGGGTATGAAGATTTGAAAACTTCTGATACTTCTATCATCACCCATACACATTCCTCTAAAGCCTAATGCAAAACCGTTTAGGAAAAAACAACATCCAGTGAATCCCCTCATACAACCTCTCATTTTTAAAAAATTCCATACACTTTTGATAGACAAGATCATTTTTCCAATTTGACATTCCACTTGGGTAGTGAACCTGGTACTAGTTAAAAAGAAAAATGGAGAAATTAGGTTATGTGTGGACTTTTGCAACCTCAACAAGGCATTTGATAAGGACAATTATCCACTACCATCTCTTGATGAGGTTTTGCAAATTGTGAATGGGTCACAGATGATGTCTTTACTAGATGGATATTTCAAGAATAAGCAAGTGTTGGTTAATTATGAAGATCGCATGAAGACAACATTCAATACCAAGTGGGGTACGTTTTCATATCAATGGATGTCATTTGGTTTGATAGATGTCGGTGTAACCTTTTAGAGAGAGATGGATACATCTTTCGAAGAGATGATTGGGAAATTCATTATAATATACACGGATGATCTCATTGTTTTTATAAGAGGCATGAGGGTCACCCCAATCATCTACGCAAAATATTAGAAAGGTGCTGAAAATATGGGATTTCTCTCAAACCAAAGAAATGTTTATTTGGGGTCTTAGAAGGAAAATTGTTGGGTCATGTGATAGCAAGAAAGAAATGAGATCCTTCTTTGGAAAGATTAACTTTTTCAGGAAGTTCATTAATGGGTTTGCTGAGATATTCAAGCCTCTCAATCAAATGATGAAGAAGGATACCAAAGTCGAGTGGAGTGCAAAAGCTAAATAATCATTTGCTCAGATAAAAAAGTCTATAGTTGAAGCTCCGGTATTGACTAGTCTGGATTACATATTGCCATTCTATATTTATTCCTTTGCATCTTTACATTCATGCGTTGTTGTCATTACACAGAGAACAGATGGAGATGAGAAACCAATCACATTCATGAGCTCTCCACTCAAGAATGTAGAGGAAAGGTATTCTACTTTAGAGGAACAAGAACTCACTCTAGTAAGAGTGGTGAAGAAATTTAGACATTATATCCTTAGGAGCAAAGTTTACGCAATAGTCCTCGATGAATCAATTAAATCTTTACTTATGCAGAGTGAGCTTGCGGAACATTGTGGGCAATGGATGGCCATCTTGAAATAGTTAGACCTAGAGTGTAGCCCATGAAATTGGTGAGAGGATAGGGATTGTCACAAATGATGGCAGTAGATAATCCTCATATTAAATGTCAACAGTACACTGTGGATTCATTCGCATATGATCCTTGGTATGTTAATTTAGTTTTTATCTTGCTGAATAATAGATATCCTAAATGATTGAATGCTACCAAGAGAAGAGAGTTGAAGCTAAAAAGTGTCAATTACATTATCAAAGACTCAACACTTTTTTGCAAGAACTATGAAGGCATTTATCTTATATGTCTCGATCATCGGGAAGCTAAGAAGATGATCAAAGAGTTTCATGGCAAATATGGTGTAGGTCATGGATTGCCAGATTATATGGTGCACCAAATTTTTAAAACCAATTACTATTGGCCCAGTATATTTAAGGATGCTCATGAGCACATGAAACACTACCATACATGTCAAACAATTGCAACTAGGGAACTTAATCTAGCCATGCCCCTCCAAACAGTGTTCAAAGTGTAATCATTCTCTCAATGGGAATTAGATTTTGTTGGAGTTATCAATCCTAATTCATCTATAAGGCACAATTTCATTTTGGCCACCATAGAATATTGTACTAGGTGGACTGAAGCTCAGGCTTGTAAAAACTCCACGGTAGAGATAGTTCTCAAATTCCTCAAGAACCAAATAATTACCAGGTTTGGAATATCATTTGCTCTAGTATGTGACAATGGCCCAACTTTTACTTCAGCACAATTGATGCAATGGTCTTATGAATTCAAGGTTGTTCTTAAATTTTCTTCCAATTACTATCCACATGGAAATGGGGTAGTTGAATCTACTAATAAGAACTTGCTTGATTTTATTAAGAAGTTGTTGGAAAATAACCCTATGAATTGGAATAACCAATTAAAATATGCCCTTTGGGCTAATGGAACCCAACTCAAAGCCGCCTTAGGTACATCCCCTTATTACCTTGTGTATGGCCAAAACCTTGTCTATCTAGTCAATTTACAAATCCCAAAGCTTCAATTTATGAAGAATTTAGAGGTTGAAGATCAAGTTGAAGTTCATCTCCTTAACCTTTTGAAACTTGATGAACAATGGATCAATGCCTTACTTTTTTCCAAACATCAAGTTATCGTTAAGAGATGGTTTGATAAAAGAGCTAAGGTGAAAGCCTAAATGATCTCTAACCTACTCCTATTGTGGGATAAATCTAGGGAAAAGACAGTCAATCACCATAAATTTGAGAAGTTGTGGTTAGGTCCATATCAGATTGCTGAAATTCTTGGAGAGAATGCTTTTAGACTAAGTTCCCTAACTGGAGAACCTATACCGTTGCCTGTTAATGGTCAGTTTATCAAGTACAATTTTGGATAAATTTAAATGGGATTGGTCTCTTGTATTATAGTAGTTTAGGTTTTCATTTCTTTTTGTTTATTCTTTCTTTCTTCTCTTGTTGTTTTTTTTTGTTGTGTTATTTCAGGGAATCATTTTACTAAGTTAAGAATGATGGGAAGAGTGTTCTTTGCATAGGGAAGGAAACTTTTTAGGAGTATTTTCTCTTAGCTTTTTATATAGCTTCATAATCTATTATTGGCTTTGAAATTCTTGTCTATATTAGTTTAAGGTAAAGTATAAGAGTTAAATTATAGTTGAAGTTTTGGATATCTAAGAGGAAAGAGGTCAGTAAATAGGAATTTTATTATTTTTAAGTTTCCAATATTTATAGAAAGTTAAACACTTACGATATCAGTGATTGCTAATGATTTTCAAAATTAATGCAAGAAATTTTATGGATCACATGGTCAATAAGATGTACTCTTCATAATTGGTACTCCTTTGTAGTGTGATATCTTCTCTCTTTTTAGATAGCATATGTTTGTTTCAAGATTTATTATTCAATGAATCATATTATGCATGTAAATGGTATATGAGGATTGAGTGGTATTGTGAAAATCTATATTTATGAATCTTGCTTTATTTACATGATGATCGATGATCTTACATGTTAATTAGAAATTGTATTTGATGTTGTACCAAAAGTTATCTGATAATATCATATTATATAGTTTATCTATTTCCTTACCCTTTTTCATGAGAAGCCTAGTTTCATGAATCTTGCATGTTAGGTGTGTTAAAAGGCCCATCAACAGGTAGGTTGCCATGGTCCCGACTGATAGTTTTGATACTAATATGATTAGTACAGATGCCAAGCTAACAAGATGAGATGGGGGGCAAGGGGGGGTGGTGAATCATAAAAACTTAATCTTCTATAATAACAACAGATTCAACCTCGGTAAACTTATTAGAAAAATTGTAAAGCATACAAACTCATAAACAGATAAGATCACACAACATATAACACCAAATTTAACGTGGAAACCCAAATAGGGAAAAACCACTGTGGGATTTCAGACCCACTAAGAAATATACTCTTCTATAGTATGCTCGATTAAAAGAAAATCATGTTAAAGATTACAAACACATTGCTAGATGTGACCCGGTTAAGGGATTTCCCTTAGATCTTTTAGGATCTTCACCTTGTTAGAGGTGACCTTGTTAAAGGATTTCAAACACTCAATCTGAATGTCACCTTGCTAGAGGGTTTTACAAATAAGACTGTTAAGTCCACTCGGTTAAGAGATTTTCTGTCACTTTACAAAATAACAGTAATAAAAATCTATCTGCAACTTCACATCTAAAAATGCTAAAGCAGATTCTTATTTGCTCAATACAATCTATTCATAGGACTTATCTTGTCCCTCTGCTAGGCTCTATACTTTGTTATCAAAAGAGATCTTCAAGCTTCTATACTCGGTAATCACTATGTAGCATTCTTGTGCTTACACTTGCCCACATGCAATGTTTATCAATAGTTCTTTATTTATAAACAATTTGCCAACCGCTTAATCTCCTTGATCACATTTCCCATGATCAATCATAGCCATCAGATCTTCAAACTTGACCAGGTTCAACGTATCCTTCAATCTGAAAATGTTTTACCTCACCTTGGAACTTGCATACATTTCTTGGAACTTGTGCTAAGGTATTGCAGTTCAATCTGAGCTGTAGATCTTCCTGCCGATCTTCCATTGCCATATATTCTTTAACAAACTTCATGCACGACTTACCAATCATTTAATCAACTCCATCTCATCAGCTTCCTTCATTAAATAATGCTTTTATACATTTAATGCATTTTGTTATTACTCAGTTGCAACTCGGTGAATACTAAACTTTACTTGGTAGACATTCTGCCTTCATTAACCGATAGCAATAACCTTAGGGTTTACTGACTAGGTTCTTTGCTCGGTAACATAGTATAGTATTAACCTTACAAACAATAGCATATGTAGGATATCAAAACAATCTAAACATCATGATCTCATCATTGTCTAACTCGGTAATAGTTGCCCATTGAATAACTTAGTCCTCCCCTGATTCATTACATTATTTCTGTGTCTTTTACCAACATCTTTATACTCATCAAATCATACTGCTTAAGATATGGCAACATCATACTGAATCAGAAAATCAATTTCTTGACATCAATGACAAAATAATAATGTTAAGACAGTGAACATCCTTAATCAATTATATCCATAGTTATCAACAACCTTCTCAATATCCTTATTGAAATACCAACAATCTCTTATTGTAATTGGAATGCAACCAACCTCCCTTGTCTGTTATAATGCCAACAATCTCCCCCTTTGGCATTGATGGCAAAACCAATTGATTTGACTTGAATGATTCGGATTGCTGTGAAATGTTGAGATGCTCTCCCCCTATCATTAGTCTTCTCCTTCGGTCAATAGACTTCTCCCCCATTCATTAGTCTTCTCCCCTTTTAACAACAATGCCAAAAATGAAAAGAACTAGAACATAATTTCTATTGCTGAGAAGTGAATTCCTTGCTATCATGTATCTACTAAGTCTCAGTCTGAGCATTATGTATTCAATTCTTGTTCCCTATTATTGTTTCCTGCACACCTTTTAGAAAACTTCCTAAAGTGTGTAAATCACCATCAACTCTTAAAAGATATTCTGTAGAGTCATCGAATTGATGCTTTCACCAAACTCGGTTAGTGAATGGAAGATAGGGGTAGGACCCCTAACTGACTTCTAAGATATTCAAAAGTGTCCCTTGGTAGTGGCTTGGTGAAGATATCTGCTATTTTCTCCTTTGTGCTCACATACTCCAACACCACTTTCTTCTCTTGAACTTCTTCTCTAAGATAATGATATTTGATAGAGATGTGATTTGTCTTAGAGTGCATTACAGGATTCTTTGAAATGTTTATGGCACTAGTATTATCACAGAATATGGTTACTGGCTCGGTAACTTGCTCATTTATGCCTTCCAACAGTTGTTTGATCCATGCTATATTAGTACAATTCAATGTTGCAGCAACATATTCAGCTTTTACTATTGACTGTGAAACGCATCCTTGTTTCTTGCTAAGCCAACTCACTAGTCTTTCTCCTAAAAAGAAAGCTTCTCCACTTGTGCTTTTCCTATCATCAATGTTGCCTGGCCAATCAGCATTAGTATAAACTTTTAAATCAAAGACATTTCCTTTCTGATATACTAAGCCATAATCTTCAGTGCCTTTCAAGTATCTGAAAATTCTTTTAATTGAAGTCATGTGTGTTTCCTTGGGATCTGCAAAGAATCTTGCAACTAATCCTACTGCATGTGCTATATCAGGCCTGCTATGAACAACATATTGCAACTTTCCAATCATAGATCGATAAAGTGTCTCATCAACAGATGCAGATTCATCATTCTTTGATAGTTTACAGTTGGTAGTCATAGGAGTACATACTAGTTTTGAATCCTCCATACCAAATTTCTTCAAGATTTCCTTTATATACTTGGATTGGGTAATGAAAATCTCATCTTTCATTTGCAATATCTATAAACCTATAAAATACTTTATCTCACCGATTAATGACATCTCAAATTCTTTGCTCATTTCATTTCCAAAGTTTTTGCATAAAGAGTCATTTCCACAAAAGATAATATCATCAACAAATATGGCTGAGATCAGTATTCCATTCTCATCATTTTTCATGTACATATTGTTGTTTTCACTTGTTCTTATAAAACCAATTTTAATCAAATATGAATGCAATCTTTCATACCATGCTCTTGGTGCTTGTTTCAAGCCATATAAATCTTTATTCAATTTACATACCTAATCATTATTTTCTCCTTCAACAAATCCTTCAGGTTGTTCAATGAAAACTTCTTCTTCTAATATACCATTTAGAAATGCAGATTTGACATCCATTTGATATACCTTGAAATTTTTGAATGCAGCATATGCTAACAATGTTCTTACTCCTTCAAGTCTTGCCACAGGTGCAAAAGTTTCACCATAATCAATTCCTTCTTCTAGAGCATAACCTTTGCAAACTAGTCTTGCTTTATTTCGAGTAACCTCACCTTTTTCATTTAGGTTGTTTCTGAAAATCCACTTTGTACCGATTACATTTTTGTCCTTCGTTCTTGGGACCAGTGTCCATGTGTCATTCTTCTTGATTTGATCAATCACTTCTATCATAGCATTTATCCAATCTTCACTGTTAAATGCCTCTTTCACTATCCTCGGTTCAAATTCAGATATCAGACATGTGTTTTGTCTCAATTTGTTCCTTGCCATCATTGGATCATCCTTATCTCCTATAATCTGACTTGATGCATGATTCCTTCTAACATACTTGGCTAATATAGGCTCGGTAGACTCTGTATGTTCTTCTTCATCACTCAGTAACTGGATATTCCCTTCATTTCCTTCAGCAGTCTTCTCGGTAGGACTTCTCGGTTGAACATAGACAAATCCTTCATAATCTTCTGGTTCTTTGGAGTTTCCTTCATCATTTCTATTTGTAAATTCATCAGTTTTGACATTTGCACTTTCTACTATTTTGTTAAATGATTTGATCAGACATTTATATCCTTTGCTTCTAGAAGAGTAACATAGAAATGTACCTTCTTCACTTTTCTAATCAAACTTGCCATTTCTATCATCTTCGTGTACATAGCATCTACTTCCAAAGATTTTAAAATAACTTACATTGGGTTTCTTGTCATACCATATTTCATAAGGTGTCTTCAAAGTTCCTTTTTTTAGTTGTACTTAGTTCAGGGTGTAAACTGTTGTGCTTATTGCTTCTCTCCAAAATGTTTGTGGCACATTCTTTTCAATCATCAGGGTTCTGGCACAATCCACAACAGATCTATTTCTCCTCTTAGCTATTCCATTTTGTTGTGGGGTTCTCGGTGCAGAGACTTGCCTTTTAATACCATGATCATCGCAGAACAAGTTGAACTCATCAGATGTGAACTCTACTCCTCTGTCTGATCTAAGACATTTCAGTTGTCTTCCTGTCTCACTTTCAACTCTTTCCTTGTACCACTTAAACATTTGAAAAGCTTCTAATTTTTCTTTTAAAAACATTACTGACATCATCCTTGAGTAGTCATCCACAAATAATATGAAATATTTATCACCATAGTAACTCTGAACTTTCATAGGACCACAAAGATCAGTATGCACAAGATCTAAAATTCCCTTAGAAGTGTAGGACTTACTTGTAAAGCTTGATCTTGTCATCTTTCCCATCTGGCATCCTTGGCACATAGCATTCATAGGTCTTTCAAGACTCGGTAGCCCTCTTACTTGGTGCTTCTTACTTATTTTGATCAAATTATCAAAATTTACATGACAAGACCTTTTATGCTATAACCAGGAATCATCTATCTTTGCATATAAACACTTATTTTGAGTTGAGTCAAGGTGAAATGTGTTACTTTTTGTTTATGTCCCGGTAGAAGCTAACTTTCCATGCTTGTCATAAACTTTGACAATTCCTTTTTGAAACTCTATTCGGTAACCTGTGTTGTTTAGCTCTGCTACACTCAACAAATTGTATTTCAAACCTTCAACCCAATAAACATCATTATATTTAGCATTGTCAAGAAGTGTTATGGATCCTTTACCTCTTACCGGACACGGTGCATCATTACCAAATCTCACATAGCCTCCATCATAATCTTCTAATATAACAAACTTGTGTTTATCACCTGCCATGTGATGTGAGCATCCACTATCTATGATCCAAGAATCATTAGTATTTATATGAGATATTAAAGATTTTTCTTCATACCTTTCTTCATCTGATCCATCTTTGATAGCCACATAAACAACTTCCTTTGTATCAGTTTCATCTGATTTGTTATCATTAGATTCCTCATCAGCTATTAGACATGTCTTTTTATCTCTTCTCCTAAAGTCTCAGTGTCCTCTGTAATGATTATCTTTTTGTCTATCATCTCGGTAATCTCTCTTTCCACTAGATTCTTTGTCAAGACAGTTAGAAGCCATATGTCCAATTCTATCACAATTAAAACATTTCAAGGGTAACTTTCCTTTGTACTTACCTTTTCCTCTCGGTAACCTTCTAGCTAATAGTGCTCCAAACTCTTCTTGCTTTCTGATTTCCTCATACAGTTTGTGTACCTCCTCCATGTTTTTATGAAATCTTTCACTTGCTCCACTGTGATTCCCTTTAGAATACTTATACTTTCTATCATTGTAATCATCAAATTCATCAAGATGGAAAGAACTAAATGCAGATTCAACTTTATTTACTGATGACGCACTGTTATCAAAGTTACTTTACGCAAATGCATGTAGCTTACCAATAGTAGCATCTAGAGAAACTGGCATATTGGGTATAGACCTCAATTCATTGATTGCAGAGACTTGGATTGCATAAGCTGGCAGAAAGGTTCTTAACAACTTACTTCTTACATCATTTTATTCAATAGTTCCACCTACTCCTTTGATTTGATTGACAATCTCCTTTAGTCTTGTACTATACTAGGTTATGTTCTCACCTTCATTCATCCTCATAGATTCAAGTTGTCCTCTTAGACTATCCACTTTTTCTCTTTGAACATGTTCATCTCCACCATACACAGATATGAGCTTATCCCACATTGCCTTTGCATCATTGCAGCCTTCTAGGTCATTAAACTCTAAGTCGGTCAATGCAGATGTTATTTCAATCATTGCTTGGATATGTTCTTGCTTTGCCTTTATCTCTTCCATTGTCAATGGATAGGTGCTAGGTGTGGTGTAGTCATTCTCCAGATAATATATAGCATATTCTCCTACTCCTGATAGGTGCAGCTTCATCCTTTTCTGCCATGTAGAGAAACTAGACTTGTTCAGCTTTGGTGCATCCCTCTTATACATCTTTGGATCTTTGTCTCAAGTACTTTTAAAATTTTTCTCCTAGAGTCCAAAGCTCTGATACCAATTAATAGTTCTGATACTAATATGATTAGTACAGATGCCAAGCTAACAAGATGAGAGAGGGGGGGTGAATCATACAAACTTAATCTTCTATAATAACAACAGATTCAACCTCAATAAACTTATCAGAAAAACTGTAAAGCATGCAAACTCATAAATAGATAAGATCACACAACATATAACACCAGATTTAACGTGGAAACCCAAATAGGGAAAAACCATTGTGGGATTTCGGACCCACTAAGAAATATACTCTTCTACAGTATGCTCGGTTAAAAGCAAATCCTGTTAAAGATTACAAACACATTGCTAGATGTGACCTGGTTAAGGGATTTCCCTTAGATCTATTAGGATCTTCACCTTGTTGGAGGTGACCTTGTTAAAGGGTTTCAAACACTCAATCTAAATGTCACCTTGCTAGAGGGTTTTACAAATAACTGTTAAGTCCACTCGGTTAAGAGATTTTTTGTCACTTTACAAAATAACAGTAATAAAAATCTATTTGCAACTTCACATCTAAAAATGCTAAAGCAGATTCTTATTTGCTCAATACAATCTATTCATAGGACTTATCTTGTCCCTCTGTTGGGCTCTATACTCTGTTATCAAAATAGATCTTCAAGCTTTTGTGCTCGGTAATCACTATGTAGCATTCATGTGCTTACACTTGCCCGCATGCATTGTTTATCAACAGTTCTTTATTTATAAGCAATTTGCCAACTGCTTAATCTCCTTGATCACATTTCCCATGATCAATCATAGCCATCAGATCTTCAAACTGGACCAGGTTCAATGTATCCTTCGATCTGAAAATGTTTTACCTTGCTTTGGAACTTGCATACATTTCTTGGAACTTGTGCTAAGGTATTGCGGTTCAATCTGAGATGTAGATCTTCCTGCGGATCTTCCATTGCCATAGATTCTTTAACAAACTTCATGCATGGCTTACCAATCATTTAATCAACTCCAGCTCATTAGCTTCCTTCATTAAATAATGCTTTTATACATTTAATGCATTCTATTATTACTCGATTGCAACTCGGTGAATACTAAACTTTACTCAGTAGACATTCTGCCTTCATTAACCGATAGCGATAACCTTAGGGTTTACCGACTAGGTTCCTTAGGGTTTACCGACTAGGTTCTTTGCTCGATAACATAGTATAGTATTAACCTTACAAACAATTGCATATGTAGGATATCAAAACAATATAAACATCATGATCTCATTATTGTCTAACTCGGTAATAGTTGCCCATTGAATAACTTATTCCTCCCCTTATTCATTACATTCTTTCTATGTCTTTTACCGACATCTTTATACTCATCAAATCATACTGCTTAAGATATGGCAACATCATACTGAATCAAAAAATCAATTTCTTGACATCAATGACAAAATAATAATGTTAAGACAGTGAACAACCTTAATCAATTATATCCATAGTTATCAACAACCTTCACAATATCCTTATTGAAATACCAACAATCTCTTATTGTAATTGGAATGCCAACAACCTCCCTTGTCTGTTATAATGCCAACACCGACAACATTTTTCTGACTTTAGTGGAATACAAGATAACGGGGTTGTAATGTCTATTGTAGCTCGGTGGCTCAAACCATAATGTATAGATATTTGAAATATGCTTTGGAAGTTGAAATTGGGGTAGGATTAGGACTAAATCAGCATGAAATGATAAAGGGTGCACCTAGAATTAAGGGCACAAATAATAGTGTGATGATGTAATAAAGTGGTGTAAGACCCATAATATTGAATTAATAATATTAATTAATTACAATAAAGGTCCTATAACACATAAAGTAAATGGAAATACTAAAATGGCTTCTTGGAGAGTGTGAAATTGGACACACTAATAAAGGTGTACAATTTACAATGCTACATTTAGCCCCCACTTTAACAAAGTATGATCTTATGGTCATACTCTCAATGAAGTAGAAATGAAAGGGTAGAGCATATGAGAGCAAGACAAACTAGGGATAGGATAATGTTGAGGGATGATTAAGCCCCCAAGTATAGGATCATATCAATCCATGAAAGTAGCCTTCAAATATAAATAAAAGAAAACAATGTTAGCACTAAAACATAAATTTCCAAGCCAACTAGTTGAAGAGACCTCGATAATCAAAATGTCTCAGCCGCTAATATCATTCTCGACAAGTTAAATTGCAAGAGCACAAGTGGACTTATAGAAAGAATAAGAATGTACACCAATTGAAAGAAAAATAAACCATGATCCAATGCTAGCAAAGTGTGTTATGCTATGCGTTAATTGGAGAGAGAGAGAGAGAGAGAGAGAGAGAGAAGAAACATGGATTACATAGGATAGCAAAGTGTGTTATGCTAGGTGATCCATGGAGGAAGGAAGAGTCAAAATAGTCTAGCAAGTTGTGTTATGCCAGTTCCACTCACCCTGAAAATGTAGCACAAGGAGGGGTGATAAGTCTACCAAGATGTGTTATGCTAGTCAAACCTACCTTAAATAAGTTGAAAAAGGAATATTTTAAAGGTCTAGCAAGTTGTGTTATGCTAGTCAACTCATCTTGGTATATATATTGTCACCTGGTTTCAGAGTTAAGCATTTCGGCTAAGACTTTGGTTTGGTTTTGAACATGCAACAACTTGTATAAGATGCATGATAGAAAATGTTTGGTTTCATGAATGCAACATGAGGATGCAACAACCCATCTAAGACAAATGGTGTACAAAATGAGGATGAAGCATGAGAGTGCAATAATCCCAAAGAATAAGGATGAAACATGAGCATGAAACAATCCCAAATTGATATTTGAAAAGCAACTAGGAGGCTGCATATATTCCCCCCTTAAGATATCAACATACTCCTACATTGATGTCTTAAGGTAGATTTAAACAAGGATAACCACCTTCAAAATCAAAGAGATATCTTTTAAGCAACAATGCATGCATTCCAAGATAGGAAGAAAGATTTCTGGATAGGCTTTCTTTAAGAAAGGAAGAGATAATTTTAAAAGAGATATCTTGCAACAAATGTAAAGGAATCCTTTTGAGGGATGCATGACTAACAAAGGAGGAAGAGATTGTTGCATAAAGATATCTACCTCCAAGAGTAGAAGAGATCCTTAATAAATATGACATCTTCGAAAGGAGAAGGCACCACTGTATTTGGCACCAATTTTCGATGAATGTTTGTTGAAATATCCAATGAAACACCCTTACAAATTTTGTCAGAAAAGCGACAAACCGGTTTTCGTCAAAAAAATGACAAAAACTAATATATTTTAGTCATCAATTTGGTAGTATACTAATATATTTAGTGGTTAATTTAGTCATTGATTCTTGTTAATTGGTCATTTACTTAGTCATGGTAGTCATTTATTTTTGTCATTGTAATCATTAATTGTCATTTATATACCAATTGATTTATGTCTATGGATAGTATATTTAGTGATTTGTATCAAAACAATTAAGAGATAGTGACTATTATTCATAAGTTTGGATGTCATCTAGATATGAAATATTAGTTAATTCATTTTAATTCTGAATATTGTAATATTGTTACTAAAATGTACAATATTATTAAATTTAGAGTTCAAAAATGACTATAAAAAAGTGATATATATATATATAACATTAAATAATAATAATAAAAAACTTTAATTAAAAAAAGTACTTTTTACTTATGTGCAGATCCACGACTTTGTGGAAACCACAAGTCATTGGTTCCATGGATGTGGAGACCCATAGTTGTGGGTTCCATGACTGTGGATGCCACAGGTCATGGAAACCCCACGACTATCCAGGTCGTGGAAACCCCATGGCTCTGTGGGAAACCATAGGTCGTGGGTTCTACAGTTGTGGAGATGCACAGTATTGGGTTCCACGGCTATGGATGTCACAGTCATGGCCTCCACAGTTGTGGTAAACCACATTCATGGTTGCCATGATTGTGGTAACCCACAACCATGCCCATGGGCGGTGTCGTGGGTAGAGCCTCAGCTCCCCACACCCTCCCAAAACCAAATAAAAAACTTTTAAAAAATGATAAATATCAAAATAAAAATCTCTACAAATAATAAAATGGAGATTTTAATTTTCCATGTATCAAATGGTCACCATTTTTTTCAAATCTGCACCTGCAAACAAAAAAAAATGACATTAGATCTAGGGTTTTATTGAGAAAACAAGAGGGAAATAAAAATATATATCAAAAGGAAATTGGTGCGAAACCAAAACAAATAAAATGAAGATTTTGATCTCCCAAAAAATGCATATGGCTGCCACTCCTTCCCAAACTAAATATCTGCAAACAATATAAGAGAAAAATTAGATCTAGGGTTCTAGGAAAACAAGAGGGAAAGAAAAAAAAACTCAAAATAAAATTGGTGCAAACCCAAAACAAATAAAATGGAGATTTTGATCTCCCACAAATGCATATGGTTGCCACTCCTTCCCAACCTGCAAATTTGCAAACAATATAAGAAAAAAATTAGATCTAGGGTTCTAAGAAAACAAGAGGGAAAGAAAAAAAACTCAAAATAAAATTGGTGCAAACCCAAAACAAATAAAATGGAGATTTTGATCTCCCACAAATGCATATGGTCACCACTCCTTCCCAACCTGCAAATTTGCAAACAATATAAGAAAAAAATTAGAGCTTTGATTCTTAGAGTTTTTTTTCCTTTCCCTCTTGTTTTCCTAGAACCCTAGATCTAATTTTTCTCTTATATTGTTTGTAGATATTTAGTTTGGGAAGGAGTGGCGACCATATGCATTTTTTGGGAGATCAAAATCTTCATTTTATTTGTTTTGGGTTCGCACCAATTTCCTTTTGATATATTTTTTTATTTCCCTCTTGTTTTCTCAATAAAACCCTAGATCTAATGTCATTTTTTTTTGTTTGCAAGTGCAGATTTGGAAAAAAATGGTGACCATTTGATACATGGAAAATTAAAATCTCCATTTTATTATTTGCAAAGATTTTTATTTTGATATTTATCATTTTTTAAAAGTTTTTTATTTGGTTTTGGGAGGGTGTGGGGAGCTGAGGCTCTACCCACGACCCCCACCCCCATGGGCATGGTTGTGGGTTACCACAATCGTGGCAACCACGAATGTGGTTTACCACAACTCTGGAGGTTACGATTGTGGCATCCATAGCCATGGAACCCAATACTGTGCATCTCCATAGCTGTGGAACCCACGACTCGTGGTTTCCCACAGAGCCGTGGGGTTTCCACGACCTGAATAGTCGTGGGGTTTCCAAGACCTGTGGCATCCACAGCCATGGAACCCACAATATATGTAAAAATATAAAATAAAAAAATTATATACACACATATATACATATAAGATATATATATATTTATATATATATACATAATGTGTATATATGTATATACATATATACATATAAGATATATATATATTTATATATATATATATACATAATGTGTATATATGTATATACATATATACATATATATGTATGTATGTATGTATGTATACATATACATATATATGTGTGTGTGTATATGTATACATATATGTATATATACATGTAGATACATACATATATATATATATATACATACATATATATATACATATATACATATATACATATGTGTGTGTATACATATACATATACATATATATGTGTACATACATATAACTGTTGTCCAAGCATAAATATAATGTTAAGTTGTGTATTTTATCTGATGATCAAATTAGTCATTTATAAATTGTCGAGCTCACTTTTATTTATTAAAAAAACATTCGTCCAAATTATGACGAAAATTTGTCGGAATTCTTACGAACGTCGAGCATCAATTTTTAAAAAATTAAAAAATTTACATTAAATATCACAGGTTTCTGACGAAACATCTGATTATGCATCTTTCGTCGGATTTTGCAGTCAAATGAGTTAGTGAGGGGACTAAGATATACTTCTCCAATGCTTAGGAAAAGGTGAAATCTTAGTGAAGGATTGCACACTTTCACTAAGGAGAGATTATTCATACAAGACAAACCATTTCAAGTAAGAATAGTAAACAAGGAGAACACATGCACTCGCATGAAGGATAAAAGTGAAACCTTAGAAATAAAGAATGATTGAAAGACTATTCTTGACCCCCAAGTGCAGAGAAAAAATAACAATGTTATTATGTTGCTACCTAAGTATGACTGCACCTGAAATTGTATCACCATGAATGAAAATGAGCCCCCAATAATAAGCTATCAATGTTACATAGTGAGGAGAAACATAATAGGAACTTAAATGTTATGTGTGTTGGTATTTTGGATATGTTGATATGGTTTTGTCATTGATGTCAACACTTGGCATCGCTTGTCAACACTTATTAGCCCTTGGAGACTTTGGTTATGTTCACTGGCAAGACAAGAGACTTGTGCAAATCACTGGTATTTGGTTCACCGACAAATTATATTATTCACCGGCACTTGGAATGACTTGGAGACTACTTGGTTATGTCGAAGATATTATTCGATCACTTGGTTTTGGAAATTTGGTTATTTGTTTATTCGGGTTTGCATATTTGTTGTTACCGGCAAATAGGTCCAGGATAAGCACTGACAGACTTATCTATTCCAGATCAGCACAGCATGTTATGGAGATGATTTATTATTGTTGTAAAAGCATTGAGCCAACATCATGCATCGAATATTGATTTACTTGTAATTGATTTTATTGTAATATCTTTTAGTGAGTTGACCTATTCAATTGGTCTTAGGTTATGGTATATATGTAAGATCTTATTTGTAAGATCAAATGTAGATGGGATTGTGAATGCGAAAAGGATTGCAATAAGGTATATGTGAAAATAAGCAGAGCTATACATGCAGACATCATTTGAAGGTTAAAGGAAGGTTTTGAAGAAGGCAATCAGAACTAAACCGGTACTGAATCTAGCATATGAAGATGCTATTTTGTGCAGTACATTATTATTGGATTTAACCATCTAATTGTAGTCAGTGTGACTCTCATTTTGTGATTGAGAAGTGAGCTCTAGGCAGCTGGCCTTTTTACATGTACAGAATCCATATTGTAAACACATACTATCTGCAGTAGTATCATTTGATTGTGGGTAAGGCTTCCCACCATGGTTTTTCCCCTTACAGGGTTTCCACGTACAAATATTGGTGTTATGTGTTGTGGATGTTATTGTCTTTATGTTTCATGCATTAATCTTTACCGGTATTGCAATTAACTATTAAGATTGTCTACCGGCTTAAAGTTTGGTTTATCGGTATTAAGCATTAAGTTTTGGTTAAGTTAATTTTGGTTGAATTTATTAGACAACCGATTCACCCCCCCCCCCCCTCCCCTCTCAGTTTTCTCTGGGACCTAACAATTGGTATCAGAGCCTAGTTCTCTTTTTGTAGAAGTTTAACAACTTGAGGAGATCCAATGTCTTCTAATTATTTCAGGAAGGACAGTCTGAAACTTGATGGAACTATGGCATATGGAAGATCAGGATGGAGACACACTTGAATTGCATTGGGAAGGATATATGGGATGTTACAAAGAATGGTTATACTGCTCCTACTCAAGGTCAACCTAATCCACCTAACTTGGCTAAAGATGAAGAAAATGATTCCAAAGCAAGAGAAGCACTTTTGAGCGCATTGTCAAATCAACAAGTCATGGGATTGTCAGATATATCTATTGCTAAAGCTATTTGGGACAAAACGGAAACATTGAATGAAGGAGATTCCACAGTCAAAATTGCAAAACTTGAATGCTTCTAGGTCAGGTATGAAAGTCTGAAAATGGAAGAAGAAGAAAAAAATTTTGCTTTTATGGAAAGAGTAAATGAAATTGTTTTGGGTATACAATGTTGTGGAGGAACCTTAAGTGAAGATGAGATTGTTTCTAAAGTTTTAAGAGCTTTGCCACCGGCATATAAAATGAAAGTTACTACTATAAATGAATTAAGAACAATGCCTAGTGCATCAGTATCTAGAGACACTTTGGTTGGAAAACTTTCAGCTTTTGAGCTTGAGGAATTTGGTCCTATTACTACTATCAAGATAGATCTAGCTTTTAAGGCATCATCATCAACTGCAGCATCATCATCATCACATGATAACTCTGATTGGAAAGTCTTCTATGCAAGAGAACTTGAAGAAAGTAGGAGAGAAAATGAAGAACTTGAAGAACTTGAAGCACTATTTGCAAGGAAAATGCCTAAAGGTCCAATTGGAAGTAAGTATGAAGGTAAAGCACCTTTTAAATGTTTTAACTGTAATAAGATTGGTCATATGGCATCTAGATGTCCTAATAGACATGCAAGATTAAGAGAAGAAGCTAAAAGAACATACAAGCCTAACCCTGACTATCATAAATACAAGTTTAAGAAGAATAGAGACAAATCTTGTTATTATGTTGATGAAGGAGTTACTGATGATTTTGATGAGGATCTGGCAGACAATGGATGGGCTTTTGTTGCTATAACAGAAGATCAACCAACACCTACTATTCAATCGGTAGAGAAAGCCCTGGCAGCTAAAGTTTAAGATAAGGATGAATGGATTATTGATTCAGGATGTTCACATCATATGACTGGAGATAAGAGTAAATTCTTAACCTTTCAGGATTACAATGGAGGTCTAGTAAGATTTGGAGATGATAAAGCTTGTTTGATCAAAGGAAAAGGCACTATATCTTTTGATGGTAAGCACAATACTGGTAATGTTTACTATGTTGAAGGTTTGAAGCATAATCTTTTGAGTGTTGGTCAATTAGTTGAAAAAGGATTTCAATTACAATTCAAGAATGGAAAATGCAAAATCTTAAACAGAACTGGTTTGGAAATTGCAACCGGTAATCAGACTAGAAGTAATATCTTTCATTTGAACAATAATGAGAAAGCATGTTTGATTGCACATATTGATGAAATTCAGTTATGGCATAAGAGACTTTGTCATGTAAATTTTGATTGCATTGTGAAAATCAGTACTACCAAGGTAGTTAGAGATTTACCTAAGATTGTTAAACCTCACAATCTAGTATGTAAGGAATGTCAATTTGGAAAGAAAGTTAGAGCATCTTTCAAGAGTATTCCAGAGAAGTCTAAAAATATTCTTGATTTAATTCATACTGATTTATGTGGTCCAGCAAGAACTAGAAGCATACAAGAGAGAAGCGGTCAATACAGTTGTTTATGTGGTCCAGCAAGAACTAGAAGTATACTAGAGAGAAGCGGTCAATACATTTGTTTATACATTCAATAGAGTTCACATTAGAGGAGAAACCGGTAAGACCCCACATGAACTATGGTTTGGTTATACCCCTACTCTTAAATATTTCAAAATATTTGGAAGTAAATGCTATATTAGAAGAGATGAGTATATTAGCAAATTTGATCTTAGAAGTGATGAAGGAATATTTCTTGGTTATTCATCTAAGAGAAAGGCATATAGATGTTTTAACAAGAGATTGCAGAAAATTGTTGAGAGTGCAAATGTGAAAATTGATGAACAATTTAGAGGAAATTCAAGGTACTCAGACTCTGAACCGGCAATAGAGATAATCACAAATGAACCTACTGTGAATACATCGGTACATAATGGTGATCCAGTTACATCGGCATCATCTAGAGATTCAACAGTCACTGAAGAACAATAGCAAGCAAAAACACCCTGGTATGTAAGATTGAATCATTCTGAAGATCAAATAATTGGAAACAAACTTCAAGGAGTTATGACTAGAGGAAGATTAGAAAATGAGGAGGTATGTCTTATTTTTCAAATTGAACCTACATCAATTAATGAGGCATGTGAAGATAAATATTGGATTAAAGCAATGGAAGATGAATTGGAACAAATTGAAAGGAATAACACTTGGTCACTAGTTCCCCGGCCTAAAGACAAAAATGTGATTGGAACTAAATGGGTTTTCAAAAATAAACTTAATGAAGATGGCATGGTAATCAGAAACAAAGAAAGATTGGTGTGTAAGGGATATTCTCAAAAAGAAGGAATTGATTACAATGAAACCTTTGCATCGGTAGCTAGAATTGAGGCAGTCAGACGTTTATTGGCTTTTGCAGCACACAAGAACTATAAACTATATCAAATGGATGTTAAATGTGTATTTCTGAATGGAGATATTGAAGAAGAAGTTTACATTGAGAAACCTAATGGATTTTCTTTGACAGATAACAAAAACATGGTTTGCAGGTTAAGGAAAGCTTTATATGGATTGAAACAAGCTCCTAGAGCTTGGTATGCAAGATTGGACAAATATCTTTTGAAGCTTGGTTACACAAAAGGTAATGCTGATAGAAATCTATACTACAAAGTGACTAATGATGACATCTTAGTTATTGAAGTTTTTTTTGATGATATAATCTTTGGAGGAGAAGATGGTTTGTGTAAAGACTTTTCTAACAAAATGCAGCAAGAATTTGAAATGTCTATGATTGGAGAGATAAAATTCTTTTTAGGATTGCAGATTTCATAGAGTGATAAAGGTATATTCCTATGTCAAACTAAGTACTTAAACGAATTACTAAAGAAATTTGGCATGGAAAATTGTAAACCGGTAAGCACACCTATGACCACAACTAATAAATTATCTTTGAAGGATGAATCTACACCTGTTAATCCGACTAGATACAAATCTACGATATGAGGTTTACTGTATTTGACACAAACAAGACCTAATATTATGAATGCAATATGTATTGTTTCAAGATTTCAGAGTAATCCTAAAGAAAATCATGAATCGGCAGTGAAAAGGATTTTTTGGTACCTACAAGGCACTACAAATCTTGGTTTATGGTATCCTAGAGATGAAAATTTTGACTTATATGCATACACAGATGCTAATTGGGCAGGAGATGTGGATGACAAAAAAAGAACTATCGGCGGAGCATTTTTTCTAGGCAACAGACTAATTTCATGGTTGAGCAAGAAATAGAGTTGTAGAAGTTTATCAACTGCAGAATCAGAATATGTTGCAGCAGCAACCAACTATACACATGTATTATGGATCAAGCAAATGTTGAAGGACATAAAGGTAAATTGCAAAGAACCTATAACTATTTACTATGACAATACAGCAGCAATTGATATATCAAAGAACCCGATACTTCACTCTAAAACTAAACATGTCTCTATCAAACTGAATTTTCTAAAGGAGAATGTTGAAGCAAAAGAAGTGAAATTAGTTTATGTGAATACTAAAGAGAAGATTACAGATATTTTCACAAAGCCTTTGCCTAAGGAAACATTTGAGTATCTCAGAGAGCATCTTGGAGTCCTACCCCCACCGGTAGAGACTTAGACAGATGTTGTTTATCATCAACCGGCAGAATTAACAGAGAAACATTTTATTCCGGCTTTGATGAGGAAAGCTACTTCTCAAGGGGAGTAGTTGGTATATTGAATGAGTTGGTATTTTGTATTTGGTTTTGTATTGCTTTGGCATTTGATGTCAAAAGGGGAGAGATTGATATGAAAAAACACATGGATAACACATACTATTCCTAGGGGGAGAGACTTTATCCCTTGGGGAGAGATTGTTACTTGGAGAGATTGTTGGAGAGATTGATTACTCTCTGTATCTATATTTTGGGAGATTGTTGGTTTTTGGTTTTTGGCATTTCTGTTTTGGCACTTTGATGGTTTTTCCATCTTGTGTTGACATCAATGCCAAAGGGGGAGATGGTTGGTATTTTGGATATGTTGATATGGTTTTTTCATTGATGTCAACACTTGTCATCGCTTGTCAACACTTATCAGCACTTGGAGACTTTGGTTATGTTCACCGGCAAGATAAGAGACTTATGCAAATCACTGGTATTTGGTTCACCAGTAGATTATATTGTTCACCGACACTTGGAATGACTTGGAGACTACTTGATTATGTCGAAGACATTATTCGATCACTTGGTTTGGAAATTTGGTTATTTGTTTATTCAGGTTTGCATATTTGTTGTTACCGGCAAATAGGTCTAGGATAAGCACCGGCAAACTTATATATTCCAGATCAGCATGGCATGTTATGGAGATGATTTATTATTGTTGTAAATGTATTGAGCCGACATCATGCATCGAATATTGATTTACTTGTTATTGATTTTATTGTAATATTTTTTAGTGAGCCAACCTATTCAATTGGTCTTAGGTTATGGTATATATGTAAGATCTTATTTGTAAGATCAAATGTAGATGGGATTGTGAATGTGAAAAGGATTGCAATAAGGTATATGTGAAAATAAGCAGAGCTATACACATAGATATCATTTGAAGCCTAAAGGAAGGTTTTGAAGAAGGCAGTCAGAACTAAACCAGTACTAAATCCAGCATATGAAGATGCTATTTTGTGTAGTATATTATCATTGGATTTAACCATCCAATTGTAGTCAATGTGACTCTCATTTTTTGATTGAGCAGTGAGCTCTGGGCAGCTAGCCTTTCTGCATGTGCAGAATCCATATTGAAAACATATACTATCTGCAGTAGTATCATTTGATTGTGGGTAAGGCTTCCCACCGTGGTTTTTCCCCTTACAAGGTTTCCACATACAAATATTGGTGTTATGTGTTGTGGATGTTATTGTCTTTCTATTTCATGCATTAATCTTTACCAGTATTGCAATTAACTGTTAAGACTGTCTACAGACTTAAAGTTTGGTTTATCGGTATTAAGTATTAAGTTTTGGTTAAGTTAATTTTGGTTGAATTTATTAGACAACTGATTCACCCACCCTGCCCCCCCCCCCTCTTAGTTGTCTCCAAGACCTAACAATGTGGACGGAATAAGATGGGAGTCCAACTCATTGTCATCTAGTATTTGAATGATACTAGTTGTATACACCTAAAATTGGCTATGAGCAATTAAATAAATATTTTGTATTTATTTAATAATTATTCGTCTATTAAATAGTTAATTTGAAAAGATTAATTCATTTAATTCATTTCATGTTTTTCTATTATTTAATATTTTATTAATTAATTAATTTATCCTATTCTTCTAATTAATTAAATATCTAATATTTAATTATCCTTCTAACCAAGTTAATTAAATATCTAATGTTTAATTATCTCCTCCAAACAATTAAATATCCAATATTTAATAGTTATTCTCCTATCCTATAGTCTTAAATATTAAATAATTCCTAAAGTATTTAACCGCTTTTTCAACTCACTCTCCATCTCCACTTCATCTTTCCTTTGCCAACTCATCAAACATGTGGCTAAGGAAATTAATATTTCTTTAATATTAATTTATCATTTATCCTCAACTTCCAAAATTTAATGAAATTGTGTACGTACACATATTTCATAACCATCTTCTATATTCTCTCCAACACCCCCTACATCTTAGGAAGGACTTGAGTCCACTTGTCCTCTCATGCCTAAATTTCCTCCAACCATCCCTAGATTCTCTCAGTCAGCAACCTAGTCAAGGTGAGATGAGTGACACTTGTCTTCTCCTTCCCCCTTTCTCTCAACCTTCACCTTTGCTCATAGCCATTCAAATCTGTAGATCTGATCATGACCATTGATCTGAGCCACATCATCTACTCCTCTCAAGGTCTATAAAATCAGGAGCTTCAGTTGAGAGGAAATTAGTCTTCAAAAAATAGTCTTCAAGCCAATCTTATGCATCTGTGAGTTTTTTAAGCAAATAGCAATAGCAATTATCATATAGTATCATTTAGCATAACCATTTTAGCATAATCATATAGCATTTTGCATATCATAGCATCAGTTAACTACAAGTTATCAGTCCATTCTTCATATGCCATCTTGGAAGCCAACAGTGCATTATCTGAGAGCACACCATCTACAACCAGGAATAGTGGAGTTAGGACACAATGAGACATAAGTCATGGTGGTAAAATAATTTTTTATTTTAATATGTATTTCATGTAGTTTCATTGGTGGATTTTGGATTTCTTGTATGCATTTCCATTGTATTTTGTGAAACTAACTTATTACAGGTAATATTCTAAGGATAAAATTCAAGCTCACACACTAGTTACAATAAGTTGTTGAATTTTATCTGCTAGATCATGACATTCATTAGTGGAATGGTCATGGATTTGATTATACTTGCAAAAATAAGGATTGTGTTGATTTTTCTTACGATTCTTTCTTTGATTTTTTAAAGGGATAGTAATCAAGTTGGCTATACAAAAACTCTCGTGTTGTGATGAGAAACTATAAGAATACATAGATGTATTAGCTAATGGGGGAGGGGATGTTGACAAAGGAGGAATTTAGAAACCTAAACCTTCTTTAGAAAAGTGTGATGTAGATTTCTCATGACCGTCAAAACTTTATTGTACACATCCTAAACCATGTCCATTGTATCCATGTGTAGAATCAAATATAAGTGTTGAAATTTCTAGAGGAAATGGTTCATTATTAGTGTTAAAGTCAAAAGATTTCCCATCATCATCAAGACATGTGTTGGAAGGGGAGGTGTAAATTTATTTAGAAGAATCTTGGATAAATAACACACAACGCTTCTTCAAGGCTTCATACTTAAATTGAGAGATCTTATACCCATTAAAGGAAGGTGTAAAGTCTAATGTAATTGATAGGATATTGTGTTGTTGAAGGAATCATAGTATTAAAGGGAGAAATGCATCCTACTTTATCATGAAAAAAATCATAATGATTAGGATTAGCCTTGATTGTGTGAAGTTCATTGTGATATATGAATTTGATTGTGCAAGGAAGAGTACAAGGGACTTATTTCATAGCATGAATCTATGGTCTACCTAGAAGAAGGTTATAATTAAGATGGTTGGGCATGATATGAATAAGAGTAGGTAGAGTCACGGGTCTTACTTTAATAGATAATATGACTATACCAAGTGACTCTCTAGGAACATTATCAAAGCCACGAACACAAAAAGGATCGGGTTGAATAGAATAATAATCCCAATTTATCTTATCTAATAAATAAACACAGCAAATATTAAGTGCTAACCCATTATCAATTAAGGTACCTCTTATGTTTTGTTCATAAATGTGAGGAGTAATCATAAGGGGATCATCTCTATTTTTAACCTCTACAGAAGATGATTCATCTTGTGAGAATGTAATATCATGTGGTCTAGAAGAAGGATGAGGAAACACCTTTTGTAAGGCTTCTTGAATCAACTCATGGTATGAATATGAAGTTTTAATCAAGTCCCAGATGGAAATATTAGCTAATATATCATGAAGTTTCTCAATAAGATCCTTATCAACATGTTTCTTAAGATGAGGGAGGGAAGGAAGGGAAGTGAGAAAAACATTGGGATCTTTCTTTTTGACACAAGCATTAAATTTGTGATGTATTTTGAAACCATATTTTTATTCTAGTTGTCTTTCCATATCACCTCTTTCACATATGTATTTTGCAACTTTTAGGATATTGGGAGGTTTCTTGGGCTTAGGCTTTTGATAAGTAGAAACATGAATGGTATTGACTTGATTAGGTTCTTTGTTATCCAAGTAGACATCTTTATAAGGGAGAGCATCAATCAAATTGCTAATGATTTCATCCTCTTGCTCCAAGGTACCTTTATGGGTAAGACAAGCTTTGGGAGAAGGACAAACATAACTCATTAACGATTCATCTCTAGTGGGAAATTTATTGAAATGAAAAGAGGGTATGGTATCACTAGAAAGGGTAGCTACAATATCATATGGTTGCACCAAATGATCCTCATGGGGGAGGTGCATTTTAGGAGAAAGATGGACATCATTTTTTAAAGATTCATCATTAGGAGGGAGATCATTGAAAGAAGTGTGAACATAATCTCTTTTTGTACCAATTTTCCCTCATTGGTAGTACCAAATTTGGGACAGGGTAAATCATAGCTATGGATGAAAGGAATAGCTAAATTTCCATCATATGCATAAAAGGGAACATCATGAAAATCTTGAATAGAACTTGAAATTGGATTAGCAAAACATGATAACAACTCCGTATGCAATTATAATCAAACAAGATACTCATAAGCCATAAAATATGCAACCAAAGCAATGTCAACTAAATGTAAGTAATGAAATTATACAAAATTAGATTTGAAATCAAAAAAATATGCAAGTGTAAGAAGAGTCGGGTTCACCAAAATGTAATGGTGATGAACTAGACCTCAAAATGCATGTAATTATAAATGCATAAGCTATATGTTTCAAAAATGATTGAAAATATGAATTAATTAGGTGCATAAGAATCAGATCTAAAAATTAAAATCAAAAGTTACAAGCATAAGATAGATCAGGTCCACCAAAATGCAATATAGGGAAATTTAGGATTTCATAACTTATGCTTTGAAAACTAGGAAATGACCTAACTTCCACACACATTACATTAAAAGAGATAGTGAATCAATAAATCCAACCTCAACTATATTAGGAATAGGGTTGAATGTAAATTGGATTTTATTCCCCTTTTGTTTGACTTGAAAATGTAATTGAAAATATGTAAATTGACTATCAAATCTAGGGTAAGGAGGTAAATAAATGAATAAGCAACCTAGATTGAACATGTTCTCTGATATTGAAATGAAAACTTCACAACGGGTATAGAAATGGACAGGGAATCTGATTATGCACCTATAACTAAAATATGGTGATCATCTAGCAGGATCAGGGCACCCCAACACCTTGGTCTCTAAGGCTAAACTATTGTCGGAGAATTTGCAACATGAAGCAGTCTGGAAGTCACCTGTGGAACAATGAAAAATATTGAGGACCAGGACACCCTAACACCTTGGTCCTAGGATAGGAGCGCCCCAACACCTTATTCCTAGGATAGGGTAACTCTAGTGCCCTAGTTCTTGAAAACCAAGTCCAAATTTTTTGATTGGGTCTATACCGAGATCCTCATGTTGTCTAAGGTCTTCCGGCTTTATTAGGTACCTATAGCTACACACAAGAGGAAAGAAAGGGGGTTGTGGATAGGGGTTTCCCTTAGGTCAAACCTCAGGTTTGGAATTAACCCTAATTGAAATAGAAATTTAACTTGAATTGAATTGGAAAAGCTTGACTTTTGATGGAAAGGCTAGATCTATAATTGAAATGCTTGAATGTAGATGATTATACCTTCAATAGGTGATACAATGTTCTTAGGATAATTTATCCATATGTTGATGCAAAAACATAATAAATCACATGAAATCATAGATAAAATGTAAATGGCAGATGCGTTGATGTAGTTTGTTTCTCCTTGAATCAAATTTACTCTTGAGGAAGAATATTTTCTCTTGAATTCGATGATAATGTTAGCATAAGATAAGATGTAGCTAGATCCTAAAAGTGAATCAAGAAGGATACCTTATATAGGGATTTCATAATAAAAATCACCTTTAGGCTAACATAGATTTGATATGTTTTCACACAAAGTGGGATTTGAATTAGTTAGGACTATCAAATAAACCTCCCAAAATTCAAGGAAAAAAAGTGCAAGACCACGGAGGTAGGTCACCCTGGTCCCGACAACATTATTTTGAATTTTGACAAATGCAAGATAGTTGGGTTCTAATGTTGATTCTAGTTCAATGGCTCAAAACCATAATGTGTAGATATTCAAAATATGCTTTGGAAGTTGAAATGGAGGTAGGATTAGGACTAAATCATGATGAAATGGTAAAGGGTGCACCTAGAATTAAGGGCCCAAATAATAGTGTGATGATGTAATAAAGTGGAATAAGACCCATAATATTGAATTAAATATTAATTAATTATAATAAAGGTATTATAATGCATATAGAAAAGGGAAATACTAAAATAGGTGCTAAGAGAGTGTCAAATTGGACACACTAATAAAGGTGTACAATTTACGACACTACATTTAGCCCCCACTTTAGTGAACTATGATCTTATGATCATACTATCGATGAAGTAGAAATAAAAAGGTAGAGAATTTGAGAGAAGGATAGGATAATATTGAGGGATGATCAAGTCCCAAATCATAGGATCCTATCAATACATGCAAGTAACCTTCAAATATAAACAAAACAAAATAATGTAAGTACTAAAACAAAAATTTCCAAGGCAACTAGTTGAAGAGACCTAGATAATAAAAATGTCTCAACTACTAATATAATTCTGGGAAAGTTATTGCAAGAGCACAAGTGGACTTATAGAAATAGACGTTCACCAATTGAAAGCACAATAAACCATGATCCAATGTTGAAGTGTGTTATGTTATTTAATTACATAATCTAGGAGAATATTTCTCTAATGAATATGATGGTTTTGTAAGAATGTAGGTATCATAAAACAAGAGAAAATTATTTATACACAACAACAAAATGGTGTTGCGGAAGGATGAACCAAACTATTATGGAAAGATCCAAAAGTATGTTGATTGATGCACAGTAGGATAAATGTTTTAAGGTAGAATTTGTGTGCTTCTTGTTACTTGATTAATAGATCTTATAAGGCTCTTGTTTTTTCTTCTTATGAAGTGTGGACAAGTAAGAAACCTTTCGTTTCACATTTAAGGTTTTTTGGTTGTGAGGCTATTTTTGATGTACCTAATAGGAAGTGTGCTAAGTTTGATCCAATATTATTAGATATGGTGAGAATTTAAATGCTTATAAGCTTTGGAATCCTCTAACCCAATAAATTGTCTATTCTAAAGATTTTATTTTTAGTGAACTTGGAGCTATTTCTAATCTTTTGCAACCAAAGGAGAAATAAAGGAAAAAGATAGTGCATTTTGATTTACAACAAGATGATGCACATCAACGAGAACATAATAATGGATCAGGTGATGGAAAAGAAGAAGAGATTTAAAGTAAAAAAAAAAATTAATAAAAAGACTCTATTATAATATAAGTTTAGCACATTGAAGACATGAGGAATAATCTCTTACTCCACCTTTAAGAAGATCCACAAGACAACGGAATCCAATTGACTAGTATAGCCCACAAAATTTTTGTTGTGTATTTTCTTTATTAAGTACTGATGATGAACCTAGATCCCATTATGAAACTATTCTTATAGATGATAGTGAGTCTTGTCAACTACCCATGCAAGAGGAGATGATGGATTTAGACACTATTGATACGTAGTATCTTGTTTATTTTCTCAAAGGAAGGAAATTCATTGGTTTTAAGTGGGCCCACAAAATATAAATTAGAACAGATGGTTCATTAAAGAAGAGAAAAGTTATACTAGTAGCCAAGGACCACTTCTAGAGAGATGGGATTGGTTTTGGTGATATATATGTTGAATATTGTTGCTAGTAGGTATGTTGTTGTCATTGATGTCAACATATTCATGTGTTTGGCGTTCTGGTGTTTGCATTGAGTTGATCTGGTTGGTTTATCTATTTGGGATGCTGAATCAACTAGAGATATTTCATTCTTTATTGATTCCATGATGCTATGTGGTGATTTGGTTGAGTTGTGGATTTTGGTATGAAGATTGTTCTTCTATGTTCAGTGTTGCAGTGTTCTGGTATTTGATCTGATGTACTTTGATATGAACATATCTCTAGTTGCGGATTTGGGAGAGTGTTTTGGATGTTCATATGTATCTACATTTCAGATGGGTCATGATTTGGTGCTCCGCAAGTCATCTTTCTAGTCTGAAATGATGATGTTAAGTGTTCTTAAGAGTTAGCGTGTTGATCGATGAAGATTTGAATAAGTGGTGTTGGTGTAGCTATTGCGGATGGTTCTAATATGCTTGTTGGTGTTTCCTGATCATGTCCTATTTGTTTTGTTGGTTTGCATTGATCATTGTGCACGGTATTGGTGATTTTGTTGATCTGGTGATATTCTTCGTGTTATACAGTATTTTGGCGGTGTAGCATGTTGCAGTTGATCATGGTGAGATTTCTGGTGGTGATGCGTGTTTGGAGATTTAATATAAATCCATCATATGTCATTTATGGCATTGTATTGGTCTGGTGGTTTATTTATGTATCGTATTTTGGTATTGAGGTTTTGGTCAACCATGTAGTCAAGGTTGATGAATTGTATAAATAGGTGTTAGATTCATGTAATTTGGGTGTCGATGTGGTGTATGCATTATCAGAGAGTTGTGTATGTGTGCATAAGTGAATATATCCTTTAGAGCCTCTATATCTAGGAAGCAGAAGTATGATCCAGGAGAAATTTCATGTTGGGTATCTAGATATGAAAGAGAGAAGAGAGAGATGGAAGAGAAAGAAAGAGAATTGGATGAGCTTGAAGCCCTTATTGCTTGGAGATTACCTAAGGGAGCCGGTAAGTATGATGGAAATTTACCTTCGAAATGTTCCTCTTGTAATAGGATAGGACATTTTGCTTCTAGGTGTCCTGAGAGAATGTCTATATATGATAAGCATGATAAATTTGAAAGGCATGATAGATCTAATAAGTATGACAGATATGAGAAGCATGATAAGAATGATAAGCCCTATAAGCCCTATAAGCCCTACAGGAAGTACAAAAATTAGAAGAGATGATATTATGTTGTTGATGAAGGTGTGGCAAATGAAGAATCGGAGAATGGGAATTTAGAAGATGAATTTATATTTATTGCTATCAAGGAAGATGATCCGATACCAGTGAATCCTACAAGCTACATTGTTGAGGAAAAAGCTTTGCCTGCTAAGATTGAAGAGAAAGATGAATGGGTAATTGACAATGGTTGTTCACATAATATGATAGGTGATAAAGTTAAATTTATGAGTATGAAAAGGTATGATGGGGGTATAGTAATATTTGGAGATGATAAAGCCTGTGTGATTCGTGGTAGAGGTTCTATATCTTTTAATTGTAAGCACAATACTGATGATGTCTTTTACGTTGAAGGTTTGAAGCATAATATTTTGAGTGTTGGACAAATGGTTGACAAGGGATATGATTTGTAATTCAAGAATGAAAAATACAAGATCCTAAATGCCTTCGGTATAGAGATTGCATCAAGGACTAAGACTAAAGGCAATATCTTTCACTTCAATGTTGGTGAGAAAATTTGTTTGATTACTTAGATTGATGAAAGTTGGTTATGGTATAGGAGGAAATCTCATGTTAATTTTGATTCCATGATAAGGATAATTTATACTCAAGTTGTTAGAGATTTTCCTAAGATTGTGAAGCCTTCTAGTCCGTTATGTAAGGAATGACAGTTGGGAAAGCAAACAAGAACTTCATTTAAGAGTAAGTTGTATTCATCTAATGGATTGTTAGATCTAGTGCATACTGACTTATGTGGTCCTACTAGAGTGAGAAGCATGCAGGGTGACAGATATTTCATGTTGTCAAGTGAGGATTATTCAAGGATGATGTGGGTTACCTTTCTAAGGGAGAAATAAGAAGTGTTGGAGAAATTCAAGATATTCAAAGCTAGAGTGGAGACTGAGACTAAGTTAAAGCTAAAGTGCCTAAGATCTGACAGAGGGGGAGAATTTACATCAGGAGAATTTGATACATTCTATGAGGAATGGAATTAGAAGGTAGTTATCTGCTTCAAGAACCCCTCAGCAAAATGGAGTTATTGAAAGAAAGAACAGATTCATTTTGGATGTTGCCAGGACTATGTTGATTAAAGGAAATGTTGCACAAACCTTTTGGAGATAAGTTGTTAGCACTGTTGTTTACACATTCAATTGGGTGCATATTAAAGGTGATTCTAGTAAGACTCCTATTGAGCTATGGTTTGGTCATGTTCCTACAGTTAGATATTTCAAATTTTTTGGAAGTAAATGTTATATCAAAAGAGATGAGGATATAGGAAAGGTCAATGCAAGATGTGATGAAGGAATCTTCTTGGGATATTATACTAAGAGCAAGGGCTACCGTTGTTACAACAAGAGACTAAGAAATATAATAGAGAGTGCAAATGTGAAGGTGGATGAATGTCTTGGAAAGAAGATCAAAGTATGCGGATATGAATTTGATGATGAAGATTTTGTTTCCAAGCCTGTGCAGATTGAGATCCTAAAGCAGAATGATCTGTTGGAGACAGTCAATCTGGATATTGTTGTTATCGATGAAGAAGTGCAATAGCCTAACAATCAACAATTAGAACAATCAGAAGACTCTGAGGTATGTAAGATTGAATCATTCATAAAATCAGATTATTGGTGATAATAATAAAGGTGTGATGACTAGGAGAAAGATTGCTACTAAAGAGATATGTTTGATTTCAAATATTGAGCCTAAAGATGTTGCAGAAGCATGTAAAGATAAGAATTGGATAAAATCAATGGAAGAAGAGTTGAATCAGATTAAGAAGAATAACACTTGGGAGCTTGTTCTGAGACCTAAAGACAAGAATATAATTAGTACTAAATGGGTGTTCCAAAATAAACTGAATGAAGTCGGTGAAGTTGTCAAAAACAAAGCAATATTGGTATGTAAGGGATGTTCTTATATCAAAGGTATTGATTATGAGGAGACTAATGCTTCGATAGCTAGAATTGAAGTTGTTAGATTGATTCTTGCATATGTTGCTTACAAGAATTTCAAGGTATATCAAATGGATGTCAAGTCAGCCTTTTTGACTGGAGATTTGGAAGAAGAAGTCTACATTGAGAAATCAGGTGGATTTTCTTTATCAGTTGAAGGAGATATGGTATGCAAATTAAAGAAAGCACTGCATGGACTTGAACAAGCCCCTAGAGCTTGGTATGCTAGATTGGGTAAGTATTTGTTGAAGTTGGGATTTTGTAAAGGTATTATTGATAGTAACTTATACTTTAAGGTTGAGAATGATAACATTTTCATTGTTGAAGTCTTTGTCGATGAAATCATTTTTGGAGGAGATGATGATTTGAGTATGAAGTTTGTTGATGATATGCAAAAGGAATTTGAGATGTCTATGATTGGTGAGATGAAATTCTTCTTAGGATTGCAGATTACTCAAACCAGTAAAGGTATTTTCATTTCTCAATCTAAGTATGTGAAGGAATTGTTGAAGAAGTTTGGGATAGATGACTCCAAACCTGTTGGAACTCCTACGGTGACTGGATGCAAGTTGTCTAAGAATGATGCATCTCATAAAGTTAATCAAACTTTGTATAGATATATGGCTGGTGGATTGTTGTACTTAACTCGGACTAGACTAGATATTATGCACGTTGTTTATCTTTGTGCTAGATTTCAAGCTGATCCTAAAGAGACTCATGTTACTATTGTAAAGAGGATTTTCAAATACTTGAAGGGGACTGTTGATTATGGTTTGTGGTATCCAAAAAATGATGATATGTGCCTATACTGATTTTGATTGGGTAGGTGATGTTGATGACCGAAAGAGAACTATCAATGGAACTTGTTTTTTGGGAAATAAGTTGGTCTCATGGTCCAATAAGAAGCAAGATATTGTATCTCTATCTACTGACAAAGTTGAATACATTGCTACTGCTAGCAACTATACTTAGGTAGTTTGGATGAAGCAGATGTTGAAGGACAATAGAGTTTTTTATGATAAGCCTATTGTTATCTATTGTGATAATTCAAGTGCTATCAATAATTCTAAGAATCTAGTACTACATTCTAAAACAAAGCATGTATCAATAAAGTATCATCTCTTGAGGGAGAAAGTTAGTGATGAAGAAGTCAGATTAGAATATGTATCTACAAAGGATGAAACTACAGATATTTTCACTAAACCTTTGCCTACAGATACATTTTTCTATTTGAGAGAAAAGTTAGGGGTCTTTGCCCCTCCTGATTAGAACTAGATGCATGGAGTTGCATCAATCTAGTGGATTTCAGAGCCTTATCTTTTTATCTAGGTTGATGAGTTGGTGCTACTACTCAACCAAAGTAATTAGTGTGTGATTCAGATGAGAACTTGTGTATTTATCCTAAGGGGGGATAAATTTTCTTTCTTAGAAGGTGCATTTTGGGGAGAGAAGCATGGTTAGTATTTTGTCTTGGCATTGTTGTCAAAGGGAGAGAGAGGCATGTGAAAAACTACTTTACCTTTGGATCTTTGTGTGCATGATCTTATAGAGAGTTTGTTGCAGATTGCTCATGTTGATTCATTCCTTTGCATTGACTATTTTTCACATTCATATATTGCCATCAATGCCAAGGGGGAAGATTGTTGGATATTGTTTCTGCTAGGATATGTTGTTGTCATTGATGGATCAACATATTCCTATGTTTGGTGTTTTAGTATTTGCATTGAGTTGATTTGGTTGGTTTATCTATTTGGGATGTTAAATTAAATGGAGATATTTCATTCTTTATTGATTTCATGATGTTATGTGGTGATTTGGTTGAGTTGTGGATTCTGGTATGAAGATTGTTCTTTTGTGTTCAGTGTTACAGTATTCTAGTATTTGATCTAATGTGCTCTTGTATGAACATATCTTTAGTTACGGATTTGAGATAGTGTTTTGGATGTTCATGTGTATCTACATTTCAGATAATTTGTGATTTGGTGCTCCGCAAGTCATCTTTCTAGTCTGAATTTTTATTGTTAAGTGTTCTTGAGAGTTAGCATGTTGATCGATGAAGATTTGAATAAGTGTTGTTCGTGTAGCTATTGTGTGATGGTATGATGAAATAATAAGTATCTTGTAGATTACTGAGAGGGGGGGTGAATCAGTGAATAGAAAAATTGATACAAACTTTCCAATCTCAATTTCAATCACACAAAGTAAACTTATCAATGAAATACCACTGTCAAGATAAAAACTCATAAGATAAACCGGTTGACTATTACAGCAACTTAACAGTAAACAACATCAAACTTATAAACATCCAAATTCTTTATCATATGTCAACAGACTTTATTTCTCAATGCTTCTGGTTATCATGACTTATAATAATAGTTAATTAGTTAATCAAATCAACTATAAGATCATAACCACAAAAACATTCACCACATGACACGAGTATTTTTTGACGTGGAAACCCAAATAAGTAAAAACCACGGTGAGATGAGACTCACAAGATAACTATCTAAATGCTTCTGAAGTTTTCCCTATTAGGAGCCAAGCCTGTTAAAGCTTTAGAAAAGTCTTGTTAAGAACTGATCCTGTTAGGAATCACCCAGTTAAGGGATTGAATACAAATGCCTTGTTAGAAACAATTACCCTATTAGGAGTAACCTCGGTAGAGGATTTGAAAATCCAAGCTAATGGATCACCTTGTTAGAGGATTTGAAAAGAAACCAAGCTTGTTAGTGCTTACCCAATTAGAAGATTTTAGTTCTGCGGTAATTGTTAGAAAACAATAGGGGTTTGCTTGATCTATCTAAATAGCACTACACTTGCTTGATCAGATCCTTTTTAAGCTCCTATTTGCCTTTACTCAAACTACAGGCACATTATCTGGCTCAGCAACCACACACTCAACTGATCTTTGCCAACACGTTTCACAAGACAACTTCATCGACCTTATAAACAAATCAATTAGGTCGATAACACAATAAAAAAGCTCATAGAGATTACAAACAAGTCGATTCAAGTATGACGTTGGATTACATATAAATCTTTGCAAATTAATCAAGAAAGCCTTAACCGCTCTTTGATCACCTCTTTGATCTTTGTAACTCATCACACGCTTTGCATTTGATGCAATACACTTTTCTCATTCCCTAGACAAAAAGAAGTTACAACAATGCGCCAAAAACATTTTGAAAATGTTTTCATACAATGACCATACATGTCATCATCATTACCGCTCATCATCAAATCATAAACCAACATAACCAATTCAACAACCTTAATCGGTTAGGGAAAAACAACTGGTAGCGTTTACCAATTACGTCAAATAGATAGGGTTTAACCTTTTACCCTTTTACCGGTTACCGGTTCAACTCACAAACTTACATACCGGTTTACAATTTCTTTCACAAAGCTCATCCTATTGGTTATAGGACAATATCAACAATAACAACAACATCATTACCAGTTAATTGACATCAATAACAACATAACATATTGTAAAGCAAAAAATTGCGATCGAACCCTAAGTGTTCCCCCCACCACTCCGAGGAGAGGGGAAGGAGGTCACTAGGGTTGACAGTTTTCACTTAGGGGAGACTTTACATTCAAAAGAGGGGTTGAAACCCACAAGATCCAATCCCACACAATGCAAGATTGGATTCTAAATGAGTTTCAAGGGTTGTGACAGCAAGGCTACCCTCTTTTGTAAAGAATGTAGATAGAATGATTAAGCTAGGAATGCATAAAAAGTGAGAAAGATTCACTTATAAATAGAGATAGGAATATAGGATGAAGCTGCGGACCTGGAATTAGCAGTAAAATGTCGAGACGGTGCTGTCCTACAAATTTGAGCAAAATTTGACGGGACGATGGCGCCCGGCGTGCACACGGTCCTCCAAAAAATCCGCGAAACGAAGGGGGATCTGTTCGTCTCTGCACAAGGATTCCAGATCTTCAATTACAGTCGCGTACCTGCAACCTGCACATAGAAAAGCGAGGATGATTGGGGGGTTAGGGATTAGGGGTTTGCCCTTAGGACAAACCCCAGTTTTGGAATTAACCAAGAAATGAGAAATGTTGTAAATGTAAATGATTGTAATGTAATAAAGTACCAATACCTTGTTGTAAGAATGTTTGTATTCTTACATGCGAAGGTGTAATTGTTGTTGTATGTTGTATGTTGTATGTGATCTCCTCTTCAATGGTTGAATCCTTGTCTTGAATGCAACACTTAGCCTTGAATGGAGACCTAGAATGATCAATTGCTTGAAGGAATGCTTGAATGCTTGAATGCTTGAATGTTTGAATGTTTGAATATCGCTTCTGCCTTTTTTCCATCTACCAAAATGGGGGAGGAAATTTAGTTTATATACTTGTCAATTAGGGTTAAAAGACTGATTTTTCCGACCTTAGGCCGACCTGGGAAGATTATTTTCCAATTTGCAAACATAAAGACCCGAGACCCAAAAGAGACCGGGCCCAAAAATAGGGCCAGGGACCAGGGCGCTAGGCGCCATGGTCCTAGGGGACTAGGGCGCTGGGTGCCCTAGTCCTGAAGGACCAGGGCGCTGGGCGCCATGGTCCCACCTCCAGGGACAGCAGGGTGCAAGGAGGATCAGGACAGGGTGCTGAAAAATGCAGTTTTTGATGTCATGAACAAGTTTCGGGGTCTCCATTCAGGTTCAGCATTGCGTCGCAATTGTGAAGACCCAAATGCGGTCAAAATTGCAAGTGTCACAATTTTAGGATGCTACATTTAGCCCCCACTTTAGTGGGAGTATAAGCGTACGCTCATACTTTCGGTAAAGTACAAGGAAACAACATTGAAAGACTTTCACCACGTCAAGAAGGCAAGACACACCAAGCCCCCAGTGGACTAAGGATCTTACGACTTCGATTGACAAAGTAAAAGGGAAGATCACGAGGGAGAACCATGACTGTCAGTAGTAAGGTTCCCTCACTATGAGTCATGCAAGAAAGATATCAAAAATTTTCAAGGCAAAGCTAAATTCGCCAAGAAGTTTTCAAGTATCTTGAAGGGATAGACGGGGTGTATGCCCCTTACGTTAAAGTGATCGCACATGCCTCACCGAGGGTGATTGCTTTAAGGTAGTGATACATATAAGAAATGAGAAAGGAGCACGTTATCACAAGGATTTAGCCCCCAAGTGTGAGATAAACCCAAGGATAATAGACACAAAACACAAAGCACGAGGTGACTTTGCTTTCCTCGGGGTCAGTATGTTGTATGATAATTCATGTATATCATATGTATGTATGCATAATTGTTCTTCATTCCCCAATCAAGGAAGGTCACCTAGAAGAAGGGAACACATGTGTCTTTTGAGTCAACATGAGAGAGACCAAAAGAGATCTCAATGTTTTGCATCGTCCTCAAGTAGACAACACTAAGGACAACAAATAGAAGAATGAGAATAACACATAGAAGAAGTAACAAAAGAGAGGAGGAAAGAGTCTGCTATGCTAATGAAACTAGTCTAGCACATCATCTACCCCCCGATCTTGCTGATCAATGTTTCGGGAAGGTAGGGGACACGCTAGAGGAGGAACATCCAACATAACAGATGGAGCTATCACAAGATCCAAACAAGGGCTATGTTCATGTTCCAAGCCACGTTGTTCTTGTCTAGGAGCTAGGATAAGTGCTTTAGAAAATTCGTTAGATAAATGGTTATCAACATCAACATATTCATATTCACTATCAGAAGAAAGAGGAGTAGCATTTTCATCATGAATAACATTTTCATCTATATCATCATCAAGATTTATAAAAATAGGATCTTTAACTCGCACAGGATCAAAACCATCATGCATCTTATGTTTAGGAGATTTTGGAGAAAATGGAATAATGCTTGTTGAAGGTGTTTTTGGAGATTGCAAAGTTTGAGAAGCAGCTGCTTGAGCTCTAAGACAACGCTTTCGTCAGCGTTCACGCGCAGAACGATTTCGTCTAGTCTTAGTAGGAAGTGGAGAAGATTGAGGAGGAGGAATGTTCTCATCCTTATCACTTGGTTGTTTAGGTTGTTGTCTCTTAGGCCGGATAATAGGAGAAGAGGAAGGTCTCTTTTCTTTATAAAAGGAAGGAGGAGGAACTGCTCCATATAAAGGAGGAATATTTGGTTTAGGAAGAAGACCAAGTCCATCATGACGAGGAGGTATAGGCCTACTTTTAGAAAGTTTATTAGACATAGACATAGTCACATCCATAGGAATGGGTTGGGAATCTTCTTGAGGAAAGACATTAGTTTTATCTTTCAAAGGAAGAACTTCCTTCTCAGGAACGATAGGAATCTCAAGTTTGGGTGTTCTAGGTTCACTTAGAGATAGGATCATATCTGTTTTCCACTTTCGATAAGACTTGAAAAGATGATCACTTCGCGGAGGAAGAGATTGGAATTGTTTAGGCCAAAAATAATCAATAGGAACGCTAGAAGTTCTTTCAGCTGGTTTACAGAGACTATGATTGACAGTAACAACTTCACCATTATGGGGAAATTTCAAACATTTATGAATAGGAGAAGCAATAGCTTTCATGGAAGATAGCCAAGGATAGCCAAGCTTCACACGAAATTGTTCGGATGAAGGAATAATAGCAAAGCTCACATCAAGGGATTTGTTATGGACCTCAATAGGTAATGTAATAGAACCAATTGCAGGAGAAGAAAATGCATCAAATAATTTCACAATCACATCTGTTTTGTCATAGATCACTTGATTCAATTGTAAAGTAAAGAGAAATTCTTCAGTAATAACATTAACCATGCAAGAAGGATCAATAAGCAGTCCACGGCAAGGTGTATTCTTGACTTTTGCAACTATGTATAAAGGACCATCAGGTGCCCTGATAGTTTCATTAGAATCAAATGTGATGGAAGGTTCTTTAGGGTTTTCTTGCTGCTCTACAAAGTTAATCACATTCGGAGTCATAGACACAAGACCATCAGATGAGAAAGAGGAATCATTAGTCTCAATCACATTAGAGGTATGAGAAGGTAATGGATCAGTAAAAATCTTAAGATTTTGGTTAGGAGGAGCTACAGTTGTATTGCCTTTATCATTCACTCCTGAAATAGAGATAGTATTATTATCAATCAAATCTTGAATCTTACCCTTTAAAGCAAAACATTTTTCAGTATCATGCCCAGGTTGACGATGAAATTGACAAAAAGATTTGTTATCAAAATAGGGTGAATTAATCTTTGTAGGATCGATTTGCCTTACAGGAGGGAGAGTAAGCACATTTTGTTCCAATAACTTATTCATAATAATATGCAATGATTCATTCAAAGGAGTAAACTTTCTTTCTTTCTTGAAAAACTTAGAAATAGGAGGCACACCTGATGCTGCATTCACATTGTTGTTGATGATGTTTTCATTGAATTTAATGGACTCTCTATTCGGTTTAAACTTCCCAAATGGTTGTTGACTACTATCACCTTTATCACTCGGAGCCATAGGATTTGCTTGTTCCATTTGACTCACAGTCAGTTGATAATTGTGAAGAGTTGCACACAACTGTTGGAAAGAAGTAAACTCAAAAAATAGAAGTTTGTCTCGAATATCTTTTTGTAAATTAGAAATAAAGATTCTTTGAATATCATTGTCAAGCACTGGAAAAGAGATTTGAGCATACAAATGCTTATATCTACCAATGAAATCAGTCACTTTTTCTTTAACACATTGTTTACAATGCATTAAATCAATCAAAGTAAGTTTAGGACTTATATTTTTTTGAAATTGTTGAATAAAAGCATTTGCAAGTTGTTCAAAAGAAGTAATAGAATAAGAAGGCAACGAGCAATACCATTGTAGGGCCTTATCTCTTAATGTCCTAGTAAACAGTTTTGCAAGCAACCTTTGGTCATAAGCAAAATCAGTACATATTGTTTGAAAAGTCTTAACATGTGTTAGAGGATCACCTTTACCATTAGAAAGCTCCAAATGCGGGATTTCAACATGTTTAGGTGGGATAGCTCGAACAATATCAAGAGAAAGTGGGCTCGCAACATCAAATGTGGGCACACTAAACTTAGATTGATTCATAGAGGTAGTTTGTTGCTGTAAAGAAGAGACAGTTTGTGCAAGATTATTAATGGTTGCTTCAGTCGAAGAATTCATATTAGACGTGTTAGATTGGGATGGAGGTATTATGTTATTGAAAGAAGGTATTGATTGAGAGTAAGGTGGCGAGACACTATGATGGTTAGTCATAGGAGATGATTGGAAAAGAGGAGCACTACAAGGAGGAATGGAATGGTTGAATGAATTGTCCCCTTGTGTCATGTTCATTTGTGGAGATGTAATAGGGACACTCATTGAAGGAATTAATGAAGAAGTCAGATTGAATGAAGGAAGAGGGTTAATTGAAGAGGAAGGATTGCCCCCATGACTAGTGATCATAGGAGGAATGTCTTGTATAGAAGTAGTCATTATGTTTGATGTAAAAGTAGGTATGCTAGCAATAGAAGTTGTTAAAGGAATAGAATGATTGACTTGAGTAGGAGGTTGTTTATAACCTAAAGTTTCAGCACAACTCTTCATAGGCATCACATTCGAATCCACAATGTGTGCAATACCATGCAAAATATCAATTCCATTATTATCACTTTGAACCATACGTTTTAAACCCTCAATTAATGAAAGAGCTTGACTATCGGGATACTCTTGAGACATCCATTGCTGAAAATCATCAAATTGGTTATCCAATTTCGAAAGTTGTCCTACAGAAACCTCATGGAGAGCTTCTTCATCATTAGGAGGATTAGAGGAATTACCTGTGTCCTCGTTAAAAAGACCATTCAAATTAGGTTCCATCTCCTCAGTAATTAAACCTTGGAAAGACTTAATTCTACAGCTTCGTCTAACGGGAATAGTGTAAGTAGGGCTTATTGTTGTAAAACTCATGCACTAGAGAGGGAGAGAAGATTTTGAAGTTAGAGGTAGCAAATTTCAATAAAATCAGCCAATCTCCTAGATTTAAGCTGTTAAATGCAATCATGACAATCTTCCGAAATTTCAGAAAAAATGTCAGGGACCGTGGTGCTCGGGGTGCACACGGTCCTCACAACTTTTTTCGAAATTTTCAGGGATGAAAGTTATGATGATTTTAAAGCTAATCTGAAAAAATTGAGTGATTTTACAATCTGTAGATAGGCCAAATTAAAGTTGCAATCTCAAAATTGAACCGTACCAAGATTGTTGGAAAATGCAAAATTTGAACTTTGAAAAAGAGAGGGAAACTGAAATTTTGAATTTTATGATTTTAGAGGGAATACTAAGAGCAATGCAAGCTTTGAATTTTAAAAGTTGACTCAATTTCACACAAAATTCAATTTTGAAAGCGGAAATCAAAGTTGTTCCAATCAAACATTTAATTTCAAAAGTCACAAAATGCAAAAATTTGAATAAAGCACTGAAATTTCGAATGAACACCAACACACTTTTTAGATTTAGGACAGTAAGAACACAACTTTGACACAAAATTTCAATTTCAACAATTTTTGAATGATTAGGAGCCTTAATCCAAGCAATCACTAGACCAATTTTGACTTTAATTTTGAAAGTGTTGTAATTGATAAAATCAGCCAAAATTCTGGATTTTAGCAGAAAAATACAGTAAGATCTAACTCCCAAAATTTTGGAAAAAATGTAGGGGACGATGGCGCTCGGGGTGCACATGGTCCTCGCAACTTTTTTCCAAATTTTCAGGGATGAAAGATATTATGATTTTGTTGCGGAATCCAAAGTTACAGCCGATTTGGAGATGTTTTGATCAGTAAAATTATCAGTCAAAGGTTGAACAAAGAGGGTTTTAAAAATTAGGGTTTTGACACTTAACGACTTAATTTTCAGAATTAAAGCACAAATATGAATTGACAATTTGTAATAGAAGGGTAGATCTGAAACAAGCATTAATAATTAAACATTTCGCAAGCTCAATTACTAAAAAGAAAATTTAGGGTTTTTATGCAATCAACCTCTAAAATTTGCAAAAGATCAAACATGGAAATCTAATCAATGAAACCAATTTTTAGATCTAACCATGAATAATCAGAAAGGATGTTCACATCGGGTTCACCAAAATGTAAAGCGAAAAATCGTGATCGAACCCTAAGTGTTCCCCCCACCACTCCAAGGAGAGAGAAAGGGGGTCACTAGGGTTGACGATTTTCACTTAGGGGAGACTTTACATTCAAAAGAGGGGTTGAAACCCACAAGATCCAATCCAACACAATACAAGATTGGATTCTAAATGAGTTTCAAGGGTTGTGACAGCAAGGCTACCCTCTTTTGTAAAGAATGTAGATAGAATGATTAAGCTAGGAATGCATAAAAAGTGAGAAAGATTCACTTATAAACAAAGATAGGAATATAGGATGAAGTTGCGGACCTGGAATTAGCAGTAAAATGTCGAGACGGTGTTGTCCTGCAAATTTGAGCAAAAGTTGATAGGACGATGGCGCCTGACGTGCACACGGTCCTCCGAAAAATCCGCGAAACGAAGGGGGATCTGTTCGCCTCTGCACAAGGATTTCAGATCTTCAATTACAGCTGCGTACCTACAACCTACACACAGAAAAGCGAAGACAATTGGGGGGTTAGGGATTAGGGGTTTGCCCTTAGGTCAAACCCCGATTTTGGAATTAACCAAGAAATGAGAAATGCTATAAATGTAAATGATTGTAATGTAATAAAGTACCAATACCTTGTTGTAAGAATGTTTGTATTCTTACATGCGAAGGTGTAATTTTTGTTGTATGTTGTATGTTGTATGTGATCTCCTCTTCAATGGTTGAATCCTTGTCTTGAATGCAACACTTAGCCTTGAATGGAGACCTAGAATGATCAATTGCTTGAAGGAATGCTTGAATGCTTGAATGTTTGAATGTTTGAATATCGCTTCTACCTTTTTTTCCATCTACCAAAATGGGAGAGGAAATGTAGTTTATATACTTGTCAATTAGGGTTAAAAGACTGATTTTTCCGACCTTAGGCCGACCTGGGAAGATTATTTTCCAATTTGCAAACATAAAGACCCGAGACCCAAAAGAGATCGGGCCCAAAAATAGGGCCAAGGACCAGGGCACTAGGCGCCATGGTCCCACCTCCAGGGACACCAGGGTGCAAGGAGGATCAGGCCAGGGTGCTGAAAAATGCAGTTTTTGATGTCATGAACAAGTTTCGGGGTCTCCATTCAGGTTCAGCGTTGCGTCGCCATCGTGAAGACCCAAATGCGGTCGAAATTGTAAGTGTCGCAATTTTAGGACGCTACACATATAATTAATGCAATCTTCATGCAAATACCAATATTTTGGATGGTTCTAATGTGCTTGTTGGTGTTTCTTGATCGTGTCCTATTTGTTTTGTTCATCCATATTGATCATTGTGCATGGTATTGGTGATTTTGTTGATCTTGTGATATTCTTTGTGTTATACGATATTTTTGATGGTGTAGCATATTGTGGTTGATCATGGAGAGATTTCTGGTAGTGATGCATGTTTGAATATTTGATTTAGATCCATGTTATGTCATCTATGGCATTGTATTGGTCTGGTGGTTTATTTATGTATCATATTTTGATATTGAGGGTTTGGCTGACTTTGTAGTCAAGGTTGATGAATTGTATAAATAGGTGTTAAATTCATGTAATTTGGGTTTCGATGTGGTGTCTGCATTATCAGAGAGTTTTGTATGTGTGCATAAGAAAATCTATCCTTCTATATGGTGTATTGAGCAAAGATTGTTGCAAGGCAGACAAATGAGCTTAACTGGAACTATCATCAAGCATTAGCAAATGCTATTTTGTAGTTCGTATAATCTGGATTGTAGTCCGATCATTATTGTAAGGTAGTGAACCTTTCTTGAGGGTTGGAGCCTTCTGGGTCATTATATTTTGAATAGTGAGCTCTAGGAAGTGTGCTTGAATGCATGTGCATTCCCCATTGTAACAATTACACATACTACTACAGAGTATCATCTTATTGTGGGTAGGTTCCCACCCTGGTTTTTACCTTAACCGGGTTTTCCCCATCAAAATCTTGGTGTTATGTGTGTTCTTGTTATTGTGTTTATCTTTATTCTTGTTGTAGTTGATTGAAATCTAAGATTGTTCTTAATTGGTTTAATCCGATGAAAACTGATTCACCCCACCCCCTCTCAGTTTTCCTTCATTGTTGTTGCGAACAATATACTCTATATATACTCCATATTACAAAAGTATCTTATATTAGATTTATTTTACAAATAATTGTTGCTAAGGATTTCTAATTGAACAAATGGATATAAAGACTATTTTTTCATATAGATCTCAAAGAGAAAATTTATATGCAACTGTCATGCCCAAACTTTTGGGCAAAAACGAAACAACAATTTTTTTTTTTAAACAACATAAATTCATTAAATAATCTACATTAAAATGAAATCAAATAAGTGTTGTCTTAACTAAGGGTTAACTCTAAGTTGAATAGAATCATTTACTAAAGTTGATTTAATTAACTAAATCAATATAGCGACAATAATTAGAGACGACTAATTATTCCCTAAGAGGGTCATCGCAACTTAATTAATTAATCTAATTCATCTAATTAATTTCCTCTAATCAAAATCGAGAGATATTAAATATCTCAATAGCATTTAAAATACTCAAGGCTAAATAAAATGATGATAATGTTATCTCAAATTAAAATTAATTAATTGAGCGCATGCAAATTCACTTTTTAAAAATAACCATTAAGGTTAACTAATTCAATGAAGATAATTGTCAAATAAATATAATTTATATTAAAGTCAATTTTAAATCCCCTAATACATTTAAATTTCAACTATTAAATCATTGGCCCATAATGACCTCAATAAGCTAGAATTCGCATAAAATAATTAATAATTTTTATCAATAAAAAATCCCCCAAATTAAATTTAACCTAACATCCATATTTAATTAAATATGGAAAATAACTATATAATATTCCTCATTAATAACCCTGGTTAATAAAATTAAATCAATAATTGCGATCTATATAAAATTAATCCCCAATTTTAATTATGCCTTGAAAAAAAGGCTACATTAAAATTCATTTTCTCCCTAGTCAATATTAGGAGTTTAAATTAATTCCACACATATGGCTATAATTAAATGAGGGGAAATTCTTTTTAAATTTTAAAAAGAATTCCCCCTCTTCTTATTTTAATAATATTTAATTATGAACCCTAATTAGGGTTGAGTTATCCCTTTACTTTATTTTAAAAATAATTCTAATAATTCATTTTTCTTTTCTAAATGCTAACCCTAACCCGAATATGGGCTAGGGTTGCATATCTTATTTTCTTTTCTTTTTGCTTAGGGTTTTGGGTGTGTGTGTGTTTTGTGTGTGCAGGGATTCGAAGGAGGCAGCGGTGGTATGGCAAGGGGAATTCTGCAGTGCCAAAGGGAGGCGGTGGCAACCAAAACCACAGCGGCGGGGGAGGAAGGGGCAAAGGGGAATCCGCAGGGAGCGGCCGCTACGGTGGCCACCCGCAATGGTGACCGAGGCCACCACTGGGGGTCGCCACCCACAGTGGCACCACGGGCACCCCTGCGGATCTCAGCCCGTAGTGGCGGTCGAGGTCACCCCTGTGGGTCGCGGCCCACAGTGGCATCGCGACGTCCCTACGGGTCTCGGCCCATAGTGGCAGCCGAGGCTGCCCCTACAGGTCATGACCCGCAGTGGCGCCACAGGAGCCCCTATGGGCTTCAGCCCATAAAGGGGACCTGAGCCGCCCCTGCATGCTCGCGAGGGCTGTGGGGGTTGGTTACTCCCCCGTTCTTTTGCAATCAAAAAATTTTGTTTGAAATTTTTATTTAAAAATTCTTTTTTTTTAAGTTTATGTCATTTCTTTATATATATATATATATATATATATATTGTTAGGAGATCAAAAAGATTAATGAGTAGAACCAGAAATATAAAAAATTTCCACACTTTAAGAAATCATAAATTTCCAATTTACTCATTTTTTATTAAATGCATATGTTTTAATTTAAATGCAGCATGTGTGTGTGTGTGTGTGTGTGTGTGTGTGTGTGTGTGTGTGTGTGTGTGTGTGTGTGTGTGTGTGTGTGTGTGTGTGTGTGTGTGTGTGTGTGTGTGTGTGTGTGTGTGTGTGTGTGTGTGTTATATATATAAATTTCTATGGTCAAATTTGTACTTTAATAGTTTTAGCAGGCTGATTTCAAATAACACAATAGGAGTAAATTCTTTTTTTTCATTTAGGGCATTATCTAGATCTATTTTCTATTTTTATAAAATGTAAAAATATGATAGTTTTATTTATTTACAGTAGCAACTAATTTATTTATTTTTAAATCATTAAATCCCTAAATAACATGATGTAATTCATTACTAACATTCATTCTAAAAAATTCATTTATTTTTCCCTACTAACATGCATTCCCAGATTTATAACTTTAGCATAAATGAATTATTTTACAGCTACAACTAACAATTTCTAAAATCCATTGATTTATAACAGTAAGGTAAAATGCAGTATTAACATCTATTTATTTTTCTTCTTTTTTTAACATGTATATTTATTTTTTCAGAATGAAAACAAAAATAACTTAAACAGAAAATAACTTTCATTCCTTTCTACATTAATATTTTTAAATAGAATATAAAATCATTTTTTTCCAGCAACTATAACAAAACAGAAAATAATCCAAAATGCATTCATTTTATTAAAAGGATCAACACTTCAAATAAAATACATTTATTACATGGTAAAACTTAGACAATATTACATTTTCCTTTATGCAATATAAATACAATAGAAAATTCTTTTTTCTTTCTTTTTTTTTTTGCATCTAAAATACAAAAATGAACTCTTTTTTTGCAACTAAATACAATCAGCATTAGGATCATCTCCAAGCTTCCCTTTCTAAATCTTTTTCCAAAGCAACCTGCAATAAAAACTTGAGGTTGTGACCATGGAGGCTCACCTCCCAACCTAGGCTTACTAGAAGCCACCCTCGAGCTAGGAGAATCAAGGGCTAGATGAGAAACACACAAACAAATGCATACATGCAAAAACTCAAACACAACAAAAACACTCCCAACCCAAGGTTTAAACAATGTCACTTATTTGAATTTTTAAGTGGGGTGAAGGTGGATTAAATACCCTTGAGGAGAATTCTGCAAATAGTGCACATAATGCCATAACAAGGTTGCAAATATAACATAACCACAAGTTCCAAACTTGTCCCCTAAATTCCTTGTGACCCCCAAGGCATGCAAGCCTACAACTCCCCTTATGACCCCCATTTTATAAAAATAATAATATGCAGCAAGGGCCACAAAAATCCCTTGAGAATTACTATCTTCCAAAGAGAGCCTCTTACTCAAAAGGTTGTCAAACAGCCCTTCACCCCAAAGCCACTCTACCCTCCCAAGGGTGAGTTTGGCCTTGAAAACTCTCATAAACAAAGACATAAAAACACAACAAAAACACATAAGGAAGATTTCTACTCCTTCCTACACATAAAAAGAAACAACAACAATGGAAAAACAAGAACAACCACAATCTTTTCAAAAGCAAACAACATCATACAATAGTTAGAAATTCAACCAACTTTAATCTGCCAAAAAGGTAAGGAAATTTGTAGGAGAGCTGCCCAAATCCACAACTTTTCTCCTTCCAAACTTAGCCAAAAATCCTTCCAATACTTGCCAAAAATTCTGAAAATTCTAAATCTTCAAAATGGAGAGTGGGTGATCAAACTCTTCCCTCCCAAACTATTCCCTATGAAGTCACGCCTCACTCTTTCCAACCCACTTGGGAAGGGTGCAGGATGCTCATTGGTTAGTCTTCCCAAAACCTTACACACTTCCTAACCAAGGCACCTCAAAAAGGGGAAATGGAATGGGGAAGAGTAATGACACTCATTAAGTGGGTTATCTAACCAAGGAAGGCTCTTCTAAAGATGAAATTCGGCCAACTTGGGAAACTCACTTTTTGGGGAGGTTAAACAAGTCCTAGGGAGTGGACACATGGCCAAATTTGGCCTTCATCCATAGGTACATCATATGGCCCACTAAAAATGCCCCAAACTTGACCCCAGGAGTTAGTTTAACCCCTTGGAAGTCCACCCAAAGTTTACCTACAGGTCAACTCCAAAGAGAGTCTCTCACTCAAAAGGTTGTCAAACAGCCCTTCACCCCAAGGCCACTCTACCCTCCCAAAGGTGAGTTTGGCCTTGAAAACTCTCATAAACAAAGACATAAAAACACAATAAAAACACATAAGAAAAATGTCTACTCCTTCCTACACATAAAAAGAAACAACAATGGAAAAACAAGAACAACCACAATCTTTTCAAAAGCAAACAACATCATACAATAGTTAGAAATTCAACCAACCTTAATCTGCCAAAAAGGTAAGGAAATTTGTAGGAGAGCTGCCCAAATCCACAACTTTTCTCCTTCCAAACTTAGCCAAAAATCCTTCCAATACTTGCCAAAAATTTTGAAAATTCTAAGTCTCTAAAATGGAGAGTGGGTGATCAAACTATTCCCTATGAAGTCACACCTCACTCTTTCCAACCCACTTGGGAAGGGTGTAGGATGCTCATTGGTTGGTCTTCCCAAAACCTTACACACTCCCTAACCAACGCACCTCAAAAAAAGGAAATGGAATGGGGAAGAGGAATGACACTCATGAAGTGGGTTATCTAACCAAGGAAGGCTCTTCTAAAGATGAAATTCGGCCAACTTGGGAAACTTACTTTTTGGGGAGGTTAAACAAGTCCTAGGGAGTGGACACATGGCCAAATTTGGCCTTCATCCATAGGTACATCATATGGCCCACTAAAAATGCCCCAAACTTGACCCCAGGAGTTAGTTTAACCCCTTGGAAGTCCACCCAAAGTTTACCTACAGGTCAACTCCAAAGAGAGCCTCTCACTCAAAAGGTTGTCAAATAGCCCTTCACCCCAAGGCCACTCTACCCTCCCAAGGGTGATTTTGGCCTTGAAAACTCTCATAAAAAAAGACATAAAAACACAACAAAAACACATAAAAAAAATTTCTACTCCTTCCTACACATAAAAAGAAACTACAAAGGAAAAATAAGAACAACCACAATCTTTTCAAAAGCAAAGAACATCATACAATAGGTAGAAATTCAACCAACCTTAATCTACCAAAAAGGTAAGGAAATTTGTAGGGGAGCTACCCAAATCCACAACTTTTCTCCTTCCAAACTTAACCAAAAATCCTTCCAATACTTGCCAAAAATTTTGAAAATTCTAAGTCTCCAAAATGGAGAGTGGGTGATCAAACTCTTCCCTCCCAAACTATTCCCTATGAAGTCACACCTCACTCTTTCCAACCCACTTGGGAAGGGTGAAGGATGCTCATTGGTTTGTCTTCCCAAAACCTTACACACTCCCTAACCAGGGCACCTCAAAAAGAGGAAATAGAATGGGGAAGAGGAATGACACTCATGAAGTGGGTTATCTAACCAAGGAAGGCTTTTCTAAAGATGAAATTCGGTCAACTTGAGAAACTCACTTTTTGGGGAGGTTAAACAAGTCCTAGGGAGTGGACACATGGCCAAATTTGGCCTTCATCCATAGGTACATCATATAGCCCACTAAAAATGCCCCAAACTTGACCCCAGGAGTTAGTTTAACCCCTTAGAAGTCCACCCAAAGTTTACCTACGGGTCAACTCTGAGTTGACCCTTCTAATGGCTCCCTATCCTAGGTTTACTAGGGACCATTTTAGGATAATTGAAAATATATGCATTGGTAAAATAAATTTCCTCAAAAAAAGACATGACAATGCCAACTCAACTTACAACACATGTGTCAAGTGACACTACAAAAAGAATTACACATCACTAATACACACATGGCAATTGTCCCATTTTAAAAATTTATAAATTAAACAAATTATCAAATTAAAAACTCATCCAAGCATAACATTTACAAATTAAAATACATTTACAAACGAGGGGTTGTCTCTTCAAATAGACAACCCCTGGCTTCACAATCGCACATAGGCCTAGGCTTTATTCTCTGAATAATTTCCATGGTCACATGGAATAATTTTCCTGCACATCTCACTTGCACATTAGTAATTCCAAAAATCACATATAATATTATCAAAAGAATACAATTCAGACATCGCATAAAATTTCAATTATAAAAATCAAATATCCAATTATCTGATAACATTCACATAAAATCATCTACTAAATGGCATCATCCTCATAAACATGGAATTAAATCATTTATAGAGCATGCATCCATAATTTCTAGTATAAAATGAAGTACTACAAATCAAAGTAAATGACATAATCATATCAATGTTATCCACCAAACGAGATCATATAAAATCTATGTCCAAAATGCATCACAATATAGTATCCAAAATAGGTCCAACATGAAAATAACAAAAATGTTATGACGGCTCGAGGTAGGGCCTCACACCCTTCCCCTCTAAGCATGAACTTCCTCCTAGAGTTCATCAAAAAGATGGGAGTACTGAGATCTCATCTGCGCTGCGTCCTCCATGATGTCGTAACTTCGTCATAACAATCCCACTGGACCCTAACCTGGTCCAGCTCTCGATCTTGAAGAGACAACGTTCGGCGAGCCAAAATGCGGATGGGCTCCAAAGCTAGCTGCCCATCCGACTCCACCTCCAAGGCATCCCAATCTAGAATATGAGACTCATCATAAATGTACTTCCTTAGAACTGATACATGAAACACATCGTGGATGCATGATAGGCTAGGTGGCAAAGCTAGGTGATAAGCAACTGGTCCTATCATCTCAAGGATCTCAAATGGTCCGACAAAGTGAGGTGCAAGCTTAGAACCCTTTCCATAATAGATTGGACTCTTATGCGGTCGCACTCTCAGGAAAACTTTGTCCCCAACCATGAAGCTCCGGTCTATCCTCTTCGCATCTGCATACTTCTTTTGCCTATCCAATTCCTCTCTAAGGCGTTGTCTAATCAAAATCACCTACTGCTCCATATCACGAACCATCTCAGGACCTATGGCCACTCTATCCTCAATACGGTCCCAACTCAAAGGTGTCTTGCAAGGTTTGTCGTACAAAGCCTAAAAATGTGACATCCCCAAAGAAGTGTGATGCCCATTATTATAGGAAAGCTCTACTAAAGGAAGGTACTCCTCCCATCTGGTCTGATGATCCATGATGTACATGCGTAGCAAGTCCTCTAACACCTGATTTACCCTCTCTATCTGACCATCTGTTTCTGAATGATAGGTTGTACTGAAGTTGAGTCTGGTACCCATGGTTGCCTATAACACCTTCCAAAAGGAATAAGTAAAGAGGGAGTCTCTATCTGAGATAATCTTACGTGGAATGCCATGAAGTCTAATGATATCCCACAAGAATACCTGTGCCACTACTGGTGCTGTGAAGGTAGACCGAATTGGTGAGAAGTGGGCCACCTTGGTCAACTTGTCAACTGTCACCATGATGGCATCATGACGACGTGCTGACATAGGAAGACCAATGACAAAGTCCATCGATATAGTATCCCACTTCCAATCTGGTATCGCATGAGACTGGAGCAACCCACCTAGATGGTGGTGTTCTGCTTTGACTCTTTAGCACTCAAGGCATCGGGCTACTAGTATAGCAATGAACTATCGTGTACCTAGCCAATGATAAAGTTGTCTCACATCTGCATGCATCTTCTTAACTCTGAGATGCGCTGCATAAGGAGCTCTATGAGCCTCTAACACAATGAAATCACGCAATCCTCCAGAAGAAGGTACATAGATGTGCCCTCTATGGCATAGCAATCCATCGAACTTTAAAGAATAGTTTGCATATCTCCCTTCCAGGGCCCCTTGAGATCACACTACCTGACAAACCTCTAGATACCGCTCGTCCTCTGGTAGCTGCTGCAATATACAACCTCTCAAATATGTGTCCATAGTCATGGAGCATATCTCATGACATCTCCTACTCAAGTCATCTGCAACTATGTTCTCTTTCCCCTTGATGTAGTGAACATCAAAATCATACTCACATAGAAACTCCATCCATCTCCTCTGGCGAGCATTAAGATTAGACTAGGTGAATATGTACTGCAAGCTCTGATGATCTGAATGAATCTCGAAATGATGACCCAAAAGGAAGTGTCTCCACCTCACAAGTGCATGCACTACTACTGCAAGCTCAAGGTCATGCGTAGGGCAGTTAAGCTCGTGAGTCTTAAGTTTCCTAGAATCATAAGCTATAACTCGACCCTCCTGCATAAGGACTGCTCCTAATCCATCCAAGGAAGTATCTGTGCATACCATGAAATCAGCCAAGGGGTCTAGCACAATAAGAATAGGTGCACTAGTGAGTGCCCTTTTTAGATCTTGAAAGGCCCTCTCACACCTTTCTATCCACTTGAATTTCTTTCCCTTTCGCTGAAGGGATGTAATGGGATGTGCAACCCTAGATAATCCATCAACGAAGCGTCTTTAGTACCCTGCTAGACCCATGAAACTCCTTACCTCTGTCACACTAGATTGTGTTGGCCAATCCATAATAGCTCTAATCTTTGATGGGTCAACTGAGATCCCATCACCGGATATAACATGACCTAAATATCTGACCTCTAAGCTGAAGAATGCACACTTCGACAGACTGCCATATAACTAATTGTCCCTCAAGCACTGCAATACCTGTCTCAAGTGCTCCTCATGCTCCTCCTCATTCCGAGAATATATCAGTATGTCGTCGAGGAACATAATCACAAACCGGTCAAGGAAAGTGCGGAATACCCCATTCATGAGACTCATGAATGATGCAACAACCTAAAGGATTTGAGGTAAAAAAAAATAGACTTGGTTTTTGTGTTGCAATGGTCTTTTTCTGGTTTGAAATAATCACCTTGGATGTGGTATTTAAAATTTGACTCATTTATAATGAAATGGTTTTGATATAAATGGAGAAGATCATTATGTATACATTAGATGTATCGATGAGCATATTCTTATTGTTGTCTTCTATATGGATGATATGTTATATTTTAGTAGCACCAAGGAAATGATTAGTGAGATAAATGTTCAAATTTAAGAAACAATTGAGATGAAATTTCAACGTATATTCTTGGTATGAAAATGGAAAAGAGATCGGGAAATTAAAAAAATTTGGTCTTCATTGAGTAAGTATGTGGATACTATTGATTAGATTTAGTATGCAAGATTGTAAAGTGGTAAGAAAATCCTTGCAAGAAGGCACTGAGATTTATTTAGATATGTCCTACGAATAACGATGATTCAAAGGATATACCTAATTTTCCTTGTGTTAGTTTTGTAGGAAGTTTAATGTATGTAATGACTTGCACTAGACCAAATATTGCACAAGAAGAGGGAGTTTTAAGTAGATTTATGTCTAACCATATCAAATAACATTATAATCATATAAAAATTGTATTTAGATACTTGCAGTCTACTTCTAGAACTACTATTTGAAATATTTATTAACTAGTGGTGTGCTTAAGATATTATAAATATAGGTATATGTTCATGCAAACTGGGTAGGTGACTTAGATAGTCAAAGGTCCACTAATGAGTATGTATCTACTTTGTTTGGAGGATCAATGAGTCATATGAGTAAAGGCACGCAATAATTCCTTTATTTACCATAGAAGGAGAGTGTATGGTTTCTACCCATGCTTCTAAGGAAGCAATTTAATATAGAGGTTGTGTTTAAGTATTGGTTTTGAGTGTAGGATTATTCAAAGTGGTTGTGATAGCCAAAGTAAAATATGCTTAGCAAAGAACCCCATAAATCATTCATGTGTTGGCTTGATGATGATTGTAATGAATAACTTCATCATATGTTTTCATTGATGAAACACATACACACACATATGTTCATATTTGTCTACCGGTGTGACTTCAAAGTTGTTTACACTACAACCGGTATACTAGAGGTTTATATTTAATTGGTACATGGTGACAACCGGTATATACATGGAGACAACCAGTGTAAATACATAACTTGACATCTACCTGAAGATCCAGCGGAGATTATCACAGGAGCATCAAAGGATAAATGATTTATATGTTTAACTCCAACTGGTATTGTTGTTCCAACCGGTACTCATTGATCGCGTGATGAATTATCACTAATCGTGATGAGTTATCCTTACCGACAGTTTTTGGCGGTATTTTTGTGATGAGTTATGATTGTTTGACTAGATACACTGCACCTAGGAAATTGTGTTATGATTTCTAGAAGCCGACATGAAATCTAAATGTCTATGTATTGACATCACAATGAATTATTATGTATGAGCAAAGGAGATATGATTTGATGCGAAGGCAGAAGTATTAAGTTGCAGAGTATGTTGGTAATGAAGTATTGAGTGCGCAGAAGAGGATCTATACAAGAAAGTGGTGCTACTACTAGATCATACCTGTTGTTTTCTAATCACTGCAACAGTCAAATCCCCTAACCGGGTAAGCTCTAACAAGATTCAGTGTACAAATCCTCTAACTAGGTGATCCATTAGTTTGGATTCAGAAATCCTCTACTGAGGTTACTCCTAACAGGGTACTACCTTTAACAGGGTATAGATTTTAACTAAGCTTTGGGATCTTTAACAGGATTCGCTCCTAGTAGAGAACTTTGTAGACCTTAACCGGTCAGTTATCTATTACTGTAGAGAGTTAACTTGTGAGTCACATCTCACCGTGGTTTTTACCTATTTGGGTTTTCCACGTATAAACACTTATGTTATGCTGGATGTTTTACTTATTGTGGATGTTGTTATATCATTTTGGATTACATGTTTATTGTTTAACACACTTGTTAAGTTTATCTATTGGTCAGTGTTTAAAGTAGTATTGTTTTTGGTGTCACTAATTCACCCCACCCTCTCAGTGCTTTACTGGTCCATCAGCATGGACTAAGAATATGGATGTTCAATACCACTTTGTTTGTGAATTAATTACAAATAGACTAATTGTGCTGAAGAAAATTGACAATTGGGGGAATGTTGTAGATGCACTTACTAAACTTATAAGCACCAAGAAATGTATATGGTGTAGGAAGTCCATGTGCCTTGTTCCTAATACTTATTTGACTTGTGTCTATGTTTCTCTATGAGTGTATTTACAATGTATGATGTCAAGTGGGAGAACATTCAGATTAAAGTGTCATTAATGTTGTAAATCTCATATTATTAATTACTACTATTATTATTTGTAAATCATTCATAAGGGGTGAAGGGTTTCACTAAAAATGATAATTATGTTTTTACTACTATGAAAAGTAGTTATTTACAAACTTCAATAATTAATTATTATTGGCAAGAAGTTACTGTGTTACTTTTTTTGGTCACCAGGCATCATAGTAATAGTAAATACGTAAAGTTGGAAACTCTAGGTATCCAACTTGAGAATTAGATAATTTGGGATGTTATTACAACTCGCATAAGTTGTAAGAGCATCTATGACATTTGTAACTCTTGTCATAAGATTTTATGATGACTATGACAACATATCTCATATTATTGATTCTTAGGAGCCCACGCATGAAAGATGCCTTATGGAAACTATAAGAGAATTTGTAAGAGGATATAATGGGCTACATAAGATGTTTCCAAGGTGGTGGCATTTGGATTTGACCAATTTGGGTGCAATGTTAATGGTATATTATTTTCTATATTATAAGTCCTTAAAAGTGGAGTTTGTATGAAGTTTGTTTTACAAGTACACAAATGTTGTCACATTAAATGCAAGATTGAGAAAATTAGTTATATATAATCTATTTGAAGCATAATATAGATTTGCACTCTTTTTCTGGTGTATTTTTTTACCTAAAAGGTTTTCTCCATGTTAAACAATGTGTTATATGTATTGCTTTTGAGTTGTGTGATTTCTTTACAATTTAAATAATTTCTATAAGTTTATATTTTAGATTTTTAAGTTATATCAAATTTCCATATTGTAGTGGTTGCCTTCATTTCTAACACTTAGACTCTCTCATATAAGTTATAAATGGTGAGTTAACATAAGATGATTGCAACAAGGTGTAGTAGGACTTAGGAATTTTGCATTTTAGGGTATGTGAAATGACAGGAAACATTAGGTATGTAAAAAAATTAAGTGGGGGTATCCATGGTAGGATACAACCTTTTGTGTAGGTTGCATCCCTTCAAATTAGGATCAAATAAAAAATATGAAACCACTGCAAGGCTTGGTTATTCAATGGCATAAGACTCAATGTTACCGTCAATCTGCTCTTCCTACATCATCTTGTCTTCTCAATTATATTTGGAAGTGGATTGACCATGCAAAAAAAAATTAGGTTTTTGGGCATTTCATTTTCCTTTAAGGCTTCACCAATTAACGTTTACAATCCTCACCAAAAAAGAACATTCCCACCATAACCTTTTTCCTAAAATATTGTTCTTTTGGGGATTGGCCTTGCATCCCTTTCAAGTATACTCAAATTTGGCATGCTTTCAGGGTTGAGATTCTATTTTCCCTATGCAAAGATAGGAATTTTGTATTTTTTGCTCACTACCCTCTTGATACAAATGTTTTTCCTCAGGCTAAAGCTACTATTTGTTCTAACATCATGTTGCAAATTCAAGTTCAATCCAATAAGGTGGCTTTGGAGGTGGCTCATCTTCAGGGGCTACTTAATTATTAAGGCAATGTCTCGTGTACTATTTCCAGGGTTCCCACAAATACCTATGCCTCTTACAACCTCTCTTCACCTCATGATTGGCATCAAGGCTATAGTTTCTCTACTCATCTCTCCTAGTCTCCTAGATCTCAGGTTCCCTGTCACCACCCTAATAGTAAGAGCATCTCATCTAGGTGACATTCTGCCTTGCCTCCTCATAGGAATGCTTCTTTTAGGTAGGCTTTTGATGGCATGGGGTTGCAAACTACTAGTGATTGTGGTTGGCCAACTCTTGCTTCTTCTAAGTGGCTCCCTCAACTGGCTCTGGCAATTTCTCTAACTTGCAAATGAAGAGAGAGATAAGGAAAATGAATAGGTTAAAGAAAATAAGGGTTGGTATGTTCTTGATGTCATCCTAGAGAGTGAACTCACAATACTGGTTCCCACTTTTTGACCAACTTTGACACTTAGATGAATATTTTGGAAAAAACATTTGCTTTCTGACACCTATAACTTTTAAAACATTAAGAATCTGAAGATGATGTAAACTAGTGATTTGTAACATCTTGTTTGTAGATTCTAAATATTTTTTATTTTATTTTTTTCAATACAATTTTATTGATTTTTCCATCACCCTAAAAAAGTAGATTTTTACAGCAAACAACATTTTTTAAGAGTGATGTGCATCTCGAAACGCATATTTTTTTTTTATAAATGATAAAAATTTAATTCTTTTAAATTTTGGTTTGCAACATCAATACCTAGGGCATGCAATTGGTTTGATAGTGATATGTTGAATATTTTTCATTTTATTAGGTTTTGAAGTCCGACTAATTATAATTGAGATGTAGGTCTGCGTTTGAACACATAACTTGTTCTATATACATCAAAATTTTATTTTATTTTTTTTGTTACAAAGAAGACATCAATACATAGTGCATAGATATTTTTTAGAATTTTTTTGAATTGGTTTACTATTTTTCCCAATGCATTAAACAAAGAAGCTCATGTTCAATGAAAAACCTACATTCATAAGAAATTAAATATATTAAAAATTATACTATTTGGAAAGCTTATAATAACAACTAAATACTTAAAAAATAAAACTTCTAAATGAATTCATTTGACCCCCCAAAAGCTAATGTAAAATTGGTTTTTTTATCAGCATTTGATAGATGCAAAGGAGATTCCATTGCAAGTATGATTTATAAGTAGAGAAGTTCTATCCAAGAAATTAAGAAATTTTGATCTAAGACCCTTTGATGTAACTCTCTTCAATTAGTTACTTCAAATGGGACCTCTTAAAGCTTAAATCATTATATTTTCTAAAAAATGTATGATTTCAGCAAAAATCAAGATGTACCAAAAAGTGGGAACCAACATTGTGAATTCACCCTAGACCCAAAATGTTTATGAGGAAAACCAGATGACCAGGATCCTTTGCCTTCTACTAGAGTTGCTCTCGCTGCTTAAGTGATTTTCTATATTATTGTTTTATGCTTTTTGGGTTTTTGCGTACAGATTTGTCCCTTTTGAAAATATAATTCAAAACTCTTTGTGCCCCTTTGCTAGAGACAAAAATGTAACAAACAGTTGGAGAAATTGCTAATTAAATTAGCAAATTTCCTTTGAATTTTAGATTGCTCCCTCTTATGATATAATTGGGTTTTGGGGGTATGCTTTTAACCAGAAAGAAAAAAAGGCAAAAACGAAAATAAAACAAGAGAGAGAGAGAGAGAGAGAGAGAGAGAGCGGGTTGATAATAACACAAAATGGGTGACTCAAAGTTCACCCATTCGTCATACATGATAAACGGTTACAGCAAACTGACATATATCCTTCCAGATGATGTAAATGCATCAGGACTCAAAGTTCTATAAACACATACATCCATAATATAATAGGCAGATGAATTCAAAGAACTAATTGCAAATCTCAAATTAAATGCTAACCAAAAGAACATGCATAAATGCAAAGCTTCAAATAGCTCCCTATTCTTAGAATCGCATTCAAACGCACAAAGTCTCCCTTTTTTGCATATAAAATTATGTCTCTAAAAAGAAAACATACTGTCACTTTCAAAATCTAACTTAAAATCATCACAAAAATGTTAACTAATCGAGTCGCACTCATGCATCAAAGTACAAGGGGGATTGGTCTTTTTTTTTCTCTTCTGCCTATAACTTTTATATACATAAAGAGTTTGTAACTGTTCTCGTAAATAACAGTCTTTGAAAATGTCCGCTTTTTCAAAAAAAAAACCAACAATTTACTTCTTAGGTCTTATAGAAAGATAACCTGCAACATCAACAGGGCACCGCATCTTAACTATCTTGGGGTGCAGTTTTCCTTGCCTCTTCAATCATTTGTTGGATCTAGGCATCAATCATTTCTACTTTTTCTTCTTCCTCAACTAACATCAGAGTCACCATCGCGAACTCCCTATCACTATTGTGGCATTCCCAGGCTAAGACAGTCAGCCTGAAGAGAATATCTTCATGTGGATTCTTCGTCATAATTTCCCATGGCTGCATAACTGGGACGAGGCCCTCCCCTAGTAATACCATTCTACTATGAACTAATGGGTCAGTGCAAGAAGCTGAGTCCACTTTTTAGCCAAAAAGTGGAAGTGTTTTCCCTGATTTTCAGATTTTGTCTCATTTGAGCTTAAATTTTGAAACACTTGGAGATTCAATCTTGGAAAAAAGTCAGTAATATAAAAGATATCCCTCTCAGTGTACTTTCCATATATGTAATTTATTTTAATACCCACATTATAAAAAATAACTTTTGTAATGGAGTTCTAAAAACTTTTTTTTTTAAATGTCTATTTCAGGACCATACCATGCATGTGTACGACACACACTTTTTGACACAATTAAAATTATTTTCTCAAACCATTTTGGGAAATGGTTTGTAACACACTGAAGATTGATGAGCATATTTTTCTGTTTTTTTTTTTAAATATTTTATTTTTAATTAATTTTTTAATGACCGTAATTATCTTTTTAAAAATTTGATGTGTACGGCCCACATAATTTGACGTAAAGTTTAACATTTCTTTTTTTTTTGAAAATAGAAAATAATTTTGTGTGGATTGATGACATATAGTTTTTTTTTTTTAATTCATTAAAATAAAAAAGTTATTAAATTAACAAAATTAGTTAATATTTCAAGTTTATGGACCCAATTTAGTATAAATTAAATGAAAAATAGTTAAAATAATCAATTTTTAAATAAATATAATATTTAGAATCTAGACAGTATAATCTGAAATGGGTTTTAATTTCGTATAAAAATTCTCTAATTACAGGCACGTAAACTATTTCAGAAGTTCATATTTGTGCTTTCATTCATGGAGATTTGAATTTGCAGGTCCATGTCTTAGGTGTGGCCATCCCAGGCCTATCTCGCGCGCCTAATCTCGAGCCAAGTGGTAGGTTGTGGAATCAACTTCCACAGAACGGGCCCCCATTTTCAAACAAGGGCGGCTTGTGGAAAAAAAGGGTAAAATACGATTTAGAAACGGGGGCCCGTTTTTTAAAAATGGACCTCTGTTTAGTTTAAAAGCGGGCCCTCATTTTAGAACAAAACGGGGGCCCATTTATTTTCACTTCGGGCCCCCGTTACCCTTTGGCTCGGGAGCCCAAAGCATAGACGGGGCCCCATTTTTTGAAAACGGGCCCCCATTTTTAAGATCATTTTTTCCAACGTGCGGACTCCTACAAATTTGTGACTCATTACCTTGCACTTTCCCTAATGGCAAGATAAATCTTGTTACAATATGAGACAATTTGCTTCTAGTCATGGGATTCCTACGTAAAACATTTTTCCTTTTGCACTCATTTTCAAATATCTTTATAATAATCTTGTGTCTTTCCCTCTTTCACAAGGCCGCCAACTCGTCAAGTAACTGTCTTTTTGGCTAACTTTTTAAAAAAAGAAAACCCAGAGATTTTGCCACCCTTTACTTATGGACAAATGATATTGATTTTCTACGGCACTAAAATAATAACATTCCTTTTCAAATATTGTTTCAGTATTGTTCATATGTTTTAACTGATATTATTTCCAAAGCAACATTAAGTTCATTTAATTTTTGGCACTAAATATGCCTCCACCTCATCTCAGAAATCATGCTAACCAACCCATAACTCTTCGCCATCTAATCATCCATAATACACCTCGTGTATGAGTATTTTGAAATGATTGTGCCTCAAGAGATGGAGAAATCCTTTAGTCGAGGCATTGGGTGATTTCAAAAGCCTTGAACCATACTCGTTAATAGGTTCCTAAGTTCTAAAAAAACCCTGATTAGTCGACCGTGGAGACAAGAACCATTCATAGTAGGGGATGTTGAAGAATAGTTGAGTGATCAGTAACTTTGGGAACTGAGGAACCGTGCGTGTAAGTTCCTAAATAATGTGGACCGTCGATAAAGAGTTGCGATCGGGGGGAAAATTAAAGAAGGTTGTGAATGATACTTCAGACTAAGGTTGGAAATTGGCAAGAGGGAAAGGAATCAAAGTTTAAAGATGGGGGTGTAACACTACCTAGTTGAGCCCATTTCAAGCTCTAGGGTGTGATCTTGTAGCCACCCAATTTCTTGTGAATATGTGTATTACTACTGATTAATAAAATCTAATACACTTATTCATCAAAAATAAATAAACATAAGAAATTAAATAATTGCATAATAATTAGTTCTAGATAAATGTTAAACTTTTTGAACAAGTAATTTTTTTATTTTATGCCTTATCTTTCCAAAAAAAAATTAAAAGATTTAAAATTTAATAGTGTATCATCATAAAGTTTAAAGAAAGAATAGAAGAATACTTACTCAAATATTAAGTATGTATAATCTTAGCAATAGATTATACTTATAGTTTTTATTTCTAGATAATCTTTTGTCTATTTTATTGGATCTTATTACTTTCATTTTCTTTATTTATGATGAAAAAAATATTATAATAATTATTTAACACTTTAAGTTTTCTTATCAATGTATATTTTAAATTTATAAAATTATATTAAACAATTACAATAAAATATATTTAATCAGATATTTTTATCAGCTAAAATTTTATATTATATATTTTTTTTATAATACTATTAATAAATAAATATATTTATATACACTAAACAAATTACAATAATATGAATACATATATTATTATTATATAACATTTCTTTTATTGAAATATTAACTAATATAATTAATACTTTTCCAAACATACTATTAAATAGAACATTTCATTATCTATATATTTTGTAATGAAACAAAATTTTATGGACAAATCTGTGTTCTTGTTTGAGAACTATTCACTATTTATAAACAAATATTTGTTATTCTTTCTAAAATTAAAATAAGTATCAAATATGAATGTGTGCATGTGAGACAAATATTAGACAATTAGTGTATAGTACAAGTATTGGTTATAAAAAAGATAAATATTGTACAAATGTCCCACAAACCTCCAAAATTTTGGATACGTATCTATACATCTAAATCCTTGTTAGACAAGGATGAATGATACACCCAACACATGTAAACTTAGGTACTAAGCACATGTATGAAAGTAATTGTTGACAATTTTTCTCAACCTAGTACCTATAATGATTAATATTTCTATATTTATAATGGATTCATGTTGTAGTGTACTATAAGTGTTTCTTTTTAAAATATTTTTTTATAATTCTAAGTAATAAGAGTTTATATGTAATTGTAGTGTGCTATTAAGTGTTTTAATCTATTAAAGACTATTTTACTCTTCAAAGGATTAAGAGTTTTTATTTATTAAATATTATTTTATTGTTTATCAAATAATTATTATTATTAAAAAAATTATTAAATTATTTTAATTTTTTTATTTTGTTTAATAAGATATATAAGAATCATTATTTATTGAAAAAAAATTATTATTTACACTTCAATTTGTAGCTATTATCATTTATATAACAAAAAAAATCTTTGATTGTTAATTAGATTGTTAAAAATTATTTTATATAATTAATTTTTTTTAATTTTACATATTTATGTGATTTTTAAATTTATTAAATATAATTGACTACAACAATTTTTTCATAATTTTTATTTTATTTAATAAAAGTTAGTTGTATTCTCATCTAATAATTATCATATTAGTTAAATACATTTTATCATTAAATAATTATTGTTTTAATTCTCTTAAATCAAACTATAAAAAATTAATTATTATTCCTATACATAAGGCTTTAATGAAATAATAAATAAATTAGTTAAAAATTCATTTTAACACATACAATGAAATAATATTTTAGATTGTATATAACACCCATTCACTTTTTTAGTGGTTTCTAATTAGATGGTTTGATTTAGACTTATGGAAACATAAAGGTGAAAAGTACTTAGTTATATATATTAAAATGTGAATGTCCCACATTGCATTATAAGCCTTAGGACAAGGATTCCGCACCAAAGCTCATTATTTCTTTTTTAAAAAAAAAAAAATGATAAAAGAAGGCGTGGCAATATAATAGCCATTTACATAGGAAGTAGAATAAGGTCCAACACATCACATCTAATATCTAATATGAAAAATGTATATGTATTAGTAGCACCCACCCATCACATGTCCACATAACTTGCTTTTTCAATAATGACACAAGTGATGTTATTGGAGTACTATATTATTAAAGTATCAAAACATGTGTCACATGTTTGAAAAACATTATTATATTTTGGAAATGTTTGTTGACAAATGCAAAAGAAGGGTCACCCTTAGTAATGACACAAAGGACCATTATCATGTCATCCTTGTTCCCTTGAGGTTTCTACTAATAAAAGTAAGTTTTATCTTTTATTTATTTTTGGAAACAATTGGGTAGTTGAGTGTGTATTAATAGTTGTGAAGGTATTTGTGATATTATAATCTAGTAATAGAACATAATGTCATTATCGTTTAAATAAAAAATGTTATTATTTTTCTCTAAAATTAAATTATTATAATCATAAATAATATTTCATAGTACATTTTGGATTATAAAATAGATCAGAAATTATAGAGTTAGGGTTGTAATGAAATAGAATGTGTAAAAAGAAAAGAACTTAAAAGTGTATATGTTTTTTTATAGTTTGACATGGACATTCAATAGTCGATGAAGATAAAGATGAACGCAACACTTTTGAGATTTATTTTTTATTTTTATATTTAGGTATATATTCTATCATAAATGATAGTTTTAATAATTGTCTAGTTTTGTGCACTATTGTACGTGTAGGAAAGGTCTTGTCTACTCAACTGTGCTCATGTCATTTATCGATGCATCAACATCCTATGTGGGTGTAAAGATGCTTTTCCAATTTTTTTCCACAAATATACCATTACTAGCAAGTAATTTTATAGCTAAAATGTCTAAAAATGGTCCCCAAGGTACATTTATGGATATCCTTCAATTAGATCCATAAGTTGATTCAATAATTAGAAGAGGTGAACTTAGACGTGTGTGATTTAAACCTAGGTTCAAGTGTAAGTAATGACAATGGTGGATTGTGATGAGTTCACTTTATGGATGCCATAACTACCTAAAATATTTTCATATATTCAAATATAATGTGTGTAGTGCTTATTTGTTTACTCCTTTAGACTTCATATTTTAAACTAGTTGTAACCCTCTTTTGATATTTTAGACAAATTGAGATTTTACAATATGAAAATAGCAAGTTCTTGGGTGGGAAAAGATAAGTTTGAATTTAGTAGATGCAAGTGCATGGTCATGTCAACGGGATAAGAGTAGGACATGGTAACGTCCTAGATGACACAAAAGTTGAATCTTGTCTTTTGAAGCACCTTAGTCCATTTACCAAATTGAACTCAAATAATGAATTTCCTCATGAGTTTGGGAGACATAGGCATACTCATTGCAAGATTGTTTCAACAATATCATCATGTTTTGAATGTTTAGAATTTTTTGTTTTCCATGTGAACCCTTATTCTTTCCATCTTCTAATGCCCATGCAACTTTTTTATATGAGATTACTCATTTACAAATGTTATATCAGCAATATTTCATGTTAGGCATGTTATTCCAAAAACTTGGGCATTTTTTAGAGTCGTTCCCCTCTCATTTGTAGGGGGGAGTGCACTATAATGCCCTCGGAGCTTCTTTCCTTAGCTAGTCAGTGGCTATGATGTGATCCTCATATAATCTTTTCAAAAATTAACACTCATTAAAGTATATTCACAAATTGCTCAAAAGTGGTTCTAATTTCATAAATTAACACTCATTAAAGTATATTCACAAATTGCTCAAAAGTGGTTCTAATTTCATAAATTAACACTCATTAAAGTATATTCACAAATTGCTCAAAAGTGGTTCTAATTTGAGGCTTTCAAATACATCACAAAGACCCTGTAGGCTAAGCACAATGTTCTTAAAAATAATTAGTTAAAAATATGTGTATATCAATAAATTGCTCAGTGCTTCCAACAAAACTCACAACATCTCGTCTTAAGAATGATTCAAATTTTTCATTGATCTTCATCTTCAAACAATACAACTCACTCTATAATTCTTGATAGTTACTGAATTCATTTAGCTCAGATTTCAATCTGGTTGATGGCATGTTTTGTTTTATTTATTTAAGTTTAATAATCTGGTGAGATCTAATATCTTACTATACTATTCATAGAGTTTGCGTGTCAGATTTGCATATGAAAATGGTGATCTGATTTGTATATGCAATTTGAAATATCTTTCATTATGATGTATTTTGCTAGATGTTTGCATTATTGTTGCATTTGATTGTGTGAAATACTGATTGATTGTCACAATGTCAGTTTTGGAATCTCATTTCACCGTTCAGATCTTATAAGTGAAGCAGATTTTGAAATTGTCTGATTAGTTTAGATTTATTTCTTTTGGAACCTTATTATCTTTTGATCTTTTTTCATGAACAAATTAGAATAGGTTTGGATCTATGCTTAACCTCTATAAGTATTCTCAGATCTGATGAACATCTTGAAAATATTTCAGATCTGCGATCTGCGGTTTATGTTTATGTATTTTTCAAGAGGAGTAAGTGATCTATTAATTTCTTAAAATTGGTTGTGATCTTTTTGAGGTCTCAAATTTTTTGGTAAGTATTTGTGAAAATTTTGGTGAATTTAATAGCTTGATTCGTAATGTTAAAACACACATAAAAAACAATTGTAAAGATGTAGGGTTTTGTCTTTAAAAATCCTATTTGATAATATTGATCACTTCAAAACATCCGTTTTTTGTTTTATAAGTATTATTTTTTCCTTTTAAAAATTATGAAAATGGTGTGTGCCACAAAGGTTGGTGTGGCTTTGATGCATTTTGTAGTTATGTTTTGAATTAAAAAGAAAAAAAAATCAAAAATTAAGTTGTCAAATTTTGCAAAGCAAAAAAAAAATGGCTTTCCAAGTCTGAGTCTGCAAACTATAGATTTAACGATCTAATAAATTCCGTTTGGAATTTAAAGTTTTCCCTCCCGTATTTATTGCAAGATATTTGTTTGGCTCATCATAGTGAATAAAATTTTATGTGCAAAAAAGAATTCCAAGGCCCATCTTAATGCATCATTCTTCTTGTGAGGAAGAAACAACGGATCACTTGTTTCTTCATTGTTCTTATTATCCAAATATTTCATTTGTTGTTCTATCAAGTTTTGATATGTTTTGTGCCTTCCAAGAAAAACTATGTTAATGTATATCTTGTTGGCCAAAAGAAACCTTACATGTCTTTCCTTCATAAGATTGTTTTATGGTGTACCTTGTGGGTGCTTTGGCTAAAGAGAAACCAAAGGAGCTTCAGGAGGCCTTATGTTTTGTGGAAGTGTTGTTGTAGTAAGATATGTGATTTGGTTTCAAGAGGTCTTATTTTTTATGAAATTGTTGTTTAAGTTTGCTTGGACAAAGTAAATGATAAATTGTCTTATCTTGAATTCTGCATCACTTAGCAATGGCATTTACTAGCTCACAACTATTGTTAATGGGGCTTTTAAGTGAACAAGGAAGCATATCACTTTTTGAATTCATAGTAGTACACTTGAGATTACAATGCAACAAAAGAAGCAAAAGATGTATTTCCAATCAATTCTTGGTATGAGAGAGAATGAAAGGTTAGAGGAAAAGCTCTAAAAGAATTAGGTAGTGAGAAGGTAATAATATAAAGAACTATTGATGGATGAAAAAAGAAAGAAAGAAAGAATAATGAAGAGCAAAGCAAAAAATGTTGACACGCGTTAAGAAACACAATGCTAACCAATTTGGGAAGAAATTATAGTGAAGCAAGTTCAAAACAAACAATAGCATCACAATATATCAATTAACATAATATGGAAAAGATCTATTTAAACAAGGTGGAAAAAAAATGTTGGTAACTTAGCATCAAAAAATAGTATCATAACATATCAATCAATATAATATGAAAAAGATATCAACAACTAGCTTAATCATACGCTTGTTTAAAAATATCATGTTACAACCTCTTAAATATCAATTCATGTTATAATCAACCCCTTCCTTCAAAATTATTCAGATGCATGATAATAAAAAAATTTAAAAGAACAAAACATAAAGACAAAAATAAATTAACTTTCAAGCCAAAACAATCACCAATAAATTGTTCAACCACTCTAAAAACACTTCTAGAGATAAAGAAAAAAAAAAGGAAAAAAACATGACAGATACCCCTAAGACTATTGAAAATTTGAGCAAAAACCAAATAGAAGCATAAAAAATTATACAAGGGATGATGGTTTTTATTCACTTATTTTGTTCAATAAAGTTATATATTTATAATATACCTCCTATAACAACTCCTAAATATAAAAGTAGTTTTAAAAACTTAAACAAATGCTCATAACACAAACAAATAATTATTGAATGACACACTAATAAACCTACAAGAATGATGTAATATTCTCAACACCACCCATATTACATCATTCCCTAAATGGGGCTAGGTGGACTTACAATATGTAATGTCCCCTTTTCCAATCTAGTTTGTTTTGGGGACTGTTGGCCAATCCCGAGACCAGTTGGTCAGTCAAAGGCAGAATTAGGGTTTTCCTATTTTTGTAATGTCCCCAATTTTAATAAAGTGACTTAATTAAGTTAATTAATTAAGTGGTCCTAAATTTTAAATAATATCATAAGGACTTATTTAAATAATTAATTTAATTACTAAATAAAGGGGGGCCAAATTAATAAAATAATAAACTTTTGGTGTCGGTTGTTTGTAACCCTTCGAGAAACTTCCCGGAGCCCATTTATAAGGCCGAGTTTGGCGTAGTTGTAGGTAGGATGGTGAATTGGATGTTTCCTTGTATTTGTGAATTCCAGTTGGAGTTTGGCACTGTGCAGTTTCAGAGGTGCAAGATCCTCCCTGTTTTGTGATCGCAGTTTCGATGGTTCACAGCCACCCTAGTCTGCCATTGGAAATATCATTCTGATATTTCATATTATGCTACAAATTTGTGAAGTCTTCATTCGAAGACAAATTTGTATTAGACAACGATATCTGATATTGTATTCTGAAGAATAGTCATAATCAGAGCACTCCAGTATTCCAGTAATTGTTCATAACATCATTACTTGTCTTTACATCTCTCACATAGTCATAGCACCAACATACTGCATAACCTTCTTTTTGGGGTCGAGATTGTTAGTTCCGCACAAGAGAATCAACTGATTGAAGGTAGGAGTGTACGAAGTGTAGGGTCGTACTGTGGAAGTTACAGGGTGTAGAGGGGTTGAGTTGGCTGTACAGTGGACTGGTCGTAAGGGGTAAGGTGGAGAATATTGACCGTGCGGTGGAGGGTGTTGGTCGTACAATGGAGGTAGCAATTGATCGTACGGTGGAGTGTGTCGTCTGTACAGGGTGGACCGTGTTGTGAAGTGTGTTGTCAGGGTGGAGGCTATTGACCGTACGAGGAGTTTTGTGTTGTCATACGTGTACGGTACATTACAATGATATCAGAGCTAAAATCCTGCTAGCCTATGGAATGCTTGGGATGACTACAGAAATGGAAGAAAGGGATGATGAAATTGTTGCCGATAAAATCACCAAGTGGTATAACAAATATCAAAAGAGAAAGAATCTTCTGACATTTCAAGAATATCTAGTTCTGACAGGAAAAAGTATACCTGTGCATTAGGTTATCAGAATCTTTGATGAATACTCAAGTGAACCTGAGGAGATCAAGGCTACCGAATCCTTTGATAGGTACTATGTAAGGAAAAGAAAAGAGGAGTTGGATCCTGAATTAAGAACTCAATCAAAATCAAAGAAAGATGAAGACAAGTTCACATGTTCACCCCAGCGACAACAAGATATGGACAAGCCAGAGACAACAATTGTCCCTTCAAGTGGAGAACACTTAAACTTTCATGACAACCGCAAGGCTGAAGATATTTGCATCAATTTTGTCAAGCCAACAGCAATTGATCAACTTCATGGAGATGCGAACTCTAGCAATGATCCCTTATAGGAGCAAACTCTACAATTGGTTGAATACGAAGTTTACCCTTTGGTTGGGCATGAGGCGTGCATGATTGTCATCTCTCCTTGTGAGTGGCATCTATATGAAAAAAGCAAGATGGATTTTGATGAGTTATTTCTCAACTCCGAGCAGGGCAATGTTTATATCAGAGTGGAGCAGCGCAAGCTGATTGGGGATTTGCAGGTGGTGCTCGCAGTCATGGTGTGGCATTAAGCTTTCAACGAATACGGCTACCAGCATCTGTGCATGGTCTGTCAGATGGCAGATAGTTACTGATTGCTTGAGGGCAAGCAATCTTTGAGCCGAGAGGACTGTAATGTCCCCAATTTTAATAAAGTGACTTAATTAAGTTAATTAATTAAGTGGTCCTAAATTTTAAATAATATCATAAGGACTTATTTAATTAATTAATTTAATTATTAAATAAAGGAGGTCAAATTAATAAAATAATAAACTTTTGGTGTCGACTGTTTGTAACCCTTCAGCAAACTTCCCAGAGCCCATTTATAAGGCCGAGTTTGGCATAGTTGTAGGTAGGATAGTGAATTGGATGTTTCCTTGTATTTGTGAATTCCAATTGGAGTTTGGCACTATGCAGTTTCAGAGGTGCAAGATCCTCCCTATTCTGTGATCGCAGTTTTGGTGGTTCACAACCACCCTAGTCTGTCATTGGAAATATCATTCTGATATTTCGTATTATGCTACAAATTTGTGAAGTCTTCATTCAAAGACAAATCTGTATTAGACAGCGATATTTGATATTGTATTCTAAATAATATTCATAATCGAAGCACTCCAATATTCCAGTAATTGTTCGTAACATCATTGCTTGTCTTTACATCTCTCACATAGTCATAGCACCAACATACTGCATAACCATCTTTCTAGGGTCGAGATTGTTAGTTCCGCACAGGAGAATCAACTCACTGAAGGCAGGAGCGTACGGAGTGTAGGGTCGTACGGTGGAAGTTGCAAGGTGTACGAGGGTTGAGTTGGCTTTACGGTGGGTTGGTCGTATGGTGGAGAATATTGACCGTACGGTGAAGGGTGTTGGCCATATGATGGAGGTAGCAATTGACCGTATGATGGAGGGTGTCGTCCGTACGAGGTGGACCGTGTTGTGAAGTGTGTTGTCGAGGTGGAGGCTATTGACCGTACGGGGAGTTTTGTATTGTCGTACGTGTACAGTACATTACAATTTTCAAGGAGGATGCTTTGGCAGTTTTGATGGCTTGTATGTTGGAGTTTTACAGTTTTGATTTTGCATTCCTTCTAGGTTTTCAGAGAGTTTCGCGATGGTGTAGCATGCAACTGAATATGAGGACTTTTCTGAACTTACTATTTTTAGTAAGTGGGCGCAAAGAAAGCTTATTTTTGGGGGGTTTTCTGGGTTTTTAGAGAGCCTCGCGATGCTATGACATGCAAACGAATCTGAAGACTTTTCCGGACTTGCTATTTTTAGTAAGTTGCGATCGTTGCTCATAATATGGTTAAAAACACTTTAGAAACACTTACAATTTTTAGTAGTATGCTATTTTTAGTAAGTGTTATTTTTAGCAACACTATTTTTAGTAGGGGTTTCGCAAGCCAATTCAGATGACTATTTTCAGCAGGTCAGTTAGAGCAGTTTGTCTTCCAACATTTTTGGAGCTTATTTAGGGCGATTTATGCTTGAGGAAAAATATTTTACAAGTGAATTTTTTTAAGGCATGATGGACACCTTAGAAAGAAATATGTTAATTTATGAAATAATTCACTTCATTTCCTTGGACGACATATCTCACTTTATGAATATTTCATAAAGTATATTTGCTACCTTGAGGGGGCCCATTTGAAGAATTAAGAATCATATTTGACTTATGTTAAGTGGGCGTCCCTTTTGGAAAAAATACATGATTTAAAATAAAGGCAAATATTATTTTTGATCAAGCATCCAAATTGGATGTAATTTCATTTCATTTCATGGCAATTTGGATGGAGTTGAATTTGAATTCAGAGCGTCAAAAATTTATAAATAAGAGTGTTGGGCTCTTCTTTTCGATATCCATTATTTCTTTGATAACGAAGTGTTGCCAAAATGTTGTCAAACTCTTACTTTGAGGAACGCATACCTCCTAGTGCCTCAGTTTCGTGCTTGAGAGATAGCGCCTAGCTGAATGTATGATTGTTTATCATCCAAAAGAGCAGATTGGACTCAATGTGGTAAAGATTTGTGTGGATTTCTGAGTGTTTTTGTTGCTGCTCGTGGAGTGTGCTGAAGTAGATTCTTGGTTACAGGTCTCAGTGTCACTCTTCTCGTTCTGGGCATTTCTTCTATTTCTTTTTGTGGTTTGGACGATTCATTTTGTGAGTTTGTAGAGTCTAAAATGCTGTTTAGGAATTTATATTTGCAAAATCATACCCTAGTCGATCGTACCATGTGGCTAAGTGCTTTGGGATGCATGCATAAATTATTCGGATCAATTTGCCATCTTTTGTTGTCCTGGGATTGAACGCCTACGTCCTAGCGATCGTATGCTTTCAGTTATATGTTATTTAGTTAAGAATTGGGTGAATTGTGAGTTTTAGTGGGATTTGGTGTTGCTGGTCTGTGTGTTTTCAGCATGCTTGGAGTATATCAGATTTAGAGATTTTCCGTTTTGGAGTGTCTTCTTTTGTGGACTTGGTTTAGGGGTGTGTGGGTTCTTTGGTGTGGTGAGAAAGATCTTGGTAATTGTTTGCAGTTGTTGGTTCTTCATTCTTATCTTCTATGATTCATATTGTAATGTTGGTAGTAGTACTAATAGTGTACAGACGTAAATTAATCTATAAGACATAATCTACTCTTTATTCATAAATAAACTCATAGGTCAATTAAGAAGTCTATTGCATACATGATATAAGGAAATATCCACAAGTTGATAAAACATTCATAGATATACAATTTTCATGTAAAATGAAAGATACAAATTTCTCGATATATATATGTCCTTATTCCCTACTTAGGCTTTCATATTGCCTTAGGTAATATACAAATAGAAAGAAGGTGAGATACATCCGTCAATCTTCATTCTGAGTCGCTTCCTTTCAGTCCTTTGAACGAAGATGAGAACAAGATTCAGGCGCTTTTTCCACCCAACCTTGAAGCTTACGCTTCCCCAAAATTCTTGGTCAATCAAGAATACCCGAACCTGCACGAATTGTTTTAACCAAAGAATTCGAAAGACAAGAGGGAATCTGGTGCATGCCTAGATGATACAAGCATTTTCATTTTTCTAAATCTTTTAAGAAACAAGCATTCATTATCAATCAAGGATATGGTAGAGAGCATAAAATAAAGAATTCCATCTATTTCTATGGATAATTCAAATAATTACTCGGTAGAGTAAAATGCCATGCATAGCAAAAATAAATAGTTGGAAAAAGCAACCATTCTCTCTAAGATTCCATATTCGGCACCCGTTCCGGAAGGTAACTTTCTATACACAAGCCTATCCATAGCTTGGTTCCCACAAACAAGAATACATTTAAGAATACAATCTTTTGACTATTTGAAATAATATCTTCCCTATTACTTTTGTCAAATAAACACTCTTTTTTCTCTTTCACCTAATTGAATACAATCTTTCAAAATTTAAAAGCAATATAAATTTAAAAGCCATATAATTTCATCAACAAATTTCGAATAGATACAAGGTAAAAGAAGGTGTAACACAAGTGTGATTTTCTTTCATATAAAGAATAAAGTATGAGAACACATTCTTTAATTATTTCAACATATATTTCTCCTAATGATTTCCTTCTTCATCTTTTCAAAGAATAATTACACATTCAAATAACATATGGAAATCATAAAAGAAATCTTATACTATATATAAAGCTTTAATTTTCTAACTTCCTTAATGCAATTATAACCAAAAATAAAGAAGATTCTAACATCTTTACGCTTGAAACTGGTTGGAAAAATCTCTGACATGCTTCCTCTAAATGGATCTACGTCTTCCTTGATTGCTCGAAAAACTATCACCGATCTCTTATCCTTCTAATTTTGTTCTAAAATGGCTCTCTCTCTCTCTCTCTCTCTCTCTCTCTCTCTCTCTCTCTCTCTCTCTCTCTCTCTCTCTCTCTCTCTTTGCAATACTAACATAATTTCTTCCTATTTGCTCTGCTATTTCTATCTCTTTTCTTCCTCTCTTTGTGTGTCTTTCCTGGGTCTCGTGTGTGTGTTCATCTCTCTATCCTATATATCTATTTATTCTAAATTCCCCCATGCTATCTCCTAAATCTGAGGCTCGGTAAGGGTTATTAAGTTGAAGTCTTCTTTTGCATTACGATGAGTCTTCAACTTAACTCTCTCAAGTCTTTATTATGCTATCGGTTTATCCTTATCTCCAGTCTACACATCTTGGAGAGATGGCAATTTTAATTATATCTTCTGCAGTTTGGTCGACCATGCATCGAGGAGTTGCAGCTTCCTATCGTTGGCATCTCTAATTTCATGGCACCACGTGCCTATTAATTCTTCCCTCTGTGGTTATATGTCAAAGATTTGTGGACTACTTCCAAGTTATCATCGTGGAAAACTCTCTCTCTCTCTCTCTCTCTCTCTCTCTCTCTCTCTCTCTCTCTCTCTGCAATACTATCTTAATTTCTTCCTATTTGCTCTGCTATTTCTATCTCTTTTCTTCCTCTCTTTGTGTGTCTTTCCTGGGTCTCGTGTGTGTGTTCATCTCTCTATCCTATGTCTCTATTTAGTCTAAATTCCCCCATGCTATCTCCTAAATTTGAGGCTCGGTAAGGGTTATTAAGTTGAAGTCTTCTTTTGCATTACGATGAGTCTTCAACTTAACTCTCTCAAGTCTTTATTATGCTATCAGTTTATCCTTATCTCCAGTCTACACTTCTTGGACAGATGGCAATTTTAATTATATCTTCTGTAGTTTGGTCGACCATGCATCGAATAGTTGAAGCTTCCTATCATTGGCATCTCTAATTTCATGGCACCACGTGCCTGTTAATTCTTCCCTCTGCGGTTATATGTCAAAGATTTGTGGACTACTTCCAAGTTATCACCGTTAGAGGATGGAGTAATCTGCGGGTTTAAGCCAACCACTAGCCAAGAGTGAGGAGTGTCTACTATTACATGGATGATGGTTTGCTCGGTGGCAAGGAAATCGGCAACGTTGCATACAACTTCAAACACTTAAGTGTTTGTTATATGTGAGATTATCGCCTTTGTCGCCAAGTCCATGCTTTATTATCCACGTCGATGTCTGCATTAACCGTTAGTCTACGTGCCTAGTCGGCCATCTTATCGACTCCCTAACTAACATGGCGACATAGTCGCTAACCTATGTCTTATTTAAAAACCCACCACCTTGCATATATATATATATATATATATATATATAATAAACAACTATATTATATATATTGTTCATTATTATATTAAAGAAAGTCTATTTTTTTTAGAAATCAAATATATAATCCTAATTTATATATGTATATTAATAAATACATTATTATGAATAATCATGTTTGTATAATAAGATAATAATCACATAAGCTTAATTCAAATATTCACCTCTAAATATACATATATATATACGTATGTTCGATGGAATCCTAGTTATCTAACTACCATGCATATAAACTTGTATCAATATAAACAAAGCTATCATTAATAAAATTACATTTTCTTATACAAAAGACAATAAATCATTCTATATAAGGTACGTTAAGTCGTTAAATCCCTAACTCTTTCCAAATTATTTAACTTATAAATAATCATCAAATTTATATGCGTATGAAATTTATTCAATTACCTAATCGACGAGATCATAAAACTTATTTCTCAACGAATCAAAATAATCAACTTCATACCATTGAATTCATGTCGACATATAGTTCGCATTCCAAATCAGATTTAATAAAAATGTTAACTCTCTTACTAATCAACCCTAATTTACAACTATTGAACATTTTCAAATATAATGACTAATTTTTACTCAAATTATTTCAACTTAAAATAAGCATCGACAAAGTCACAATTCAAACAATAATGTTTTAACAAAGTCATATTTGCACAAACAATTTCCTATTGTGGTGTGTGAGATTCGCCTAGTCTACCGAAGTCATTAGTTAAAAACAACTCTACTTGAGTCATGTTCTCGCCTTCAACTTCGTTCACCTATTCCTCCATCACTTGCACTCAATAATTCATCAACATTGACAATCCCCAATTAAGATAATACTAGATATCGAATTACCTATAAATTGCATGAATAAAATGCTTACATCATTTCCTCACAACTGAATTATCATAAAAATGAATACTCAAATCTGTTTCAATTTCAATGCATACATAAAAACCTACATCACATCTCTTAAATACACATTATCAAGAATACAGTTCATGACATCCTTCCCCTCTTGGAAAAGACATCGTCTTGATATCTTACTACTCATTAATAATCACATAACAATTATATCTCATAAAAATGTCAACCATACATCAAATTTCAAATAATAACAATAGCACACATGCTATCCAAGTTTACATCATATAATTAAAATCATTGTTTCAAAGATATCCCAAATAATAAGCAATTATTTCCTAAGAAAGCAAATGAGGAAAATGGCAGTCAATCATCTCAGCATCCTCCCATGTAGCACTATCCTCAAAATATTGGTCCCATTGGACCTTATACTGAGTGAAATCTCTACTACGTAGCTTCACGCTACGCTGATCTAGGATTTGGATAGGCTCCACTAGCACCACCCCTGGATCCCGTACCTGTAAAGCTTGTCAATCAAGAATATGAGATGCATCAACATGATAAGGTTTCAATAAAGAAACATGAAATACATTGTGGATTTGACCCAGAGCAGGGGGTAAAACTAATCTATAAGCAACTAGATTGATAACCTCCAGTACATCAAAGGGTCCCACATATCTTGGTGCCAATTTTAATGATTTTTCAAATGAGATAGAGCTCTTATGAGGTTTGACTCTCAAAAAGACTTTATCTCCTTCAACAAATTGTCTGTAAGTCCTATTCCGATCTGCATAACTCTTATGTCGGTCAGTTGTTTCCTTCAACCTACTCTTTATCAGCACCATTTGCTCATCCATTTCCTTAAGTAAATCAGGACCAATAATGATCTTATCTTCTAGTCTATCCCAATTGATAGGTGTGCAACACTTTCGCCCATAGAGTGCTTCAAAAGGCGCCATCCCTAACAATGCATGAAAGGAGTTGTTATAAGCAAATTCAACTAAAGGCAAGTACTCCTCCCATTTGTATTGTTGATCCATGCAATACATCCGCAAAAGATCTTCCACTACCTGATTAACCCTTTTTGTTTGGTCGTCAATCTGAGGATGATATGTTGAGCTAAAATTTAGTCTTGTTCCCAATGTTGCATTCAATGTTGTCCAAAATCTGGAAGTCATCCTGGTATCCCTATCAGATATTATGGTTTGTGGAACACCATATAACCGAAAAATTTCTTGCACAAATTCCTTGGCAAGAACAAATGATCCATCCTTGAGATTCCCAGGTATGAAATGTGCAACTTTAGTCAACTTATCCACCACTACTAAGATAGTGTCATGTTTATTCTTGCTCATTGAATAAAATCCATACTGATTACCTGCCACTTGTATTCTGGTATAACATGTTGGAATAGAAGTCCTGCTGGATGAACATGTTCAGCTTTCACTCTTTGGCATTCCAAACATTGTGCTACATACTCAACCACTTCTTTTCTGAGTTTAGGCTAGAAATACAAAGATTTCATATCAGCTACCATCTTTGTTATTCCAGGGTGTCCTGAATAAGGTGTATTGTGCATCTCATGCAATATTAACTTCCTCAACTCTCCCCCTTCAGGTATGTACATCCTTCCTTGGTACCTCAAAATACCTTCAAGTTCTATCTCATATCCATCATAACGATGATCTGAAGAATCTCTTTCCAAGGCTTGTTTAAGTCTCAGGTAATGTTCATCTTCTGGAAGGTTCTGCAACACTTGTTGTTTCAAGTTTGTCTTTGTTGTAACCATAGCAAATAAGGGTCTTCTTCTACTGCTGAGAGCATCAGCTACTTTATTTTCCTTCCCTTTGATATATTCAATACCAAAGTCATACTCACTTAGAAATTCAAGCCACCTTCTCTGTCTTGCATTAAGATTAGGTTGTGTAAAGATATACTTCAATCCTAAATTATATGTTTTTAGCTCAAAAGGCTTCCCCAAAAGGTAATGCCTCCACATTTGTAATGCATGTACAATCACTAGAAGTTCTAAATCATGCGGTGCATAATTCATCTCATATTGTTTCAACTTCCGTGATTCAAATGCAACCACCTTTCCTTCATGCATCAACACTGCTCCCACACCTTCACCCGAGGCATCTGTAATTACTACAAAATGTCCATTGGGATCTGGTATAGTTAATACTGGTGTTGTTGTCAATTTCTACTTCAAAAGTTGAAATGATTCCTCACACTTCTCAATCCATTCAAACCTTTTTTCCTTTTTCTGAAGTGAATTAATTGGTGTTGCTATCGTGGAAAACCCTTGCACATATTTTCTATAATATCCTGCAAGTCCCATAAAACTCCAAACTTCTGAAACATTCTGAGGTGTTGGCCAATCTACTATTGCTTCTATCTTTGCAGGATCAACTGAAATTCCTTCAGCGGTTATGACATGACCTAAGTAATGCACCTTTTCTTGAAAGAAGGCACACTTAGAGAATTTCCCATAAAGCTTACAATCTCTCAACCGTTGCAAAACTATCCTCAGGTGCTTCTTATGTTCTTCATTCTTAGAATAGATCAAAATGTCATCAATGAAGATTAAAACAAAATCATCCAAGTATTCTCTAAAAATATTGTTCATGAGGTTCATGAATGCTGCTGGGGCATTAGTCAAACCAAATGGTACGACTGTGAATTCATAGTGCCCATACCGTGTTCGGAATGCAGTCTTAGGAATGTCTTCATCCTTAATCCTTAACTGGTGATATCCTGATCGAAGATCAATCTTGGAGAATACTGATGCACCTTTCATTTGATCAAATAATTCATCTATCCTTGGTAGAGGATATCTATTTTTGATAGTTACTTTGTTCAACATCCTATAATCAATGCATAACCTCAAAGTACCATCTTTCTTCTTTACGAAGATCACCGGTGCACCCCACGGGGATACACTTGGTCTAATAAAACCTTGCCTAAGCAACTCTTGCAATTGAGCCTTAAGCTCATACAGTTTTGTTGTTGTCATTCTATATGGAGCCTTAGATTGTGGCTTCGTTCCAGGTAAGAGTTCTATAGAAAAATCAAACTCTCTCTTAGGTGGTAACTTGGTAAGATCTTCTGGAAAGACATCTAGGAACTCTGCAAGGATAGGATAATCCTTAGGACTTTTCTCAACATTATTCAAATCATTCACCATGACAGCAATGATGGAACATCCTTTTCTTTGGGCCTTCTTGAGTTGCATTGCCAAAATGTACCTCAATTCAAGAGGATTTTCAAACCCAAAAATTTCAACGGAATTCCCAAAATCATCAATGCAACTAATGATCTTATCTTCACAGTTCACTATGGCTTTATGCTCAGTCAACCAGTTGATACCTAAGATCACATCATATGATCCTACTGGTGCAACATAAAGGTTAACCTGGGTTTGGAAACTGGACAGTTCTAATTCACTGTAAAATAGACAAGTATCTACCCTTTGTTCTGCTCGATTTCCATATTGAACCATCCATCCATTTGAAATATAACCAAGTCTAACAGATATTCTAGAAACTACTTTAGGATCAATAAAGCATTCAGTAGCTCCTGTATCTATTAAAATAGAAACTGATTGTCCAAGAAGCTTACCCGTCATCTGAATAGGTGAGGCTTGGAAATCAGCTTGACAGTTGTCGACTACAGTGTGAATCTGATGTTGAGGGGCTCCTTGTTGATTTGCTCCTCTTTGTGCAGGGGTGCGTTGTGGACAATTTGAGGCGTAATGACTCCCTCCACAATTGTAACACCCATCCCTAGGTCCAGAATGGCCAACTGACCTTACTCTATCCATATTCTGTCGGGCATTGGTGTTATTGTTTGCTCTCTTGTTTCCATCCTGATTCACTCTTCCTCTTTCCTGAGTGTTGGGTCCCCTCTTAAGATTTCTTATCTGCCGATTGTTGCCATTGTTGTTCCTTTGGAAGTTCCTATTCCCAAAATTCAGTCGGTTATTCACATTTTTACGGAAGTTCCCCAACTGCTGCAACTTTTGCTCTTGCTTGGTCGCTTTCTCAAATACCTCCTCCATAGTCAGTGGATTATGAATATCCACTTTTGCTCCTCTATGGGTTCTCAAACCCAAAATGAATTTTCGGATGCGGAATCACTCATCCATATGATATTGTGGAACATACTTAAGGAGGTTGGTAAAGTTCTCCCAGTACTGAGTTACAGACATGCCACCTTGAGTTAGGTTCTGAAATTCAATCATCTTCTTATCGAAGAATAACTAAGGAAGCCACCTCTTCCTAAAGGATTGCAAGAACAATTCCCAAGTGATATCTCTTAGTTGTAATTTTCTTTCGGACTTTTCATTATCCCACCAAGTAGCAGCTTTGCCAGACAGCTGATAAGCAACTCAAACTGCCTTGATTTCATCGGACATGTTGCGGAGACCAAAATATTTTTCCATTTCTATCACCCATGCCTCTACACCATCACTAATAGTTTTTCCATCAAACTTCGATGGGGCTATTCTTTTCAAATCCTTTGTCAGCTCTTCTTCAATCCTTGCTTGGTTATCTGGCTGCTCTTCAACCCTTGGAGCTTCCTGTCGGACTTCTCCAACCCTTCGAACCTCCTATTCGAGTTCATTCATTTTGGCACTATGTTGGTTCAGTAAATCAAGGATTTGGTCCAACCTTTCATTCCCATTACTAGGCCCAGCTCTTGTGGTTCTTGAGGCCATTGTTATTCAACAATTTCTGCATCAGGGAAATGTTGATATTTCTTGGCGAAAAGAAGAATATTTAGCAAGGTTATGATTTCCATAACTTCTATCAATTCAATGCTCCCTAAAATCTATCCTTACAATATAAGTATAGAGATTTATACCCATATTACTACTAGAAGGAAACAATATAGAACTATAATAAGGCATAGTTAGATAATTTACAAATCTATTTCATTCAAGTTTATAATATAAGCTAAGGTCAAAATACATATTTATCATCATAGGAATCATCCAAAAACATAACATTTAACTCAAATTTATTATAGAAAGAAGGACATCTTTACTTATTGATAATAAAAGTGTTATTACATAATATATCACTCTTCTAGAGGAGTCATGGGAGTATATCCTTCGGACTCACTAGAACTTAGGGGGGCCATAACCCTCAGATTCATTATCACTCAGTGGGATATATTCCTCGGACTCATCGGAGCTTATCACAATTGGCCTAATTGGAGAGTATTCTAACTCAGGATCTTCTTCCTCTATAGGAATAGTATTTTCAGTAAGGGATTTAGTAGGGCCTATTACTATCTCAACACTTTCTTTTTCTTCAAAAACTGGTTTCACTTCAGAAGGAACATTTTCCTCTTCACTAATCCATCCTCCACTTGGATGGTTCTCCAAAACAGGCATGACAGAAGATATAGGATCCTTCTTGACCCTCAGATAGTGAGCATACCCAGCTACTGACTTACGAGTTGTCTGCTTAGTACGGACCATCTCTATAAGTTTCAACACAAAACTATTAATCTCCAAATTCAACTTGCGAAGTGACTCATAGCTCCTAGTGTTATAAAACCTAGGCTCTGATACCAAAATGTAAAGAGGTAAATTAATCTATAAGACATAATCTGTTCCTTATTCATAAATAAACTCATAGGTCAATTAAGAAGTCTATTACATACATAATATAAGGAAATATCCATAAGTTGATAAAACATTCATACATATACAATTTTCATGTAAAATGAAATATACAAATCTCTCTCTCTCTCTCTCTCTCTCTCTCTCTCTCTCTCTCTCTCTCTCTCTCTTTCTATATATATATATATATATATATATATATATATATATATATATATATATATATATATATATATATATATATATATATATATATATATATATATATATATCCCTATTCCCTACTTAGGCTTTCATATTGCCTTAGATAATATACAAATAGAAAGAGGGTGAGATACATCCGTCAATCTCCATTCTGAGTCGCTTCCTTTCAGTCCTTTGAACGAAGACGAGAACAAGATTCAAGCATTTTTTCCACCCAACCTTGAAGCTTACGCTTCCCCAGAATTCTTGGTCAATCAAGAATACCCGACGCTGCACGAATTGTTTTAACCAAAGAATTTGAAAGGCAAGAGGGAATCTGGTGCATGCCTAGATGATACAAGCATTTTCATTTTTCTAAATCTTTTAAGAAACAAGCATTCATTATCAATCAAAAATATGGTAGAGAGCATAAAATAAAGAATTCCATCTATTTCTATGGATAATTCAAATAATTACTTGGCCGAGTATAATGCCATGCATAGCAAAAATAAATAGTCGGAAAAAGCAACCACTCTCTCTAAGATTCCACATTCGACACCCGTCCCGGAAGGTAACTTTCTATACACAAGCCTATCCATAGCTTGGTTCCCACAAACAAGAATACATTTAAGAATACAATCTTTTGATTATTTGAAATAACATCTTCCCTATTACTTTCGTCAAATAAACACTATTTCTTCTATTTCACCTAATTGAATACAATCTTTCAAAATTTAAAAGCAATATAAATTCATAAGCAATATAATTTCATCAACAATTTTTTAATAGATACAAGGTAAAAGAAGGTGTAACACAAGTGTGATTTTATTTCGTATAAGGAATAAAGTATGAGAACACATTCTTTAATTATTTCAACATATATTTCTCCTAATGATTTCCTTCTTCATCTTTTCAAAGAATAATAACACATATTCAAATAACAGATGGAAATCATAAAAGAAATCTTATACTATATATAAAGCTTTAATTTTCTAACTTCCTTAATGCAATTATAACCAAAAATAAAGAAGATCTAACCTCTTTACACTTGAAACTGGTTGGAAAAATCTCTGACGTGCTTCCTCTAAATGGATCTACATCTTCCTTGATTGCTCGAAAAACTATCACTGATCTCTTATCCTTCTTCTAATTTTGTTCTAAAACAGCTCTCTCTCTCTCTGCAATACTATCTTAATTTCTTCCTATTTGCTCTGCTATTTCTATCTCTTTTCTTCCTCTCTCTGTGTGTCTTTCCTAGGTTTCGTGTGTGTGTTCATCTCTCTATCCTATGTCTCTATTTATTCTCAATTCCCCCATGCTATCTCCTAAATCTAAGGCTTGGTAAAGGTTATTAAGTTGAAGTCTTCTTCTGCATTACAATGAGTCTTCAACTTAACTCTCTCAACTCTTTATTATGCTATCAGTTTAACCTTATCTCCAATCTACACGTCTTGGAGAGATGGCAATTTTAATTATATCTTCTACAGTTTGGTCGACCATGCATCGAGGAGTTGCAGCTTCCTATCATTGGCATCTCTAATTTCATGGCACCACGTGCCTATTAATTCTTCCCTCTGTGGTTATATGTCAAATATTTGCGGACTACTTCCAAGTTATCACCGTGGAAAACTATTTGTCGACTTTAGTCACCATTAGAGGATGGAGTCATATGTCGGTTTAAGCCAGCCACTAGCCAAGAGTGAGGAGTGTCTGCTATCACGTGGATGACGGTTTGCTCGGTGGGGAGGAAATCGACAATGTTGCATACAACTTCAAACACTTAAGTGTTTGTTATATGCGAGATTATCGCCTTTGTCGCCAAGTCCATGCTTGATTAGTCATGTCGATGTCTGCGTTAACCGTTAGTCTACGTGCCTAGTCGGCATCTTATCGACTCCCTAACTAACATGGCGACATAGTCGCTAACCTATGTCTTATTCAAAAACCCACCACCTTCCATACATACATATATATATATATATATATATATATATATATATATATATATATATATATATATATATATATATATATATATATATATATATATATATATAATAAACAACTATATTATATATATTGTTCATTATTATATTAAAGAAAGTCTATTTTTTTTAGAAATCAAATATATAATCCTAATTTATATATGTATATTCATAAATACATTATTATAAATAATCATGTTTGTATAATAAGATAATAATCGCATAAGCTTAATTCAAATATTCACCTCTAAATATACATATATATGTTCGTATGTCTGATGGAATCGTAGTTATCTAACTACCATGCATATAAACTTGTATCAATATAAACAAAGCAATCATTAATAAAATTACATTTTCTTATACAAAAAACAATAAATCATTCTATATAAGGTACGTTAAGTCATTAAATCCCTAACTCTTTTCCAAATTATTTTTATAAATAATCATCAAATTTATATGCGTATGAAATTTATAGAATTACCTAATCGACAAGACCATAAAACTTATTTCTCAACGAATCAAAATAATCAACTTCATACCATTGAATTCATGTCAACATATAGTTCGCATTCCAAATCAGATTTAATAAAAATGTTAACTCATTAACTAATCAACCCTAATTTACAACTATTGAACATTTTCAAATATAATGACTAATTTTTACTCAAATTATTTCAATTTAAAATAAGCATCGACAAAGTCACAATTCAAACAGTAATGCTTTAGAAAAGTCATATCTGCACAAACAATTTCCTATTGTGGTGTGTGAGATTCCCTAGTCTATCGAAGTCATTAGTTAAAAACAACTCTACCTGAGTCATGTTCTCGCCTTCAACTTCGTTCACATGTTATTGCATCACTTGCACTTGATAATTCATCAGCATTGGCAATCCTCAATTAAGATAATACTAGATATCGAATTACATATAAATTGCATGAATAAAATGCACACATCATTTCCTCACAACTGAATTATCATAAAAATGAATGCTCAAATCTGTTTCAATTTCAATGCATACATAAAAACCTACATTACATCTCTTAAATACACATTATCAAGAATACGGTTCGTGACAAATAGCAATTTCTATTGATCTTTCTTAAACCCACTGTAAAGTGGAAGAGGCTGGCTTTGCCGCCTATCTTTGGGATAGTGATTTCTCTTAATTTGCAATCCATATTGTGCATTGTAAAGCTGGTTAGTAGTACTAACAACTATCTAATTGGATTATTGCTCTTAGTCCCACTACATAAGTGGAAGAGGTTGGCTTTGCCGCCTACTTTGAATATTGTAATACTATTCTCCCACTGCATAAGCGGTAGAGTTGATTTGTAATTTCATTTATAATCCCCCCACTAGATAAGCGGTTGAGTGATTGCTACTTCAGTTTCTTGGCTTCTCCTTGGCTAGTTTACCGCCAAGTGATCTTTTAGTATTCTCATTATCCCGGTCAAAAGTGGAAGGGGTTGGCTTGCCACCCAAGCATTGTAATCAATTTCAATTTCTTGCATCTAACGATCCTCAACACTTTATGCTCTCACCCTCCCAGATTGAGCTCTTGATGATCAAAAAGTGGAAGGGTTACAATTCCAACATTATTGTCTTTTCATTTCCTAACCTTAACGAGTTCTTGTTGTGTTGTAACTAGAAATTAATTGAAAAAAATTATGGGGACATTACACAATAGTTGATAGCTATATTCATTAGTGTATCAAAACATAAGGACATACACATCTACTCAATATAAACAACAATGGAACTCAACTCACTATGCTTCTAAACCTTATGAAAGGATAGGGACAGACACATCTACCCAATATCAAAGTTATGAACATAGACACACACTTCTACTCATGACAATTATGATTGGGGACAAACACATCCAATCACTCAACAAATATGATTGAGAACATACACAATGTTCAAGTCTATTATGTTTAAATCAAGCAATCTTACACAACACCAGAGTCATAATGAAACTCTTTTGAATCATGTTTCACGATATGATTTGACATATATTGACAAATTTTCATGAAAATTTTGATTTAATAAACCAAAAATAAAATTAATTTGATTTTAACCAAATTCTTGAAAAACAATTAATTCTTGTTAACCATAAAATTTCTAAAAAATAATTCTTCTTAACCATAAAATCTCTAACAAATAATTCTTGTTAGACATAAAATCCATAACAAAACACTTACATTGATGATGGCATTCTTCTAGTCATGTAAAAGAAAAACAACTCTATTTAAATTAGAATAACAAATTAACTCAATTCTTTTCATTGGTCCCCCTCCTCCTACAAGCTTCTACCCTTGGGTTGTCTTATCTGTTGGATTCAAAAGCCCTTTGAGTTGGGCTATCTTTACTCCTCGCAATGGTTCTATGCTATCACTTTGTATGTATACAATAAAAGAAGCTTTGCAAAGAAAGACAAAAACATGTTTTTGTTGTATATTCCATGTGTTGTGTTCAACTTTGCAATGCCTGTTACAATCCAAACATATTGAGTGGATAAGAATATGGATAAGATCTTCGTTATTTATATATGCCCATTGTCTTTTGTTTTATGGCTTCTCTCTATTAAATGCAAAAGACAAAAAAAAATCACTACTTGTTGCTAATGCTCATACACCTTCTAGCTATCTTTAACTCAATTCATAAAAATAATGTTTTGTTCTGGAACTTCTTCATTTACGGGCCAATGTGCTCTAATGCCAAATGGTGGTAACAAGAGAAATTATTTGTGTTTCCATTAAGGAATGTATATATTGAAATATATATTATTATGGTTCATTAATTTGTTGAATATTTGACGAGGGACAAGTTATTATAACATATTCTAAGTTTTAACTTAATTAGATGATTCATGAAAATTTGAGTACTTGTCAAAAATTTGGCTAGCTCAATGGCTTGTCCCGTCATGCTAAAAACATGCAGAAAACAAAAAAAAAATTGCATACAAGTATCTTTATGCCTTTAAAAGCCCTATTTGAGCATGTTGAACACTTCAAAAACGTTGTGTTTTAGCTTTATAAACATCGAAAGTTATAAATATGGTGTGCACAATAAAAATTTGTGCAGTTTTGATACATTTTGTAGTTATATTTTACATTTTGAAAAATCCAAAAAAATAAGTGTTTTTTAGGTTGTCTAATACTCTCAAGTTCAAGCCTAGTAACTATGGATTTTACGGTTTCATTAATTTTGTTTGGAATTTAAAGCTCTCAATCCCTTATTTATTACAATATATTTGATTGGATAATCATGGTGAATAAAATTTAAGTGCAAAAAGAGGATTCTAAGGCACATCTATATGCATCCTTTTTTATTGTGATCATTTGTTGATTCATGTCGTTATTCTCAAAATATTTTGCTTGACGTTCTATCAAGTTTCAATATGTTTTGGGCCTCACTAGAGAAACTACATTAACATGTATGTTGTAGGCCAAAAGGAACTTTCTATGTGTTTCCTTCATAACATTGTTTTATGTTGTACATTAGTGTGTGCTTTGGTTAAAGAGAAACCAAAGGATCTTCAAGAGGTCTTATGTTTCATGAAAGTGTTGATTTAGTAAAATTTGCGCTTCGGTCACTTTTGATGTACCAGTTTGCTTGCCCAAAGTAAATAATAGATTGTCTTAGCTTGAATTTTTATCATTTGGCAACTTGTTGAAGACTTGATGCATTAAAATGAATTTTGATGAAGTCGACAAACTTGAGTCTAGCAAAACCAAAGTGTATTTTTGACTGTTTGAATGGATAGTTTGTCGAAGATGCTTTTTAAGGCTCCAAATGGATAATGACATGGAAATGAGACATATTATATTTATCTCATTTGCTCTTCAATTTCGGATAGAAACAATTTCTTGAATAAAATAAGGTAGCTAATTCAATACATTTTACTTATTTATTAATCAAAGGTGCTTGGGTCTTTACTCCTAAGAAGCAATCACCCTTATGTATCATGTATTTTACGGAGAACTTCAAGGACTATTAGATTGATTCTTACTTTCTATTAATCTATTATATTTGTTAAGAGATATTCAGTGCACCATAAATGATATGGTTATCCACATAACTGATTGATCAAGTAATGGAATACACCTACAATTCCTACAGTACATCATCCTCATTTTCATGGCCTGGCAAATCTCTCATTCACAATCCTTGAGTACTACATGCATCAACTAGTATAGTGCATTTGTTCTTTTCTCTGACCAATCGTTGTAGATCTCAGCTCTTGAAAAACCAAACTAAAACCTCTCATTTACAATCCAAGCTATCTCATTGAACATATATTGCCAACATCCTTTCTACCATTGGAGGGTCATCATCCTTGCAGGTTGGAAGATTTTCTTGGTGAATTTTTATTTCTTCATTTGCAGTCATTATCTAATGGATATTATAAAGCATTATATTAGTGATAAATAATGACAAATCCTCAACACGTGATTCTAATAAAGAACAATTTTTTTTCCAACCTATCTTCCTTTTGTAATGTTTATAACATACGACTTCTTTTACAATAAACTTCTCAACATTTACCCCATTTAGATCCAACCCATTAATCAGCTATGATCTCTCATTACTGTGCATTTACGTATAATTCTAGCTTGTGGCTAAGAGAAAATATAAAAAACATAACATACACTTCGACACAACAGTTTTCAGATATTTTTCCTCTTTTAAATATTATAAAAAAATTAATAATCATAGCATATGTTGCTAGTGGCAAACCAAGTCAAACGAGAACAATTTAAGAAACCAAACATTGTAATAAACATCCAATGTAAAAAGAGGATATCATCAAAGCAGTGAAAATTATTGGAAAGATGAAGGCAAGCAACTTGACAACAAATTTCCTCGAAGACAAAACTAACAAGGAAAGGACATTCAACAAGCTCACAAAATTGGAAAATCAATGATAGAAAGACAAGAAAATACACGTTTTTTATTAAAATAAGCAGTAAAACAAGGGTGTTGGCCCTATATACAAACAGCTCGTAGGCGGCAAAAACGAAAAGCAGAAAAACAAGGGTGTTGACCCTAAACAAGCTCAAGTCGGACAACCCTTTAAAAGCAAGTCTGAAGACCACTGTTAAAGGCCTGCCAAACCAGCAACAACCCAAAAGGACACGACTCGAATGGGGAGAAACACCCAAAACTTGATTCGGAGGAGTTTGGGGGGAGGACTTACCTTTCCACCTATAACAAACAACAATCCAGGTAATACTATTAATAGGAACATCATAAGAAGTCAGGCAAGGAGACCCCCTCAACGTTTCTATCCACAACTAGAGCTGACTAATGCTACGAAATAACATCTGGAACAGACTCACCAAGAGCAAACCATTGTTATAGAATAGGAGCAATAGGAGTAGAAGCCTCAAGGCCAGAAGAGGCCACACCAGTAGCAACCAAGGGGCCAGCAAAGGCCTCAACAATAGTAAGAGGCACAACCTCATCCTACGAGGAGTCATCATCCGCATGTGAGGAATCATCAGGATCATCAAAATCAAAAGTTGTGACAGTCAAAATATCAATAGTAGTGTCTTTCCACTTGGTAGCAGCACCTTTATGGCATGTGAGAGAACAATCCAAAGCTAAGTTACCCATTGAAAAGCATCTTCAACAAAGTCCATGGTCTATCCCAAACCATAAGAACCACATCCTAGGGAGAGGCATAGGGATGTCAATGTCGATTAAAATGCAAGCAAAGGTAGAATGACCCATGGAGGACGTGGAATCATCAACCTTCAAGAATTGGCTGATACAGTGACCAATGGTCTCTTAACAAGAATGCTCCAAGAAATGAAAGGGGAGATTGGGAAGGCGAACCCATATCGAACACACATAGAGTGTTTGGTAAGAGGGTTAAAAAAAGGTATCTAGGGTTGGACCGAAAGAGAGTTAAATCCTCAAGCCCACAACTTGCCTTGCACCAAGTCACGATCATTAGAAGAAGCAAAGGAAGCAATGAAAAAACCTTTAGCACAAGGGTAAAGCTCAATGCTACCAAGAACCAAAGGCTTCCGAGAATCACTCACCCAACGATGGAGGTCAGTGAAAGAAGGCCAGAACCCAACAAATCTACACACCAACCCACAGTGTTGGTAGAAACCAATATTTTCTACCACATCTTGGTCACAAACCACCACAGGAGAAGTCTTGGCACAAGGAAGAGGACGAGATTTCCCCTTGGGAGGATGAGCAACAACAGATCTAGCCACACAAGCAAAGCTTGACCCACTAGCAGTGGAAAAAGCTCCACGAGGGGGAACCCCAACACCAGTGGAAGCCCTAAACAAACCACCATCAATAGCAGCAATCGACCCACCCACAGCCTAAGGAGAGGGTGGAGGGGTAGGCACCAGTGGAGGAGTTGTTGAGGGCAAGCCCAAAGTCCCTGTATCCCCATTTGAAATAGGACCAAGGGCAGCAAGAACAGTACAACAAAAGACACAGAGACGGTTGCATCAAACACAGCATACAGGGAGCCATTACGTGCAAAAACACGCAGATACAAGGAGCCATTACATGCAGAGAGCAAAGAGCCATTAGTGTTTACAAGAAAATACATGTTTTGAGTTGCCATGGCGAGCCTTAAATATAAGACATGGATACTACAAAGAAAAGAGGTTAGTTGAGACATTTACAAATTTACTTGAATGAAGATCTAACGCAACTACAACAAAAACAAGGGTTGTGGTGTAGCAGGAGTCCCTAAAAGGTGGAAGGATACAGCCTAATCCAAGTTGCATATATATATATGATTCAAAATGTTGAATCAGTAATTGTACTTGCTTCCATATTACATTTGTACCAGCTCTGGAGCAGTCAAGTCCTTGAAATGACCATAACACCCCTGAGGCTAATAAATAGATTTTTCAAACTTTGAACACAATTATAAAAATTACCATTGCAAATCTTTGGAAACTTTAGAAGGCAATGCATACAGTGGACATAACTAGGCATGGTAGTTAATTGCTTCCAAAAATCAATGGCAATAGACATGCTTAGGTTGTAAAAATTCCATTTTAAAAATCAAAGCACTACAGACCATATGTAATGTTCCCACTTCTCTAGTTACTATCCAAATGTGTAAATTCACCTGACACCCATCTCCACAGGTGAAGTTCAAAGTATGGAGATGATTGGGTAGCCAAAGGGACCAATACTTAGACAAATTTTGCTTTGATGGGCAATTTATAATAAAACTTTATAATATTAAGTTATAAAGTTACTTTTTCTAAATTTGGAAAAAGTAAATAAAAGTGACTTATAAATTACTTTATTTTTTAATAAATGACTTTATATTAAAAGTCCCTAGCACACATCCCTAGGAGAGTTTAATAATTAAAAAGAGGTTCAATTTTCATGATGAAGAACCCCCTTCAAGATGGCGCCACTTTCTAGAGAGAAAAGATTCCAAGGAATCTTAATCAGATGCTTTTGAGAGGTTCGACCTGGGGTGGAAGAGTATAAAGAGAATAGGGCGATTCATTTTGTGACATCTTGATTATTGTATTTGCTTCCTTTCAGAGAATTTGAGGTCTGCAACCAGCACGATTCAGCTTGGCAGCCATTGGAGGACGAGATCCCTCCTGAATTTGGGTAGTGTGGACGAAACCCCACACTTCTAGCTCTTATACGACAACATTGGGACTAGCAATTGGGCATTTGAAGTGAGAATTCAGCAAGTGAAATGACATTTGCAGCTTTGGCAGGTTTAATTCCACATATCTGAGCGGTTTTCAGACATTTTCCAACGGGTTGTGGCATCCAAAGTTCCAATTTACACCTACCAGTGCCAGTCGTAACATTCTTTATTGCCTGGGATTCATTAAAAATAAATTGGAGGGTTTGCAGTTGGTTCTTTTGCATAAATTTCATTGTCAGCAATAGGAATAAAGAAATAAATCACTCTTTCAAGCTTATGACAACTTCGCAGAGAGAGATGAGCAAATCAATGGGGAAAATTGACAAATTTCAGTGAAGTCTCCTGGGAGCCTGAGGGAAATAGCAACAGTTTCATCTATTTATGCAAGATTTGTTTTTGATAATTATTATTTGGGAGAATAAAACCTCAAGGAGCAGTTAGAAAACCTTGGAAGCTCCTGTAGCAACATTTGGATTCATTTAAGTCAATAAAGAAGCCCTCCAGGCAAGGTGTTGGACCCCTGGTAGGCCAATTTTGGCATATCATTGTTGAATTCCACTATTTATTGGCATTTGTTAATTGTTCTTAGGAAATCAGTCAATTTGAAAATTTATTTCCAACCATTGGTTTATGTTTTATCATTGTTATTCAATTACATTGTCAAATTCCCAAGGCATATATATTACAAAAAAACAAAAAAAGCATTAAACCTCAAAAACAAGCATATAAAACCAAATTCCCCTACCGCTGGCCAAAGAAATCAAAAATCAAAAATTTAAATCAGATTGCTTCAATCAATACATGGCATCTTTCAGTGGTATCAGGGCGATGATCCTGCCAGCCTGAGGGTCATTGAAGAAATTATATACATCTGAGCAGATTTGGTACCTACAGATTTTACACACGCAGGAGACCTAGAGTGGATTTGAACTTTGTCACTGAACCACCATTTGAGACTAATATGGGTGATATTCCTTAAGGACAAAGGAGCCCTCCCTGACAAGAAAGACAAAACCCACTCAATCCTTATGAGATCATGAGGAGTTTGGTTGGATTGCAGCCAAGAATTCTCCACGCTATTAACAGGTTACAAGACACACTGGATAGGATGGATTTGGGAAATCACAGGGGAAGGCATAGGAGCCGTAGCAGGAAAGTTTTAGCTGCAGGGAGTCGTGGCAGCAGTAGGACTCCATCTTCCCTAGGAAGCGCATCCATCTCACCACAGAGAGACAGGACCCATACAAGGACAGCTAACGAGCCTATGCTCCCTCGGGTCACTCCTAGAGATGAACCACTATTGGCTAATCTGCAAAATGCCATCACTTTCCAAGATACAATGATGGTTGCCAGCGATGAATGGGCTTGACTTCCAGCGCATGTCAGAAATGCATTTCCCTCGCATCAATATTGTATGCAACGTCGTGATTCTATGAGGAGACAGAATGACAAGGGACCCAGACAACAGTGGAATAATGATCCGAAGAAAGTTATTGATAAGCTGACTTAATCCACTTTTGATAGCAGTGGCTCCATTAGTGCATGAGTGTGGGCTCATAAGTTGGACATATACTTATTAGTGTAGGAGAACCTAACACAAAGGCACAAAAGGAGTATATAAGAGGATAAAAATCAATTCATAAGTATATTCAATTGCATTTTCATTTGTAATGTCATTTTGAGTCAATATGAATCAGTATGTAAGGCTAAAAGAGCCCATTGTAATGAGTTGTCCAAGTTGTCCTAATAAGGTCTTGAATTAGTCATTTGGTAAAACTTGTATAAAATAACCTTTGAGGGGTAAAATGGTGACAAAAATACATTATTATTCCATCCTAATATGTTTTGAAGGTTCTTTTGAAGGTTTAAAGTCATTTGAGTCAAAAGTTGTAAAAGTTGTAAAATGCAACTTTTCAAAAGTTGTAAAAAGACCAAAATGAGAAGTTGTATGGTCATAAGAGGAAGTTGGGTAGTTGTAACTTCCATGTGAAGATGAAAAGGCTATAAAACATCTATAATGGTCGTTTATAAGAGCGTGTAAAAATTGGAGAAGGAATTGAAAAGCATTGGAAACATTTTGGTATCATATTTTCATTGTCTTCAATCTCTTGTTTTGTGGTCTTGAAAGTTTTTCCTCTTGTTTCCAGGCCTGGTACGACCATGTACAGCCTGGAAACAAGTGTATTTATATAATTATAGTGTAGTATATTGAATCATATTTCCGTTGCTTTTGGTTTGAGTTGATTTCATTCAATTTTGAGAAAGTTATGAGTGTTTTGGTGAAAATTGTTTGGAACTACCCAAAACCCTGCTTCACAGTGATGAGTTTTGGAAAAATCATCATAACTTTGGATTTAACCGTTGGATCTTTCTATAACTTGGAGAAAAGTTTTATAACTAGCATTTATAGAATCTAACCAGAGAGATTGTCCTGGTGATTAATATTTTAAGAGTTATTAATGACTGTTCATGACTGTAATTTCATGACCAGAATAGAGTAAATTTCATAGTTTGGGAAAATTCTTGGTTTTCATTTGCAAGAAATGAATAGATGAAGGGTTTAAATGATTCAGGTTTAATGCATAAAATATGGATCTACAATAATTATGGATTGATATCTATGGAGAAGATTTGATAATGGTTATTTGGTTGGTGTTTTTCATGATGCTCTGCATCACTTATCCTCGAAACCCATGGCTGAAAATGAAGCCATTCAGTTTGTTGTCCTGTATTTGGAGGGTGTTGCATACAATTGGTGGCACCATGGATTAGTCACTCAGAATCATTCTCTTATCCATTCATAACCAAAGTTCACAGAGAGACAGATTGCCAGGTTTGACAAGAAAGATGTTGAACTTTATTGCTAGGATTTAGCTCTCCTGAAACAATTGGGACATGTGGAGTCTTATATTAATGAATTTCAGCATATAGCAGTGATGGTGCCTAAGATGCTCGATAGGAGGGTAGTGATGCTTTTCATAGAGGGTCTTCAGGAGAGATATCGTGGTTTAGTCAAGGCTTTGAAGCCTAAGACTCTGCAGGAGGCTATACAGCTTACTTTGGACTTGGACACCACACCTCCACCCTCCACTTTTCAACAAAACAAACACTTTCCCAAGAACTCCAAACCCTTCCAAAAGCCTTTTAATCTACAAAAGAGGAACACATCTTCTCCTAAGATTGATTAGGAGTCTAGAAATGAATTGAGGAGAAAGAAACTGTGTTTTACCTGCAAGGAACCTTGGGAACGGGGTCACAAATGTCTTGGCAAAGGCAAAGCCCTTCATTAAAGTGAGCTCAGATGTGGAGGATGAGCACATACAGGACACTGATGATGAGCGAGTGCATATTGAGCCGCCACAGATAAAGCTTGATTCTATTGATGCACAGGCTACGGACAATGTCACCATGGCCACTCTATCGAGTTATCCTAAGTTCCATGCCTTCAAATTAAAGGGAACTATTCAAGGGTAGTGTGTAGTGTGTTTGGTAGATACTGGAGCAACCCATAGTTTTATTGATCAGCACTTGGTAGAGAAACGTGGGTTACAGACAGAGGAATTTTCAGGATTTGGTGTGAAGGTTGCAGATGGTGCAGTGTTGGGATGTACAACGAGGATTCCTCGGCTCAGTATCCAAATGGGAGACTACACTTTGACAGATGATTTTTATGTTTTGCCATTAGAGGACTATGATGCAGCTATTGGTATGTAGTGGTTACAAGGAATTGGCAGATATGTCATTGATCACCGCAAGATTCAGTTGGAGTTTCTAGCTGATGGTAAGAAGAGAATTTTGAAGGCGTTGTCAGATGGAGGCCCCAAAGAGGTTTCTTCTCGCATAATGGAGACTATTATCAGGCATAAAGACATCCTTTGGGCTACACAGTGTTTTATTTCATTTAAAGCACCTACATCTCAAGATGGCAAAACTTATCACATAGATATTCAGCAGATCTTAGATAAGCATGGGGTGGTGTTTGATGATATACCACCTGGTGTACCATCTGATAGAGGCTTTGAGCATGTGATAGAGTTAGAAGAGGGATCAAAACCAGTCATGACCACTCCCTATCGTCGTTCGAAGGCCTACAGAGACGAGATAGAGAAGACCATCAAAGAACTTCTGGACATGGGATCATTAGATCGAGTTCTAGTCCCTTTGCTTCTTCAGTAGTGTTGGTGAAGAAGAAGGATGGGACTCTACGCATGTGTATTGACTACCGTGCACTCAACAAGAAAACCATTAAGAACCGGTATCCCATTCCTCGCATTAATGAGTTGTTGGATGAGCTTCATGGCATAGTTTGTTTTTCAAAGATTGATCTTCGATCGAGGTATTATCAGATTAAGGTGCGAGAGTCAGACATTCACAAGACAACTTTCAGGTGCCTTTACGGTCATTATGAGTTCTTAGTGATGTCTTTCGGTCTCACTAATGCCCCAGCTACTTTTCAGTCATGCATGAACCATATATTTAATAAGCATCTGCGTAAATTTGTTTTGGTATTTTTTTATGATATCTTGATTTACAGCAAATCTTGGGAGGAACATTTGAGGAATTTAGATGAAGTGTTGAGCATTATGGAATCTCAGTCATTATATGCTAAGATGTCCAAATGTGAATTTGGGCTCATTGAGATTTTATACTTGGGTCATGTGATAGGAGTTGGAATCAAAGTCCATCAAGAAAAGATCCAAGCTATTCTTGATTGGCCACCTCCCAGGAACATTTCTGAGTTGTGTGGTTTTCTTGGGCTATGTGCTTCTTACAAGGGGCTTGTTAGAAGTTATTCTCAGCTTGTAGCACCTTTGACAAATCTCACCAGGAATGGAGCTTTCAAATGGACTCAGGAGGCACAGGAGGTATTTGGTAGGCTTAAGCAAGTAATGAGCACTTGTCTTGTGTTGGCACTTCCTGATTTCACCCAACATTTTGTGCTTGAATGTGATGCTTCAAGAGAAGGTGTGGGTGCAGTACTTATGCAAAATCATCATCCTATTGTGTATGAGAGTAGAAAACTGAAAGACAATGAGAAATTATACTCTACATATGAGAAAGAAATGTTGGCTATTATGCATGCTCTCACAAAATTCAGACAGTACTTAGTGGGAAGGAAATTCATTGTTAAAACTGATCATAATAGCCTTAAGTACTTTTTAGAACAGAAAGATCTCAATGGAAGGCAACAAAAATGGGTCAATAAGATCCAAGCATATGATTTTGACATTGAATATGTCAAGGGAAAAAAGAATGTAGGTGTTGATGCATTATCTAGGAAGCCATCTATTGCTACTCTTTGTTCATTGAGTGAGATTTCAACTGATTGAAAATCTCAACTTTTGGTTGAATATTCCAAAAATCCGCATGCATGTGAAATCATGGATGGGATCATTCCGAATGACAAGTACACAATTGTTGATGATGTGATTTACTACAAGGAAAGAATATATTTGATTTTGGAATCTAAACTTAAAAAACAGATTTTAAATACATATCATGACACTCCTATAGCAAGACACCAAGGGTATGACAAGACCTACGGGCAGATTAGAGAGAGGTTCACTGGGAAGGGCCTCAAAGATGATGTTTTATAGTATGTAAGGGAATGTATTACTTGCCAACAAAATAAAACTGAAAATACATACCCTGCTGGTCTGCTGCAACCATTACCCATTCTGGAGCAAAAGTGGACAGAAATTTCAATGGATTTCATCACTGGGCTTCCCAAGGTGCAAGGGAAAGATTGCATATACGTAGTAGTCGACAAGTTGACAAAATATGCTCATTTATTTCCCATAGCAGCAGATTATACAGCTTCACGAGTTGTTGATCTATTTTTCACAGAGGTATTTCGACTCCATGGTCTTCCAAAGACCATTGTCAGTGACCGTGACAGCAGGTTCATGAGTTCTTTTTTGCAGGAGTTGTTTAGACTCACTCGCACAGAGTTGACACCTAGCACCAACTACCACCCTCAAACTGATGGTCAAACTGAGATTGTGAATAAATGGATTGAAGGGTATTTATGCAACTATGTGTCAGGACAGCAGCGTACATGGATTCGTTGGTTGTATTTAGGAGAGTTTTGCTACAACACGACACATCATATGTCTATTGATATGTCCCCTTTTCGTGCACTATATAGTTATGATGCTATGACATTCATGGATTTGGCACTTGCAGATAATAGAGCACCATTGGCACAGGATTGGCTTTAGGAGAGTCAAGACATACTTAAAGCACTTAAGGAAAACATTCAGCGAGCCCAAAATCAGCAAAAGATATATGTTGGTCGCCATAGAATTGAGAGAACATTTGAGGTTGGAGACCTGGTGTTCCTACACCTCCAACCTTACAGGCAGAGTTCTTTGAAAATGAGTGAGGCAGAAAAGCTCAAGCCCCGATTTTATGGACCGTACCATATATTGAGGAGAGTTGGGGAAGTGGCATATGAGATTGAGCTACCACCAGAGAGCAAAATTCATAATGTATTCCATGTATCTTGCTTCAAGAAGGCAATTGGACAGGGCACGGTGACTTCTTCAATGTTAGCACCCTTGGATGAAGAAGGGAAGACGGTTATGGTTCTAGTTGAGATCTTGAATAGGCGTGAGAGGAATTTTAGGAATAGAATGATCAGGGAATACTTGGTTAGATGGAAGGATTTACCCATAGAGGATGCCACTTGGAAAGGAGAAGCTATTTTGCAACATCCAGCTCTTCAATTGCTTGAGGACAAGCAATCCTGGGAAGGGAGGACTGTAATGTCCCCACTTCTCTAGTTACTATCCAGATGTATAAATTCACCTGACACCCATCTCCACAAGTGAACTTCATAGTATGGAGATGATTGGGTAGCCAAAGGAGACCAATACTTAGACAAATTTTGCTTTGGTGAGCCATTTATAATAAAACTTTATAATATTAAGTTATAAAGTTACTTTTTCTAAATTAGGAAAAAGTAAATAAAAGTGACTTATAAGTTACTTTATTTTTTAATAAATACTTTATATTAATAGTCCCTTGCACACATCCCTAAGAGAGTTCAATAATTAATGAGTGGTTCAATTTTCATGACAAAGAACCCCCTTCAAGATGGGGCCACTTTCTAGAGAGGAAAGATTCCAAGGAATCCAAGGAATCTTCATAAGATGCTTTTGAGAGGTTCGACCTAGGGTGGAAGAGCACAAAGAGAATAGGGCGATTCATTTTGTGACATCTTGATTATTGTATTTGCTTCCTTTTGGAGAATTTGAAGTCTACAACCAACACGATTCAACTTGGCAACCATTGGAGGACGAGATCCCTCCTGAATTTGGGTAGTGTGGACGAAACCCCACACTTCTAGCTCTTATACGACAGCATTGGGACTAGCAATTGGGCATTTGAAGTGATAATTCAGAAGGTGAAATGACATTTGCAGCTTTGGCAGGTTTAATTCCACAGATCTGAGCGGTTTTCAGACATTTTCCAGTAGGTTGTGGCATCCAAAGTTCCAATTTACACCTACCAAGGCAGCCGTACCATTTTTTCTTGCCTGGGATTCATTAAAAAAAAATTGAAGGGTTTGCAGTTGGTTCTTTTGCATAAATTTCATTGTCAGCATTAGGAATAAAGAAATAAATCTCTTTCAAGCTTATGACAACTTTGAAAAGAGATCTGAAAAAATCAATGGGGAAAATTGACCAATTTCAATGAAGTCTCCTGGGAGCCTAAGGGAAATAGCAGCAATTCATCTATTTATGCAAGATTTGTTTTTGATAATTATTATTTAGGAGAATAAAATTTCAAGGAACAGTTAGAACACCTTGGAAGCTTCTGTAATAGCATCTGGATTCATTTAAGTTAATAAAGAAGCCCTCCAGGAAAGGCATTGGAAAGGCATTGGACTCCTGGTAGGCCAATTTTGGCATATCATTGTTGAATTCCACTATTTATTGACATTTGTTAATTGTTGTTAGGAAATCAGTCAATCTGAAAATTTATTTCCAGCCATTGGTTTATGTTTTATCATTGTTATTCAATTGCATTGTCAAATTCCCAAGGCACAAAAACACAAAAAAAAACATAAAACCTCAAAAACAAACATATAAAACCAAATTGCCCTACCACTGGCCAAAGAAATCAGAATCAGAAATTTAAATCAGATTGCTTCAATTAGTACTTGGCATCTTTCACCATAGGAAAACCTTTTTCCTCCGATGCTGATGTAGTTTCCAAGAAACATAGTATTTAAGCTTAGTCAAGCAAAATCAATTTGATGCATATGGATACCATGTTTCAATGCTGCCATTTTCGCATAGGCTGAAGAATGATTTATAGAACAAACCCTTATGCCAAAATGGCAACTTAGAAAGAGGCTATGGAGTTCCATCAAAAGCATAAAGGGAGCACAAACAAAAGAGCACTTGATGGATATGATTTAATTAAAACAAAAACAATGTGATATGCACTCAAAGAAAGAAGGCAAGTGATATTACTGTGCAAATTGGTAGCCACATTTTGGGATTTAAGGGAGTATGTCGTAAAAATCCAACCTACAAAGTGGTGAGTGATTTGCATGCACATGGGAAAATACTATCATAAATCAGCTGCACATGAAGACTGGAAAAGCGTTCACACCCTCAGATTTTCTCCACAGAGCATTTAGATAAGAAAATACTAGCAAAAATCAATACAAGTCCTACAATAGACACATGCCTCCATACGTGCCCACCAGGGAAACACATGCCTCCATACATGCCCACCAGGGAACCCTCGAAACAGACTCGCAGCCCATTACAAAGACACGTCCACAGTGCACAAAAGATTAGACACCAACCAAAAAAATTCCTCTGCTCATTTTTTATTTGTCAAAAGATTTTTTTCCCCAAATTTGTAAATCAAAAAAGCCCTGGCAAAAAATATTCGAGGCAAATGAAAAAAAAAAAGAAAAAATAGCAAAAATTCAATTTTAAAAATCAAAGCACTGCATACCATAGAAAAACCCTCATCCTCCTGTGTTGGCACAGTTTCCAAGAAACACCCTATTTGCATTTAGTCAAGCGACAATATAGATCTCGGACTATATAGGCAAAGACTAATAAAGATGGGAGAGTGCTTAAAATTGGAGGTGAGAATTATAGGAAACGAGGTATGGCTAAAAATCTAAGGCCCAATATCAATAATGAACTGATCTAAAATAACTAAATAAGAAAGCTAAATTCCATTTAACACACAATGGTCAATGGCATGGTGGATTAATGATCTTAGTGAAATAAACCTAGGCTAGAACGATTTGTGGAATAAAGAGGACATGAACAAAACATATAGATTATATTATTGTACATGGAAGGCCGATTGCATATCAGCTTGCTATTTTGCCTCACAAAAGTCAAAATGTTATAAGAAACCAAACCTAGATTATGACAGTCATTGCAACTGCAAAACCACAGAGGAAATAGAACTATAATGCAAGGTAAAAGAATACAACATTCCAACCACCATAAGTACATAGATGACAACCCATTGTGGCTGCAAGAAGATAAATAACAAAGGATAAGGTTGTCAAAAGATGGAAAAATAACTCTTAACACACTACAGAGAGGAACTACTTAGTATTGTTGCTTATATGGTCTAATCATATGCGATAGAGATGGAATAAGCATTTAGTAGAAATTGGACAAATGTAAAATACCTGTAATGATATATTTTGTCACTTGCTTGCAAAATGTGATAGACATGGAGGTGAAAATCAAATAGACTATGGTAGATAAAATATAAATATTTGGAAAAAATAACATTAAAAAGAATAAAAATCGAGGTCAGTAAAAAGCTTACTAGTTAAAGGAAAAGATCTTAATATGAGAAGGTAAAATGGGAACTCTGAGAATCAACAGAAAATCAACATTTAAAATGAAGCATTTCAGGAGTGTAAAAAGTGGGAATACTAATAGTAGCACACTTGTGATTATGATGCAACAAGAGAAGCAAAAGATTCCTTCCCAGTACATTCTTGGTATGACAGAATGCAAGGCCAGAGAAAGAGCTCTAAAAGAATTAGATAGTGAGAAAGTAATGATATAAAGATATGAACCATTGATGGATGAAAAAAAGAAAGAAAGAAAGAATAATCAAGAGCAAAGCAAAAAATGTTGACATACTTCAAGAAACTCAATCCTAATCAATTTCAGAAGAAATTATAGTAAAGTTCAAAACTAAAAAATAGCATCAAGATATCAATTAACATAATATGGAAAAGATCTATTTGAACAAGAACATGGAAAGAAATTACAGAAAAGTTAGGAACAAAAACAGTAACAAGATTCATAACATATCAATCAACATAATATGGAAATGATCTATTTGAACAAGAAAAAGGAAAAGATATCATGATGCCAAAAAAACTCCTCTTGTTAAAAGTTATCAAGGAAAATATCAACAGCTAGCTTAATCATACCTTTGTTTAAAAAATATCATGTCACAACCCCTTAAATATCAAATTATTATAATATAGTCAATCCCTCCTTCAAAATTATTTAGATGCATGATAATAAAAAAATCTAAAATAACAAGGACAAAAAGACAAAAGAAAAAGTAAGTTTCAAGCCAAAACACTAACAAATAGACCCTTGCATCACTCTTAAAATTTATTAGAAAAGGAATTAAACATGAGAGAGATCCTTAAGACATGTTAGCTAGAATCCATGGTATAGAATGGTAGAATTCAGCATACTAGATAAATATAGAGCAGTAGCTGATACACTTCATGAGCAAGTCAAAGGCAGAATGAAATCTGAGTAAGAATTGTCAGTATGCCATGTCCAATAATAGACATAACCATAAAAGAATATGAAGACTACCAAATACTGATTGTAATTTTGAAATCTCATTGTGTAATGACATTTTGAGAGTATTTTTCAGTTTTGCAAATTATGAAAACGAGGTAATTAAATATTCTATTTATTGGCAATTATGAGTATCACTGTTCTTACAATATATTATTTTGAACCACACACAAAAACGCATGTGCACACACACACACACACACACACACATCCATGCACACACATATTCCCATACCAGTAACCAAGAAAAAAATTGCCATCCACCATATTGGTTCCAGTACCCATACTGGAACCAGTGATTTAGCTCAGATAAAGTAAAATCAGTAATTTCTAATACATTCTTGCTTAATTTGTCAGAGCTAACTTCTAAGTATGGTCATATGCATGATTTTCCTGAAGAAATAGCTGCTTGCTACAAAGTTCTTAAACATTTCTGCCTTCAACTTCAAAAAGTGTTTACAATTAGTTTTGGTTCCCAAAGCTGTTTGCACAGTGGGTATTCATGTAAGGTTAATATTGTATTCATTACCTAGAAACGGTAGAAGGTTTATTCTCAATATCTGCAAGGAATGCAATTTGCATTCACTGCACATTTTTTATTTGCCGTTTAGTAGGAAATATCTCTTCAAAACACAAAAAAAAAAAATTTGAAGCTCTATTTTTGTTCATGTTCAGAATTCATAAGAAAACTAATCCTTGACATTAGAATAATAATAGTTACCAGGATTAAAAAACTCCATTCAATCAAGTGCCCAAATGAATTCAGACATCCAGAAAATTAAAACAAATCGGTAAAATTCCAATAGAAATTTAAATATCCAGACAGAATCAGACATATTCAGCCATGTCTATTAACAGTGGAGATAATATTTTTTTTCATAGGGGACCTGACATAGGATGGCCAGAAATCCCCAAATAACCATGCCTACTGACCATTTCCTTTACATTTCTGGTCTGACCAAGTGCCCAGGGTCAGGCCCAGGAACGTTTCCAAGACATCCCCAAAACATGTCAGTGACAAGGATGCCCTGAAAATACCCAGGGACTCATTCCCATGTATATAGAAAATTAGTAGAAACCTCACAATATTATATATAGTTTCACCATGCAGGTCTCACAAAGTCGAAAACCTTCAGGTTTGAATTAACACTGGAAATCAAGTATGAGTTTCACCGTAGCTTGTGTAACAGATCAATAGGTCAACAATATTAACAGGCAAATGTGCAGACATAGACACATCAATCCAAAAGTTACATTGTAACTTTTCTAAATGAAAGGTAGAAAAAAAAATAATGTTTGTGCAGAGTAAAAGCAGTTGAACATGCAAGCCAATACAAACATATTGTTTCCAAAATGAAACATAAAAGTGCTTAAGAGTCTGATTTATTAAGGCAGAAGAGGATCAAAAAATACTTTAAAACCAATCAGATGAAACATTTCAACACAGAGACAAGGAATCCCAAACTTCCAGGATAAATTATAACTTACATTTATAATCAGTTACTCTGGTTTGGATTCAAAGATGAATATCCACAGAATTAAAGGACGGGGATCTGAAAAACTTGTAACGACATAAGTTAAATTCCAAAAAGCCCTAAAAATTAAAACCTATAAATATTCACATCGCTCTGGAAAAATGCACCTATCACATTTACATTAAAGATGATTGTAGCCTACTAGACAACCTCAAAGTCGATGAATCCAGCATTACACGAAATTGTCAAAGATGAGTTGCAAAAGCTCCTTAATGTTGACATTATCTATCCTATTTCTGATAGTCAACGGGTCTCTCTGTTGGTTATTGTTCCAAGCTCGAAAAAAGGATGGACAATGGTGTATATGTGTCAACAACTGAGAACTTAACCACATTGAAAAATCATTTCTCCTTGTCTTTCATTGATCAAACTCATATAGCTCTAAGGGATTAAGATAAAACCACATTTGCTTATCCATGGTGATGGGGGTATACAATCATGTCCTTCCCTTTGGATTATAAAATGCCCCTGCCACATTCTGAAGAGTCGTTCTAACTTCTAAGTATTTTCTCTAATATGTAAGCGCTCTAAGTTATACATGGACAATTTTACTGTTTATGCTAATTCTTTTGAGAAAGTAATGTAGAATCTAGAAAAAGTACTCAAAAGGTGGCAAGGATGCTAGCCTTTCCCTCAGCAATGAAAATTGATATATGCTCATGATGAAAGATGTGGTGCTAGGTCATCACGACTCCTCACAAGAAATAAAAGTTGACCCTGCCAAAGTTGAGGAAATTCAAGACTTGCCAATTCTGCCAAAGAAAAAAGTTATTCCTAGCTTTTATGGTCAGCAAGATACCATTGAAGATTCATTCAAAATTTAAGCAAAATTGTGGCTCCATTATTCACATTGCTTTCAAAGGAAGTTAGATTTAAGTGGACACCTGCATACCAGGTTGACTTTTAAGTTTGAAAGAAAAGTTGATTGCCAAACCAATTCTTTGTGGACTTGATTGGAAGTTGTTCCACATTTATACTGATACTATTGATACTACAACGGGTGCACTATTTGATCAAAAGGATGGTCAGCTTACTAATTTTATTTATTTTTAAGTTGTGGTGGCATGGTGTGATGGTTAAGTTGTGGTATTGTTGTTCTTGCCATCAAGGTTCAAACCCCATTGGGGTGCTATTAATGAATGTTTAAATGGGGATGAGGTCCCACTTTTGTGACCTCACCAGTTCATAGCTCCGAGTTAAAAGCATTTACCCCTTTGTTAAAAAAAAAAGAAAAAAATCTTAGGTGCTTACCATATTTTTGCCAAGTTACTGGTCCTGATGCTGGTTTGGTTTCAGGTTCACTGGTTTCACTTGCAGGTTTCGTTAGTAGGAATATTAAAAAAAACATACATTGTTCTTGGTATTTTTTATATAAAGAAACATTAATATGTTATAATATACAAATTATTATAATATTTTAAAATATAATATTATATATTAAATATTAATAATATATTATTATATATGTTAATATTATAAACATTAATGATATAAATATATATTGATATGATTAGTCTAAGAATGCTGATGTGGCTCACAACCAAAATTTCATTCGCATGAAGGACTGGTAGATTGTCTTTGATAAAACTGAAGCTGACAAGCAATTAATCAACATTGAATTTGAGGAAGGCATTTTTGTTCCCACCTTTAAAGAGTGCACAGTCCTCAAAAGATTCTGTGCCAGTTGATTCACCTAAACCCAAATTGAAGAATAGATCTCGTAAACTTGGCATTTGCATTTGCATTTTACTTTCCTTCCTAAAGGCTTAATCTATGTGATTTTTGAAAGTGAAGAGATGCAAAATGTCATTCTCTAACATAGATACTGGAAAATGCAAAATACAGTTTTATATCTACAAAAATGGATTCCTAATTTGAATCCCTTGGATTGCTGCCCCCCATCTGATCTGGTATGGATTTAGATTATATAATCTTCCGATCAAATATTGGTCTGAAGAACACCTTAGGAAAATTGAGGATAGTATAGGCACAACCATATCAATAGATGAGATGTTGTTGTAAGGGAGTTCATTTATATAATTATATTTGCTAAAATTCAAATCACAACCATTTATGCAATCTCGAAGGAAATATCCATTTTCACCTCAATGGTAAGTGGCAACAATCAATGGAAGTTGAGGTACAGAAATTCTTGTCTCTCCTGCAAAAGCTACAATCATCTGGAAACCAATTGCCCAAGATGGAAACTCCAAAAACCATTAAAACATTGGGTGAAAAAAGAGGACGGAAAACCTGATGCAACACCTTTTACCACAAACCCTAGCACAGATATTAGGTCACCATCTGCCCTAGCAATTGTTCTGTTTCAACTTTCAAGACTCAACATCTGAAGATCCACACCATAAGGAAGATGGGGAGATTGAATTGGAGAACCGGAGCAAAGTAGAAGAGGAAGATGCAGGTGGAATTGGAATCATAGATCGAGAATGCATCAATAAATTGCCATCTAAAATTCTGAACATTAATATTGGCTCAGTAAGGAAGAGAAGAAGGAAATTGGGCAAAAAAATAAGGGGGAAGTTAGCTCAAGAAACGGGGCAATCAAACATCAAGGAGAATATGTTGAAATCTATGGCAGAACTTCCCTCACATAGAGAGACATGAAGATTGTCACATGGAATGTTAGGGGCTTAAACACCCCTAACAAATGGCATGAAACCAAGTGCCAAATAGAGATGATGTTGATCAATATTATCACGCTACAAGAGAGGAAACTTGATTCCCAATGTATCAACATTCTCTAGGCTCAACTCATATACTCTAGAACCCCCATAATGCAGCAATTTATCTCCTTCTCTTTGCACCAAAATCGATGCTATGCAAGGTAAGAAGTTCACATTCTAATCTTGCTTTAATGCTTTTCAATATAAATGGTCCTACAAAAATGGAGGATAAGACCAATCACTGGTTTAAAATTCATTCTATTAGTTTGTCATGCCAAAATGAAAAAGTTATCCTAGGGGAAGATTTCAATGTGATTTTGAACTTGAATGAGAAAAGTAGGGCCCTCTCCATCAAATCCCAATCTATGAAGGATTTGCTCAATTTTGTGAGCACTTCTAATTTAACAAATGCTATCCCTAAAAATGGTCTATACACTTGGACAAACTGAAGGGCTTGATTTTCTAATTCTTAGAAAGATTGCACAGATTACTATACTCCTCTCATTGGTACAATTATGCCAATTTACTCAAATCCAATATTTGGCTTGTGCCTAGCTCTAATCATTTCCTAGTTGAACTACTGATTTGGGAGACTTCACTGAAAAAGGGGTATTTCAAATTTGAAAAAAATGTGGTGGAGACGGGAGGACTTTGGGCATCAAATTCAAATTTGGTGGGAATCTACCCTTAATTAAAAGGGCAACAAAATGTTTAAATTTGTGAAGAAAATGAACTTCATCAAAAGGAAAGTGAGGGAACAGAAGATCTCTTCCTTCAAGAATATTTCGAGAAAGGAAAAGGAGCACATCAAGCAAGAAAAAATGGATCTAACAACGTGGTCATTTCCCAAGGCATGTTTTAACCTATTATTTGAAGGAAAAAGAACTCTTGGTGGAGCATGTTGAGATTTTGGCCAAGGAAGAGATATTTTGGAAATCCAAGGCTAGAGAGGGATGGCTCTCAATGGGAGATCTAAACACCAAATTCTTTCATAACACTGCAGATATTAGAAGATTCCAAAACAACATAGAATATGTTTCTTCTCCCAATGGCCATCAACTAAAAGATAGAGAAGAAATCCAAGAGGAGACGGTCAAGTTTCTTCGAGGCCTAATTTCTCCCTCAAATGTTGCAAATTCTATTAGTGGGGGTTCTTTGTTTGACAACATCCCACAACTCATAACAAATGCAGATGATGATCTGTTAATGGCTCCATTTACTAAAGAGGATGTAAAGGGCGACAGTCTTTCAATTACATCCAGATAAGTCCTCAAGTCTCGATGGTTTCCCTACCCACTTTTTTCACAAATGTTGGCATTTCTTAGGTATTAAGGTTTGGGCAATTATGAAGACTCCAAAAAAACAAAGGAACCGTTTGAAGATTTGAATAATGCTCTCATTGCTCTCATCCCCAAGAAAGTAGCTTTTCAAACATTCATAGACTACAAGCCAATCTCATTATGCAATACAATCCACAAGATCATCTCCAAAGCCATTGCCAATAGACTTGAGGTAATTCTCCCTCAAATTATCTTTGTGGAACAGAGTGGTTTTACTCCAAGCAAAGACATTGTTGATGGTATTATTATTGCAAATGAAACAATTCATTCCATACACTACACAAACCGGAAGAGTATGATGATAAAATTGGATATAAGCAAAACCCACGATAGCATCTGATGGCAATTTTTTATGTCAGTTCTAAAGAAACTTGGTTTCAGTCTAGATTTGCTATAGTGGATTTTCCAATGTATCTCCTTTGTCAAATTCTCCATTCTAATAAATGGCTCCCCTTTTGGTTTCTCTAAAAGTTCTAACAGCCTTCAACAAGGGGATCTCCTTTCCATTTTGTTATCATGGTGGAGGCTCTTGGCAAGGCTATCAAGTGCAGCAATGAACTCGAGCAATGGAAAGGCATTTAGGTCACAAAATATTGATCTAATCACACACCAACAATTCGTTGATGATACCATTCTGTATGGGGTCGTGAACTTGGAAGTGGCCAAAGAAATGAAGGCAACTCTTAATAGTTATATTGATGGTTTCAAGCAACCAATCAATCATGATAAATCTGAAAAAAAAATCTTCCACACTAAGAAATCGATGCTGAGAAAGTATTGTTGATTATTTGGACTTCAGCATATACACTATCCTAAGCAAGTATTTAGGCATCCCTCTATTCAAAGGAGCCATTCATTCCAACTTCAGGAAGAATAGAAAAGATATTTGCAAATCCAAGGCTGAAACTTGGAAGGGATGTTGGTCATCTCTGGCAAGATGAATCTTCGTGATTAAGGTTGTTTTTTCTACAATCCCAATCTATCTTATGCCGAGTTTCCAAAAAACTAATAGAGCCTCCTCTAGCCTTGATGGGATTGTTAAAAAATGTCTAAGGGAAAGATCCAATGAGGGAAAACAAATACCTTTGGTGAAATGGGATATTGCTAAAACAAACAATTCTACTCGTGAAGTCAGTGTAAAATACCTAACTAAACATAACTTTGCTTTGAGTGGAAAATTAGTCTAGTAAATGTACACCTCTCCAAATGCTCTATGGTGCAAAATACTACATAATAAGTACAATACTACATAATAAGTACTTGGATAACAATGACCCATGCAAAATTCCAACAATCACAAATGCTCAAAATGGCTTGCATGTTTGAAAATTCATGATGGAATGCCACTTGTTAATCAGATCATTTTTCATGGATCATCAACGATAGTAGATCAGCCAGCTTGTATTTAGATTCTTGGAACAGTTCTACTCCTTTAGAGGAAATTGAAGATTTAAGAGAGCACAAAGAAGTCATGGGCAATATTTGGGGCAATAGTTGCAAATTATGCACAAAAAAGGGGAGATTAACAAAGTTTGTGTTGGGAATGAAAAGACTTCAATTGCACCCCACTATGTTATCAAGCCCTCTATAAGATCACTAAGGAATTGAATTGGACAAAAATCATGTTAATTCAAAAAATGGTAAAATAATCTAGAATGGCTCCAACTCAAAGTCCTACTCAGTGAATCTCGAATATCAAATCCAAGCAATTCCTCTTGGATCCATCAAATGGCCAAATGATTTATGCTAGAACAATTTGATTCTTCAAAAGGTTGGAGCCTTTGCATGGATTGCAATTTATAAGAGGATTCTTACAAGTATTGACCCTTACAGATTCCCAATGTGCAAAAGTGATGAGGAAATGACTGACCATTTGTTGCTGAATTGCCCCTTTGCATCTAATTGTTGGAATTGGCTATGTGAAAAATTGGAATGGAATGCTCACCAATCAGATTTGTTCAAGGCCTTTTTCAATTGGCCACACATCCACAATAGCACCCTATGAGCTGGTCTTTGGACTATTTGCCCATCTATGCTAATCTAGCACATTTGGAAGGAGCACAACAAGAGAATATTTAAAGATAATGAGTGTAATACTTTGTACATAGTCCAAAAGGTCGAATTTGCCATATGTGAATTGCGCAATGTCAAAATTGGAGATAGGCTACGCTCAATTTTTTCAAAATGGGATAGTAAGATGATTAAAAATGGCCTGATTTAAAATTTCCCTCTCACTTCTATTAAAAAGAAGTGCAAAATCAAAAGAGAAAAAGAGAGTAGCATAATGGCTAGGCCCCCCAAGTGGAAAACTAAAACTTAATTTTGATGGTGCCGCCAAAGGTAATCTCGAAATCTCAAGAGAAAGTTGCATCATCAAGAATGAGGTGGAAATCCTCATCTAGGCCTTATCTAAGAAGCTCAAACACAATACAAAAATGAAGCAAAATTGGAAGCATTGTATGTGTTGTCACGGAGGATGCACCCGCTTCTGCAAAGCAAATCAATACCAGTGCTTATGCAATCCTGTGCAACATGGAAACGAAACTCAAGTTGTGGGTAAACTCGGAAAGAGAAACGAATCTCCGGGTTATGGGCCGGCTCCCTTTGAATACCTCCTAAAACTAATGATGGGTATGGAAAAGAGTAAAGAGCAATTGGATTGGCTTAAAACTGACTATTCTAGGAGGTGATGCACCAAAACTGTCATGATTCACAAAAATCTATTAGAAATTCTTCTTACACAAAATAATTAACTCCCCTCTCACATGAGCATTTCTCATAAAGGTTAAGTAATTAATAAATTTGGAAGGAAAGTTAATTTCTCAACACAAATTTAACAAAAACGGCAACACAAAACCAAGACCTGTGATTTTGAAAGAAGTAATGATGCATGCACACTAAGGAAACAGAAGATTCAAGGTTTCAGATGAAACACAAAAATACTCCTATCAAATCTGTCATGAACAAACACAATTATCAAAGCAAGCTTATGAAATTCTGCAAATAAAAGGAATCTTGCTAAAAATATATATCTGAAAAACTACTGCAAATATCTATATATCAATGTCTGAGCCACAAATCTTTGAAGTTCTCTTAAGGCAAGAGAAAAGCAAAGGCAATAATTGAGGAAAAAGCTAACAAGCTTTCCTCTATATACAATAATAAGGCATGCAAACCCTGAAAAAAAATGAACTGCACTCCTAAAAAGGTGAACTCCAGTTTGAAATCCGAGCACAAAAACAAAACTTGAAAAATAGGTGCCAAATTTGCATGAAAAGATGTAATAATGCTGCCAAATAATCCTCAAGTCAATGTGTAACCCAAAAAGACTCTGAAAATAGCCTCAATCTGCTGATAACTGCCTCAAACCACCTCTGAACTGTTGCTGAACTGATCCACTGTCTGATGCATGTGTGTATAAGGGGAAAATAGACTAAATATTAAAGTTAGTCAATAATGACTTAACTTTTAATATTTATTACATATATGTAGTTCATCCCTTATATTTTATATGATAAATATTATAAGTGATTTCATTATACTATCACTTTAATATTTATTTTATTCAGTTATGCATAGATGCGTTAGAAAAACTTAAGTGCCACTCTTAAATTAATTATTTTATTTAAGTAAATAGAAGTTTCTAAATAAATATTATAATAATCTTTATATTACCTTTTGTTTCACTTCTATTTATATGAATAAAACAATTAATTATTTTTTATTGTATTTATTATATTAATAATGGCATGTGCAGATATTTCTTTTTATTATTTGTCATTATTAGTAAATTAAATATAATAATAATAATATAATAAAATCATAAAAACAAAGGGTTTTAAGCCCCCTACAGCTGTTAAGGACTAGGACTTAAAATCCTTGTGGGGTAGCTCATGCTCGACCACCACATTACAATTAATCAACAACTTTTTTATTTAAAAAGTAAAAACAAAGCCCATGAAAATCAAAAAGAACTAGGGCATTGAGAAAAGCTAAAAGAAGCTTCAAAACCCTAAAAACATTTCATTAGCACTTTGCATCTTTTAGTCTTCTCGGAGAATACTCCTCCTTTGGCCGCCGTTGTGGTAGGGTTTGAGCTGGAGTTTGAGCTTGGGACTGTAACTGTTTGGCCTCTCCGCCTTCAACCTGGTTCAAATCTACAATTCGATGTACAGGCATCTTTGCGCTTCTATTGTTTGCTCGAAAAAGAAGCTTTCAAATAGATTTCATGATGCATACTATAGGAACCCTGTTGGTTCTAACTCTCTTGAAATGCTATTGTTGTTGTGTTTTTGGATTTTCAAGGTTTTTGAACAAATTTAAAGTATAAAATAAAACATGACAGGCAAGAAATGCACATAAAACCAAATAGAACTAAAATTGAGAGCAACTGCAACTATATTATGAATAAGATACCTGATACAATAAATCCTACTGCTAATTGCATACTCGTGGGTCCTTGGCTTATTTTAAATGAAGAAATTTGGTGTTTGCCAGCCCAAAACTGGGAAACTAACCAAAATGGCCATACCAGTCTGGAAAGAAATTTCTCCAGGCTAGAAAGTAGACAAATCAACCTGTCAGAGCTAGGCATTGGGGAATGTGCCTCTAAACTGCAAGAAAAGGAGGCATTTCAACTTCCAGCCAAAAACGCCCAATCTGGGACTGGTGCAGGAGCACCCTTCCAAACTCTTCCTCCTTCTTTGTTTTGTTGGTGCTATGCTTCTTATGAAGCCATTGTATATAAAATAAAGAGCCATGTGCTCATAGGTCCTAGTTAGGGTCCTAGTTGAGTTCTTAGGGTCATGAGTCAAATTTGAGTAATTTTGGAAATAGAAGGTATGTGTGCCTTAGTGGTGTTTAGGGGTCCTTAATAGTGTGTTGATGTCCTTAGGATAGCCCAAAATAGGCCTAGGAGTCATGAAATGCAACATTGGGAAAATTGCTCAAAAGGTGCAAAAGTTGCATGACAACTTTTAAAAGTTGTCAAGCAACTTTTCCACCATAAGGTCAAGACCCTTATTGTAGCGTGGACAACCCTAAAATGGGCACACAAACCGAGGAGAGGGTGGTATAAGTATTTGCAAACCCTAATTGAATAAAAAAATGTCAAAAATTGTACGACCCAAGCAAACTCAATTGACTGTGACTGTTTTGTTGGTTACCAGTCAGCTTGAATGAAGCTACCGAGCAAGTTAATGGATTGATTTTCGTGCCAAACTATGTGGATTGTCTTCTATGGTGTAAATACTTTCTTTTTGAGTACTTAGTTTAGGTTTTGGTTTACCAAAGGAGTGTCTTTGTAAATATTTTGTTAATTGTCTTCTCACTGTCTAGTTTTGGACCGGTTTGTATTAATGGATGCATAACTCCATTCCCCATTGTGGAACCACCATGAAACCATGGGGAATGAGAGTGCAGACCTTGTACTATAGTCCAATGCAAGTTGGGCCCTTGAAAATGCAAGGAAGCCATTTGAAGACCCATTCCTAGGCGAGACTGGACAATGCTCGGTTAGGAATGGTTGTTGGTGTAGAGGTTTTGGAGAGCAAGGTTGGTCAGAGCAAAGTACACCTTTTGGAGGAGGTGTAGAGGAGTGTGTGAAGCTCCACTGGTGTGAAGGAGGAGCCTCCACCAATCCAAACAAGGTGGCCAAAACTCAAAACATTCACTGTGACCCAGGCAGACCATAAAACCCTCACAAAAACCCTTAAAAACCCCAAAATTCACCCAAGGCACTATACGGCCACTTGGAGGCCCAAAACCAGAGAAATCCTTGAGCTTTTGCCTAATGAATGGTAGTCCATTTTGGGAGTTTGGGCAGTTTGTGCATCGATTGTGAGAGGGAGCCCTAAAAGTCCGGGTAGGAGGCCTAATTGGTCCTAATCCTTGTAGCCCTATTTTGTAGGCAAAACACAAAATAGTGAAACCGGTAGGAGGGATGAAGGTTGTAACTTCTTGGGGGTGCATGGATGGATGTAAAACATGGTTTAAGACCTGTCCCAACCTTGCTAAGACCTTGGAAGGTGTAGAACAAACCTAGCCCTTATTTGCCACAGTAAGGGGTTTTGAGTCTCATGAGCAGGTGAGACCTTAGGAGAAGCATTGCAACTCATTGGTGGGTGGAATTGGGCAAGGTCAAGGGATTCCTCAAGCAGAGGAAGTCCTAGAGACCCTAGGGTGTGTAGAGAACACCAGGTAATCCAAGGAAAGGATCCAAGGGCATAGACTAGGCTAGTCCATCCCTAACCCCATCCCATCAGGGACCCCCACGTGCTAAGCTGAAATGGTACGGCCAGCAAGAAAACTTGTACGGCTGACCACTAGTAGAACCCTGTTGGTTCTAACTCTCCTGAAATATTAAAACAAAATCATAAAGTACATCACTTAAATTTATTTAAATGAAAATTTTATATCTCCTAAGTTGGATGTCCCTTTTAGGGTTAAGTGGGGAACCCTAAAAGCAAGTTATTATTTTTAAAACCCTAAAAGCTAAAATCGCACCATTTGGGTATTTAGGCAGACAAGATAAAATTAGACCTCATTAATTGGATATTGAGCATTTGACATTTCTTATAAACACTTGGCTATGACGGCTAGGGTTTGGACCTGTTTTGGAGAGCGTGCATTCTTTAGAATTCAATAGCTTTGAGATTGTGAAAGATCAATCGAATTGTTGCAGCTTGGTTGGCTTCATTCAGAAGTCAAATTGAATCAAATTGGGGCAGATTTGACTTCTTACAAAGCAGATTTGTCGTAGGTTTTCTATCCGTTGTTATTGCTGATAATTTTATGTGGTTTAGAAGTCTCTTTCCCAAACACACAGATTGCTCACTTATTGGCGCCATCTTCTTACTGTTTGGGCATCTTATTATTAAATAAGAGCAGATCTGAATTGTTTTCAGAATAAAAATCAGAACTTTGTAAGTTGCTGGTTTGAATCTTTTAATTTCAATAAATTGGCTAAGGACCTACGGGTATGCTTCTAAATTCCCCAATTTCTTGTTTCAGCTGATTAATTTCATGTATTCTTTCAATATGTATTGAAAATTAAAGAAACCCCTTCTGCAACTTCTGTGTAATTCTGAAAGGCCATCTCTAATAATCAAAAACACAAAAAAAATATTAAATTACAGCAGATTGAATAATTGAACCAGCAAGGGTTCATCACAGTGGTATCAAAAAAGAAGGTAAAGTATGCACCCTCAAAACATGTATGCAATTTTATTTGGACGGGTATGCAAGTAGCAGTAGGATTTATTGTAGCAGTATGATTTGGTTTGTAATGTCCCCATTTTCGTGAGCATCAGAGTTCGAGGGATTAGCCTATTATTTGGACTCTCGTAGGCTAACATTCGGGATAGAGAGTCTCAGTGGCAGTTTCACTTCTGCAACTTCTGTCTAATTCTGAAAGGCCATCTCTAATAATCAAAAACATAGAAAAAATATTAAATTACAGCAGATTGAAGAATTGAACCAGCAAGGGTTCATCACAATGGATTTTCAAGGTTTTTGAACAAATTTAAAGTATAAAATAACACGTGCCAGGCAAGAAATGCACATAAAACCAAATAGAACTAAAATTGAGAGCAACTGCAACTATATTATGAATAAGAAACCTGATACAATAAATCCTACTGCTAATTGCATACCCGTGGGTCCTTAGCTTTTTTAAATGAAGAAATTTGGTGTTTGTCAGCCCAAAACTAGGAAACTGACCAAAATGGCCGTACCAGTCTGGAAAGCAATTTCTCCAAGCCAGAAAGTAGACAAATCAACCTGTCAGAGCTAGGCATTGGGGAATGTGCCTCTAAACTACAAGAAAGGGAGGCGTTTAAACTTCCAGCCAGAAATGCCCAATCTAGGACCCCCACGTGCTAAGCTGAAATGGTACGGCCAGCAAGAAAACTTGTACGGCTGGTTATTGAATTGATGCTATGCTGCTAATGAGGCGTCTAACCTGAAATGCCTCCTTATTCCAAATCTACAAATAACTAACACAAATAACCTCTGATGAAGCACCTAAAAACTTTTGTGTGAAGCCCTCTCAGTTTGCAATAATTCAGCTGATCTTTCACAGCCTCATAATCACAGATCCATGAAGAATGAACATTCTTCAATAGCAAACCCTCTGAAACCCTTGTCTCAAACAATCCCCAAAGAAAATACAAGCAATGTCAAATAATCAATAGTAGAGTTTGAATTGCTTCCAATTTCCTTATAACCCCCAAATGGCATGATTTTCACTAAGTACGCCCAAATGCATTTTAAATACATTAAAATGTATTTAATTAACTTTACATAGTTTGATATTCAAATTGGGCGCCCAAAATCATTTAAGTGATTTAATAGAAGTCACTTTATATTATTAAGTGGCTTTTTAATTTAATAAAGTCACTTTATGACTTTATAATTACCATATAGGTTAATTAAATAACTTAGCCACTAGAATATTAATATATCCTTCATTATTCAGTCTTTTGACGTGTCGTCTGAAACTGGAGTCAATACTAAATAACCCCCATGTGTCCAGGTGCCCTGACTAAAAATAGCACAACTGCCAGATTGACTTACTAAAAATAGTACATCCCTCAACTAAGCCCACACACCAACTGCTAAGGCCTTGGAACTGAACCCAAGACTGAACTGAAGAAGTGGAACTATCACTGAGACTCTCTATCCAGAACATGTTAGCCTACAAGAGTCAAAATAATAGGCTAATCCCTCGAACTCTGATGCTCACAAAAATGGCGGCATTACACATACAAGGAGTTATTTTCGGCTATGAGCCATGGCATGTATATCATGTAGTTTTATTGCAGTTTTCTCCTTTTGTTATTTCTTCTGGAAAAGATTTTTTGTGGGATATCCATGTTCTATTAGATCTTTTATTATTTCTTTCTCTACATGATTTTTGGGTTATATCAAAGAAATCACTCTTTGTATTACATGCACTGGTCTTTATTTTCTACATTTAGGCATATATGTTTGAGTGCAAATAGACTGTTCTCAAAATATGTTGACTATGCCTCGGCTTATGGCAATGTATTGTATCTCTGAATACGGTCTCTGTAACTACATTATTTCTGTCATGATGACTGTAATTACTCAAAATAGCTTAGTCAACATTCATTTTGACTGTTGTGCATGCAATATTTACTGGTTGTTCTATATCTTTCATATACTGCCCTTTGATGTATTACTGTCCTGAGTAACCTTGTCACTTATAAATAAGATATTACCCTTTTAAACAGAAGATCACCCGTTTAAAACACTGTACTTGTCATCTCATGGTTGTAGCTGCCTATAAATTCTTTGTCTTTGTCCAAAGATCACTGTTATTCACTTGCCTTTGGTGAAAGTCTTTGCATTCTTTACACAGTGTTTAACAGTATACCCTTTGACAGTGGTTGCTTATTTTGTGCATGGCCACTTAGGACTGCCCTTAATTGTATTTTCAGAATCGCATTTTGGTCTGTATCTTTTGGAATTGCAAGTGCATCATATTATCATAATGATGCTGGTCCTTAAAATTGCTGCTACTGCTTCATGAAGCTTATATTTGCTATGTGACTAAATCTTCTGTGCATGTTGCTGCTAGGACTGCATTTGATGTAGGTATCAATATGAATACATTGAGTGTCTTTACAGAGGCTGTGAATGGCTGATTGATGAACAGAGACTGTCTTTGTAAAGGCTTTCTATTCTGCTTCTTTTATGACTGTATCCTTATCATAACAGTATAATAGTCTTTTACTGTTCATTTGCAGAATCCCCTTCTGTCATCTTTTGGCAATAAACCTAAGACTGCCATATCTTTGTGCTGATCATTGATATTCTTTACAAGGTATCATGGACTGTGATCATATTGTAATGAATTGTATTCATATGGCAATGACTGTTAACTCAATGCTTTGCTGTAGCATTCTTTGATTCCCTGTGTCTTGAACATGTTGTGGTTTAGACTGATAAGGGCTGCTTTTAAACTATCTTCATTGTTTCAAAGCATGAATTAACCCTCTAGACCTGGGACTGCTTTTGCATCTGTTCATAGCAATGATATTACTGTTCTTTTCAGTGTACCTAGGTCTGTCTTGTGTATCTGAATCTGTGCTTGAGACTAACTGTTTATCATTCTATGACAGTGACCTTGTGTAATGTAATAAAGTTGTTCTGAAAGTGATAACTGTGCTTTGAAACAACTATTTACTGACTTTCATATGCTCTATCAATACCATCTTAACTTATGCTCTGAATAGACATTGATCTTTCATAAATTCTCTGATTGCCTTAAATCTTATGATGATATCCATTATCGTTGATTGTAAAATTTGACTGATGATGATTCACTATTCAGATATCTTGAGGCTTTTTTCCCAATTCTGATGATATGACTGTACCTACTCACTATATTTTCTTCTGTGATTACTTTGTTCTTGAAAGGCCTTTATTTGGAAATGAGTACCATCATGATCACTGAAGTGTGGACCTTGAGAGTTGAGACCATGATTTCTCTATGGGTGCTGCTGTAGCTATACTTGTCAATAAATTTCAACATGAATATCAAATAAGTTCTCATTAGATCTTATGGTTGATGGACTTGAAAAGCACTGAGAGGGGGGGGTGAATCAATGACACCAAAACAAACACTACTTTAAACACTAACCAGTAGATGAACTTAACCAAGCAGTTAAACAAAATACATGCTATCCAAAATGAAATAACAGCATCCACATAAAGTAGAACATCCACCATAACACAAGTGTTTATACGTGGAAAACCCAAATAGGTAAAAACCACGGTGAGATGGAACTCACAAGTTAACTATCTGCAGTAATAGATAACTGACCGGTTAAGGTCTTACAAAGAGCTCTGCTAGGAGCGAATCTTGTTAGAGATCCCAAGCTTGATTAGAAGCTTATACCCTGTTAAGAGTAACCTTGCTAGAGGATTTTAGAATCCAAACTAATGGATCACCTTGTTAGAGGATTTGTACAATGAAGCTTGTTAGAGCTTACCCGGTTAGGGGATTTAGTTCTGTTGTAATGATTAGAAAACAACAAGAAAGATTTGATCTGTTCTGAGTAGCACAAACTTGCTTGATCAGATCATTCTAAGTACATTCAGCACTGCTCTCCATCTAAACACTTATCGCTTTTCAACAAAAGCTTTTTCACATAACAACTCTCTCTGTGTTATTTTCAAATGATTCACTAAGATGTCTTTAAATAGACATTCATATCTTATGTCGGCCATAGGAACACAATTTCCTAGGTGCAGTGTATCTAGACAAGTAAACATAACTCATCACAAAAATGACCGCCAAACAAACGGTGCTGGTAACTCATCACAAAATCAGATACTGGTTAGAGAAATCAATACCGGTTGGAATAAAACTAGTGAATTGTTGTCCAGGAATCTTCCACTTGATCTTCACCTTCAACTTTATCTTCACTTTGATGCCGACTTAGTGTTACCACAGGTTATCTCTTAGGCACAAACCGGTTAACACAAAGTACCGGTTAGAGATAGACCTTAAACATACCGGTTGGTAGTATAAACCAATTGAAATTACACCGGTAGTCAAAGTAAACATGTGTGTGAGAGTGTTTCATCAATGACAAGAAGTGATGAATACATTACAATTATCATCAAGCCAACAATCTCCCCCTTTGGCATTGATGGCAACACTTAGAAAATTTTAGAATAATACAATACCACTAAGTGTGCATACACAACATATTTACATATTTACTCATATTCCCCTTTTAATGCAATACTCCCCCTTAATGCATGCATAAATACAAAATTTCAAAAACACACATACATATTATTACTCCCCCTTTGACAACAATGCCAAAATGATAAAGTAAAATATATACATATATATAGAAAATCTGTATCAAAGTGTTCACCATATATTACAATTTTAATCAAGTTCATGCATTGGATATTCTCATGAAAATATTATTGAAATTTTGCTTCATCTGGGATAGAGCATTCTTCCATGATTCCAATATGTTGTCCGTATACTCAGAGGTAGACAGCAGTTGAGAATAGAATTCTTCCATTGAATCTAGCGTGCAGGTTTTAGGAGTAGCAAGAATAGCTTCTACACTGGAGTAGGCTCTCTGAAGAATGTCAACCTGTGAGGTGAGTTGACTCTTGAGCTTTCTTAGAGATTGGAATCTCTTAGCTCTCTCATTATCATACCTATTCAGTTTGTCATGCAATCCATCTATAGACCGGTTAAAGGCATGTATAGAGTCCTAGATTGGGACATATGCCTTGCATAACTTTTCTATTTCCTACTCAGTCTCAACTTGATTCTTAGAAATATCAGAGTAAAAGAAAGTAATATTGGAGGTAGAGGCAAGATACTTTCCTCCAAATTCAATAGCTTTCTTTAGCAAACTGCCATTATGAGATAAAGCCATTTTTCCATTTTCAATGTGCTTAGCTAGTTTATCTCCATATGCCTTCTTGCGGCTCTTCTCAGCAGATATTTGAGCAGCATCTTCAAGCGATTTGATTTGATCAGATGCATCTACAACTAACTGACCAAGTTTGTTGATAGGAGTAGGAAGATGTGCGACAGAGGTTTCCGGTAGTAATCTAGACAAAATTTCTATTGCATTTTGGATTGTCTTTGCCTCAATTCTTTGCTCTTTCAACCTCTTCTTGTGTGCACGAGATTGCATAACATTAGCAATCTTCATCATTTCAGATGCACTCAAGGTATTCATGTCAATAGGTCCTGAAATACTTAAAGAGTCTTCATCATCATCATCAAGTAGTTTTGGCTTTGCCGGTTCAGGGGGTGTACTCTTAATGATGGCTCTTTTTGTGTTCTTCTCCATTGTATCTTCTATTTGCTGAGTAATGGCTTCCTTAGTAGACTCCTTTTGAGTAGTCTTAATGACCGGTGGAGATTGGGGTTTCTCCAGTTGTTCAGTTGTTGGTTCACTGACCTCTTTTATTTGATTACCCGGTTGATCACCTGATATAACCTGTACTTCTATGATTGTAGGAGGATTTGTATCTGGTGCAGTAATGTCTTCAGATAGGTCTACTGTGTCCTGAATATCTTCATCAACAAGAATAATGGAATCATCCTTCTTCTTCGTTGGATAGACAACGTCAGCTTGAACAATTTCCTCTTCATCCATTTCTGGTCGAGGAACATCTTCTGTGGTATCATCCTTACTGCTTGAGTGGATGACATCTTCCCTCTTTTTGATTATACAGGCTAGTTGATGTGTCTCAGACTCAACAACTGACCTTTTTCCATTTAGAAGCTTCAGTCTTCTTACTTTAAAATCAAAATATGCTTTGTATTCCTCAGTTAAAGCACTAATTCCATTTGATGATAGATTGGGAAAATACTGTACAAATACTTCATCAAAAATCTTCTTTTCTAATTGAATGGCTTCTTCCCATTTATCTAACAAAGTATTATATAAAGAGACTGAAATATCTTGCTCCAAATCATGTGGAAATCTACTGTAATGACCCAAGTAGGTTATTACCTGTTGAAGTACTTGCTTTTGCTCATCTTCAGTAAAAGAATCATAATGTTCTTTGAAATTGTCAAACTTGTTTCTTCCCAATGACTTCATTGTTCTCTCAAATGTTGTGTCAAGTTTGTAGGTGGCAATGTCTATAGGTGTAGTTGCCTTTGGCACTACCTTTACCTTCTTAGGTGTTCTATTGGTTGCTTTTTCCTTCTTAGGTTCTTCAGAAGAATCTATACCCTCAGACTCTAGTTGTAAAATCAGTTTCCTATTCCTCTTCTTTGGTGCACTCTCCTTCTCAGATATTTTAGGTGTCGGTTACTTCTTGGTTAGAACACTCCGAGTCACCCTTGTAGTCTTCTTCACAGGAGATTTTTCATCACATTTCTTTTGCTTTCCTTTGGCTTTTGCTACTGGTGCACTACCGGTTTCAATTGGTGCAGCTTGGACTACTAAGATGTCCAATTTTGCCTTCTTTTTGTCTTTGGACGATGCTAACAGAGTATTAGCATAGCCAACCAGTAAGTCATGATTGACCTCGTAGCTCATATCTTCCATCTCTTCCTTCCTTGGTTCAATTGCTTACATCAATCAAAAGTCAGTGGTAACCGTGAAGATTATGTCTTTTTCAAAGTGTTTTACCACATCTTCAAGTAAGCTCATTCTCAAGCTCATCTTCTTCTGGAATTCATTAAAGTACCTGTTCGTGGCAGCTGAAAAGGTATTCTTCACAGCCTTAATGTTGTTCTTGATCTGTGCATTGACCGGTTGTTCTTTGGACCATTCAATGTCACCTATACCAGGTAGAAAGTTCAGAAAGTAGAAAAATAACCCAGCTAACAGCTGACCATATTTGAACTTCTAAGTATTGTCCTTCTTAATGGATTTCAAATTTTGAAATAACTGGACTCTGATAGCTTCACAAATATCATAGTCTGTATTATCAATTATCATTCTATGTGTTGTATGAATTGTTGCGGATGGAACACTATTAAGTCTACTGGAGTAAAACACTCAGTAGCCTATCACCATTACTGCAAGTTTCACCGCAGGGTCTCTAATATTGTTGACAGAAAAAGCACGCCTATCAAAGGTAGAACCGGTTAACTTGAAGACAGTATCTTTTGAAATTTTCCTCAACTCAGGAACTTCACCGATTGAGCAATAACCCATTACAGCCCTAATAGCCTCCTTGGTTATTATGTGAGTCCTCTCCAAATACATATTTTCACCGTGGACTCGACTCAAACTTATTCTTATGTGTTCATCCTCAAAGTCTTCAAGAAAGTAGGCGGCATTATGAAACCCTTTTTCAAAAACCCTAGCATATTTAGCTTCAATCTTTCCATCCTTATTACAGAGTGATTTCAACTGAGTATAGATGTGAAGAGTTCCCAAATCTTCAATTTTGCAATCTATATAGCTGGACAAATCACCTTTGACCACAACACCACTCGGGACTTGCGACAATGCATTATAAGACATAATTTCATCCGCCTTTAGAGCTTCCTCAGGCTCAGCAGTGATCATCAACCTCCCTACAGACTTAGAAGTAGATGCCATTCTACATAAACAAGTTTCGAGGCAGTATACAAACAAAAACCTAGAATCTTGCACGTCGCTCCGTTTCCCAGTTGGACTGTTCAAATGCACTCCCATTCGCTTCTCTGCAGCTTCCGATTCAACTTGATTTCTCTTAATCACAAAGCAATTCGCCAATTCGCACCAAGACAATCTTGCTCTACTCTACAATCGCTTCAATTTCTTTTTTCGAAAGAGTTAGGGTAAAAATGATAAGGTAAAACTTGTTTTTATCCTTTTTACCAACCGCAATAAATGCTCATACTTTTAGGTTACAAACCCTAATTTCACCGCTTAAGTGAAATACCGGTTAATAACACATCAACAAAAATCACCAAAATTCAAAATTCAAAAAAAATTCTTTCCCACTCATTTTACAAAAGGGGTCCGGAAAAGTTTTACCGTTACGCTCCCCTTAGCCATGTTAGACAGGCTTAAGTCATCAGTGCTGGATTCTCTTCACTAGGTGAAGGAATGATTTCCTCTACAGGCAATTGTTCACTTTTCTTCTTCCAAGTCCGGTTCATATCTTCTCTTGTTTCCTCAACATCAATTTTCTGTTTGCCTTTCTAATCCTTGAAAGAGTTGACCAGTTTACTGTTCCTTGATCTGCAAAACTTTGTCAGGTGCCCCGGTTTGTTGCAGTGGTAACAGACCATACCTAATGATCTCCAGGGTCCTGCATTTCCTCTTCCTGTTCTTTTTTTGCAGTTCATAGCCACATGACCAAGGTTATTACAAAAGGTACAAACAACATTTGTTACCTTTTCCATTTCGAATGGACTAAACCGGTTGCCATAGGATCTTTGCCAGTTCCTGTTTACCCGGTTATCAAAATTTCTTGTCCGGTCACCATATGGTTTAATCCATATCTGCACTCAATATGTTTATGCCCATACATTCCACAAGTGTAGCAATGTCCTTCAAACTTTCTAGACACATACCTAGCATTAGTATTGTAACTTGCATTCTTGTTAGGTTTGTTCCTACAAACATTTGCAATATGACTAGGCTTATGGCAAACAAAGCAGACAGGTTTAAAATCCTTCTTACCGATAGTCTTATTGACTTTAGAAGCAGTTTTGTTCTTTGGATTGTTGCTCTTTGTGCCAGAAGATTCACCTTTTTCAGTTGTATGAAAACCAAGTCCAGAGATATCACCCTTCATTCTTTGTGATTGAATTTGTTCTTCTGGCATGGTAGAACTTTTGACGAACTTCTCCAATTTCTCATTGGCTTCAATAAGCTTTTTGACAAGATCTTCATTATGCTTAGACAGGTTCTCTTGCAGAGACGATGCCAACTCAAGATCTAGCTTTAGGTTTTCCTTTTCTTTTGTTTCAACAATTAAGTCCTCATGTATAGTATCTTTTTCCCGTTTGATCTTTATGATTTCCTGATCTCTTACCTTGATAAGATCTTCAGCAACTCTTCTGGCTTCCAGTTCCTGACTCATGCGGATAGTGAGACCTTCTAGCTCTCTTCTTAGATTCAGTTTCTCACCCTGCAACTTTTCAACTTCTTCTGATAAAGCATCAATATTAGCTTCATCTGAAGAACTATTGTCAGATATTTCTAACAATTTTTCAGATAGCTCTCTCCTCTTGGTTTGAGAAACTTTTAGTTTGCCCCTAAGGGATTCAATCTCGTTTCTGCTAGCATCTAGCTCTCTAACCATCTCGAAGTAACTTTTGTCCCCCATAGCAGTTTCAAGATTTCCTTCCAAGCGGTTAGGCTTCAAAGAAGTTAGGCTCTGATACCAATTGATGGACTTAAAAAGCACTGAGAGAGGGGGGTGAATCAGTGACACCAAAACAAACACTACTTTAAACACTAACCAGTAGATGAACTTAACCAAGCAGTTAAACAAAATACATGCTATCCAAAATGAAATAACAGCATCCACATAAAGTAGAACATCCACCATAACACAAGTGTTTATACGTGGAAAACCCAAATAGGTAAAAACCACAGTGAGATGGAACTCACAAGTTGACTATCTGCAGTAATAGATAACTGGCCGGTTAAGGTCTTACAAAGAGCTCTGCTAGGAGCGAATCTTGTTAGAGATCCCAAGCTTGATTAGAAGCTTATACCCTGTTAAGAGTACTACCCTGTTAAGAGTAACCTTGTTGGAGGATTTTAGAATCCAAACTAATGGATCACCTTGTTAGAGGATTTGTACAATGAAGCTTGTTAGAGCTTACCCGGTCAGGGGATTTAGTTCTGTTGTAATGATTAGAAAACAACAAGAAAGATTTGATATGTTCTAAGTAGCACAAACTTGCTTGATCAGATCATTCTAAGTACATTCAACACTGCTCTCCATCTAAACACTTATCGCTTTTCAACAAAAGCTTTTTCACATAACAACTCTCTATGTGTTATTTTCAAATGATTCACTAAGATGTCTTTAAATAGACATTCATATCTTATGTCGGCCATAGGAACACAATTTCCTAGGTGCAGTGTATCTAGACAAGTAAACATAACTCATCACAAAAATGACCGCCAAACAAACGGTGCTGGTAACTCATCACAAAATCAAATACCGATTAGAGCAATCAATACCGGTTGGAATAAAACTAGTGAATCGTTGTCCAGGAATCTTCCACTTGATCTTCACCTTCAACTTTATCTTCACTTTGATGCTGACTTAGTGTTACCACAAGTTATCTCTTAGGCACATACCGGTTGACACAAAGTACCAGTTAGAGATAGACCTTAAACATACCGGTTGGTAGTGTAAACCAATTGAAGTTACACCAATAGTCAAAGTAAACATATATGTGTGTGAGAGTGTTTCATCAATGACAACAAGTGATGAATACATTACAATTATCATCAAGCCAACAATGGTGACAAGATGATGACTATCTTTGTATTCTGCACTTTATCAAAAAATCTTTCTTGCCATTTAATGACAGTTGATTGTATTCGCCTCGTGAATTCTTGGACTATATCTTGACAGATATCCCCTTGGTTTAGACTGTGAAAAGTCTTCTATTTGAGCCTGCACTTAATGACAAGATCTTGATGACTATCCTTTTGTGATGGACCTTCATGCACTACCATATGACAGTCATTTCACTGTCCTTTAGTATCCTGTCAAGCTTATGACAGTCATCTGGATCATTGGTTTGGACAGTAATATAAGGCAATGATGTTCTATACCTAACTTTGAGTTGAGGATCTTGTGCCTTTGTAGTAGTTTTTTATCAAGCATTATCATGGTGCCTCAGAGAATTTTATATATGACTGACTGTGGCTATAGCAGACTGTGACTCTGCATATGACTTCACTTTACCACTGCCCTTTGTTATTGATACCCATTTTGATTGATCTTTGCTACCCTAGACTATTTCTTAGGCTGTCCATAGGATTCCAAAGGTGATCTCTACTCTTGGCTTCTTATACTGATTTGATACCTTAAATCTAAAGTTTGTTGATCACTGCTTCTTATGCTAAATATAATTGCCTTAATACTCCTTTATACACTGTTGCAAACCTCTGTGCTTTAAACTGTTTCTATCTTTTCTAGCATGACTGCTGATATCTTTGGACTGCACTTATGCCTCCATAATATATTCATTACAAGCTCACTGTCATTTGACTGACCTTGTGAATGGCAAAGGTTTATTCACTGCTTTGTGTGATCATGAATGTCTTTTTTAGCCTTGTCACATACTGATTGCGGCTTTCTTCAAATCTGTGACTTTACTAAAGTCTGCCATTGTGATTGATTTAGGACTGCTACAAACTGACTGGCATCGTCATGACCTTTGACAATGTCCACTATCCTTAGTGTTCTTTTTGTCTCTTGAAATATCATCAGAAGGTGGATATTATATCCCTAATGATCTGTGCATCTTGATTGGTCACTGAATCTTCAAGAGGACTGTGACCTCTTAAGAGATGACTGCACTTATCTCTAGTTAATGATCATTGTTAAATTATCTCTTGTAATTGATCTTCGGCCTGATACTCCTTTGTACTCATGAGCATCCTTGCTGGAGAATAATTGTTCTAATATGACAGTAATATTCTTTTACTGTATACTTCTGTCTCAGGTATGCACATGATACTATGATGTTGCTCAATATTCTCTCTCTGTGGCTCTAACCTAGGGTATTCTGACTGTGATATGAATGGCATTTGTTTTTTCACTGTCCTTATCACTGTAATCCCTGATTCTCATGATGCTCATGTATCTATTGGCTGTAACTACTGGCACTCCTTGTATCTGGGCTTGATTATGAATGCTCACCATAAGACTTTGGAAATGTTGTCACTGTTATAGTTGTATTTCTAGAAGTACTCTGTGAATGATGTTACAGGTATGGCTGTTTTAATTTTCCAATGCATAGGGCCTTTGAAACACAAGCTTATCCTTACGATGCTCTGTGTATTTATCTGAACAACAAATTCTAAGACTCCAATATTGCTAGAGTCACCTTTATGACAGTCATATGTTGATTTTGCTTTGAATGCTCTGTTCACTATTTATCAATCATTCTTGCCTCTTATATTTTCTGTAACTCGAGTAGGACTGTCCTTATACATTGCTACCTTGTTCTATTTGTCATAATGTTAATTCTGAGTTGGTATACTTGCCTTTGCTCATGTGATGACTTTAGTCACCTATTGATCAGGGAACATGGTTTTATTTATCGTTGTATGTATTGACATTGGATGGCAGTCTAAACTGTCATTGAATGCCAATATATGGGACTGTGGATGCAGCTATGTTTCATGTTTGGTAGCTGATTAATGACACCTTGTGAGTGATGACTAGTATGTTGAGCTCAACCCTTGTGGGAGCCCATTTTAACCCACATACTTGATGCTTATGAGATGGAACCCTGTCTTATATCTGCACAGTGAACAAAAATTTTAGGTACCATTCTTTTTGAAATTCAAAAGATGCTTGATGCCCGGATTATCTTTCCCATCCATCATTCAACATGGTTGGCAAATATAGTGTTGGTGTGTAAGAAGAATGGAGAAATACGTATATGTGTTGATTTCAGAAATCTTAATCAACTGTCACTCAAGGACAATTATCCATTGCCAATCATGGATCAAGTTTTACAAACAGTGACAGGTTCTGAAATGTTATCTATGTTAGATGGATTTTCGGGATACAATCAAATTGAGGTTAGTGAATCTGATCAACATAAGACTGCATTTACTACTCCATGGGGCACATTTGCCTACCGTAGAATGCCTTTTGGGTTGATCAATGCAGGAGCTACTTTCCAACGAGCTATGGACTTGGCCTTCTGTGGTACTGTGGGAAGATATATTGTAGTATATCTTGATGATCTCACTGTTTTTTCTAAAGACCGTGAGAATCATCTTTTTCACTTAAAAGATGTACTTGAAAGATGTCGCAGGCACAGCATCTCCCTTAATCCCACAAAGTCAGTTTTTGGGGTGACAGAGGGAAAACTCCTTGGTCATATTGTTTCCAAGGAAGGAATAAAATTTGATCCTGAAAGGGTAAAATCTATTCAAACTCTTCCTCTGTCGTCCAATAAGACTGTTGTTCATTCCTTCTTTGGTAAGGTAAATTTTCTACGGAGATTCATTCCTGACTTTGCAGAAAAGACTCGTCATATTGTGGATATGATGAAAGGAAAGACTGCTTTCCATTGGAATTCAGAAGGCAAAGCTGCATTCAATGATATCAAAGATGCAATTGCTCATGCACCTGTGTTGGTATGTCCCAACTACACCAAGGAGTTCATCATGTATAGTTATGCTTCCGAACATACTATGTCGGCTATTCTGATGCAGAAGAACTCAGAAGAGATTGAATCTCCTATTGCTTTCATGAGTTGCCCTTTAAAGTCTCATGAACTCAAGTATTCCTCTATTGAGAAGAATGCCTATGCGGTTGTTAAAGCAGTCAAGAACTTCCGTTTTTACATCTTGAATTCTCATACCGTTATGTTAGTTCCTAATACATCAGTCAAGTCTATCTTAACATAACAAGAGTTTGGCACAAAAAGAGGGAATTGAATTGCTAAAATCTAAGAGTATGATTTGGAAATTAAGCCTACAAAGCTTGTTCGAGGAAAAGGACTCTGTCAGCTGATGGCGGAAGGGATTCCAGAGGAGCGAGAATTGGATGATTCTGAAGATCTTCTCAAGGTGTTGTTTGTAAGTACTACTGATGAATGGTACTCTAATATAGCATTTTTCTTGACTTATGGTGAATGTTCACAACATTTGTCATTCAAGGAAAAAAGAAGTATCAAGTTGAAAGTTGCGAACTTTGTATTATGAGATAGTAGTTTGTACAAAAGAGCAATTGATGATACTTTCCTCCGTTGTGTTGACAAAGCACAACAAACCAAATTGTTGGAATCTTTCCATGACAAGGCTTGTGGTGGACATTTTTCTGCACCAGTGACTGCTCACAAAATTTTGAGAGCTAAGTATTATTGGCCTACGCTCTTTCAAGATGTTTTTAGATGGGTGCGTAAATGTATACATTGTCAACAGTTTGTGGGCAAACAAAAGCTTGCAGCATTACCATTGAAGTCGGTTATTGTTGAAGAACCTTTCCGTCAATGGGGCATTGATTTCATTGGTGTGATCAATCCTTCTTCAAGTGCAGGTCATTCGTATGTCCTTACTGCTACAGATTATTTCACCAAGTGGGTGGAAGCAATACCAGTAAAGAACGCTACTTCTGAGATAGTGTGCAAATTCCTCAAGGAGAATATTATTTCTAGATTTGGTGTTCCATTCAAAATCGTGACTGATAATGCAGCCACCTTTTCTTCCTCTGAAATTTCACAATTTTGCTTTGAATATAGTATTTTGTTAACTCATTCATCCGATTATTATCCCCAAGGTAATGGTCAAGCGAAATCAAGTAACAAAAATTTGATTACAATTATTCGCAAGCTTGTGGAAGAAAATCAAAGGTCTTGGCATAAAGTTCTTTTTGATGCTTTATGGGCGAACAAAATCACACCCAAAAGGGCTATTGGTATGTCACCATTTCAGCTTCTTTATGGGATCAATGCAGAAAAACCCATCACTTTGGAACTTCTTGCTCTTAAGTTGGCTAAAGCAATTGAAGATCAAACTTTTGAGAATGCTTTAGACAAGAGGATTATGTATCTTTCTCAACTGGAAGAACAAAGAACACAAGTGGTGGATCGGATTGCTCAGCATCAGCAAAAAGTCAAAGTTCTTTTTGATAAAAAAGCAAAGCAAAGAGGATTCCAAGTTGGTGATCGTGTTTTGCTTTGGGATAAGCGAAGGGAACCAAAAGGTTTACATGGCAAATTTGATTCTCTTTGGCAAGAACCCTTCACTGTTCACCGTATTGCTGAAGAAGATAATTTTATCTTGGCTTATCATGATGGTACACCACTTGCACTGCCCTATAATGGTCAGCATTTGAAGCATTACTTTGAATGAAGGTTCGAGGTAACTTCTTGTAAATAATGTCTTTTTCTTGTTTGATTTTTGTCTTTTGTTTGTTTGTCTTTGCGTTATTTGACTCTGTGACCCAATGGATAAGAGGAAGGCACTTAGAGTTCTGGTTTCTTTTCTTTCACTATCTTGAAGGATAAATGAAAGAATTCCCCAGTCAGAGCCATTTGTTGTCCTCATTTTTGTTTTCAAAAAGGAAGGACCATTACATAAAAATTTTGTAAAAAATGATAATTTTACTCTATGACAAGCTTCCCGAGGCAGAATTTCGACTAATCTTTGAACTGGCTTAATCCTCAATCTATCCTCGAACTGCGTTTCGAATTTCGTCATTCTGGATTCGTTTGCTATGTCTTTCCTTCAATTTCGGGTTTTTTCTCCCTGACTGCAGGTGGAGAATTTTCCTTGAACTGCAAGTTTTAATGATTTCCATTGTTTTGGTCTTTGTAGGGAAATTTTTAGCTAATTACAAGTGCACTTTATTGAAAAATAAAAACTTGTAATTTGTTTTTTATTTCCCCCTTGATATTTTTTGGCTTTTTCAGTTAAAATAGGGATTTTTTGGTTAAGTTACAAGTAAACTTGTAATTCTTTTCTAAAAACCCTACTTTAATGGTTTTTTCTTGTAATAGGGATTTTAAACCTCTATTACATGTGTGCAAGTGAATTATAACTTGTTGTAGGGATTTTATTTTCCCTTTACAAGTGATTTTAAACTTGCACATCTCTCTCCAAAACCCAAATTTGCCTAAGAATGAGAAAAGTGACATTTAAAACTTGCTATTTGGTCCAAACAGCCAGATTTTAAACTTGCTATTTGGTCTAAAAAACCCGATTTTTGCCTTATAGTTGAAAAAGTGCATTTTAAACTTGTTATTTCATGCAAAAAACCCGATTTTCATTGTTTCATGCAAATTCGAACTTGCTATTTGGTCCAAAAAACCCGATTTGCAAGAAAAAAATGTTTTTTGAGGATTTTAAGCAAGTTTTTGTGGAGAAATTTTTGAAGGAAGAAGGCGTTTAGGATTCCTTCCTATTTTCATGCATTTGTAGACATCTTTCACGCCATTTGGAGGTTAAGATTGCTGGTTTCTTGGTTTATAACAGCAAACACGTTTTTACCAAAAACAGCGTTTTTCTCCTTCAAGGATGCCACGAATCAGCAATCTCCTAAATCGTTTTGGCTTGGTATGCTAAGGCGTTGAGGTTAGAAAGAGTCTTGGCCACTTTTCATGCCATTTCTCTTGCATTTGACACCACGTTTTTATGCAAATGGCGTTTTTATAAAACGTAGCTAGGGTTTGGCATTGTGGATTGTCTCTATTTATTGGATTGTCTTCTTCATTCCAAGATTGTTGCATCTTTTGGAGAGGCATTTTCAATTTGAAACAAGGTATGTTTTCTTTTCTTTCCTTGTCTCATTTTCTTATTTTCTTGTTTTCTTAATTTTCTTTTCTAGTTGTAAATTTGTAAATATGTTGTTCTTGTCCCAAAATTGGTTTTGTGAGAGAGTTTTTACCCTTGATATGCAATTTTTGGATTGCATTGTTCTTCCCCATTTCCCTCTTTACTTGTATTCGGGATTTTAAATCCCGATTACAAGTTGGCTGGAAATCTTTGTTCTTCCCTTACGGTTAAAGAATTTAACCATTTTTGGTTAAAATTCCAAGTTGAAAAAATGTGAAATACCCTTCCTTTCAAAATCAGGTTTTAAGAACCGGATTACATGCTGAAAAGTTCTTCCCATTTTCATGAAAATGACATTCCCGGATTTTCCCATTTTTATCCATTCATGTCACCTATATCCGTACTTTCCATTTTCGTCATTTTCCGCAAGTCTAATTCTCATTTTCCATCCATTTCTCCATTTGCAAATTTACAAGTGTACTTGCATTCAGGTTTTAAAAATCCGATTGCATGTATGCCCTTTCCAACTTGTATACTTGCAAAAATTTCCCCAAGATCCGAAATTGGTCAAAGTCAAGATTCTCCCATTTCCATTTATTTCCCCTCTTTCTCTCACAAAGTCGTGAAGTTCAAGAGTCGAAGTTTTTCCCATTTGAAGAAGGAAAAATGTTATTTGCACCTGAATATGATGTTGCCTTAACGCTTTTAAGTCTTCATCACAGTATTCCAGGTTGTCTATCAATGTCAAATTTGCCATCATCTCCAATTCCAAAAAAAGATGAAGTACAAATATGACAAGTACCAAAACGAAGTTGCGCCTTCCCAAGTTTCCTCTCCTTTGGATCGTATCAGAGATACAGAGATAGGACATGTAGACATGTCAAAACTCTGAAGAACAAAGGGTATCAGATGAGGCATGGGAAAGGGTGAGTGAGTATGGATGCTTGTTTCTACAGTTCCCTACCTTCACCTATATGAGAATCGGATGCTATAGTGGGCAGCCATACATGCTTCCTAGATACCCAACTGATAAGATCATTCTTATGGAGTTGGGAAAACAAATCATGGCTGTCCATACTCATCAGTCTGCCAGACACAAGGTTGGAATGGGGATCTCTACAACAAACCCACTAAAAATTGGCCGGTATTCTCTTGTCACATCCGTTAAAGCCAAGGCCATGGAGACCGAAATGCAAGAAATTAAGCTCAAAAGGTTTAAGTCCAGAGCTGATTTTGATTACCGGGGTATGAAGGAGAAGATCAAAAAATCTTTCGTGCACGTGCATCGCATTGAGGATATGTGGGTAGATCTTCGTACAGAGGTCGAGGTTCTAAAGATAGATTACTGTAGGCTCACTGTTGAGCAAGTTGTTAATTTGAACTTGGTGGATATTCCACAAGGGATGATTGATGATGGGCACGTACTTGATCTTGAATATATTTCATGAAGAGTTGAGGAAGCTCCACTTCCTTTAATCCAATGGTCACACAAGGAGTGCATATCCATTCTTGAGAGATTTCAGCCTATCTTGGCTAACACCAACGCTTGGCTGAAAAGTAATGTTGTTAGACTCATAAAAATCAAGATTGGAAAAGAAGATGATTCTACGGGGCCTCTTGGACGCAAGTCTGAGATTCAGGTTGACAACAAGGAAGGCGCATCATCTTCGGATACAAGGATCAAATTGCGAGTTTGTTGGGCAGTAGTGCTTCCTCCTAAGGAAGCGACACGTCGTGGGAAGGAAAATCACGGTTTCATGTTCAGGTGATCGATCTGGACAATCCAGAAGAAGGGCAGCAATCTAATGATGCTCCCAAGTCTTCAGCATCAGATTCGCCTCATGAGATTATTCCCCCAGTTTCCATTGAGACACCCCTTTCTCCTCCTGACTTGCTTGTTGATGAATCTCCTCAGAATGCCATTCCTATTTCGGCATACGAGCCACCTCCTGATCATCAACAAGAGAATGTGCAGGAAGTTCCTGAAGATACTCCTACTTGTGTCCAACTGTCAGAAATTGATACCTCCACTTCTAGTTTTGAAGAATTCATGAGGCAATCTTCATGCCCATTGGTTACTGAGCAAACCGTGGTCGCCATCCAAACAAATATTCCTCCCAGGATGACCACGGTTATACAAACAGAAACTCCTTCTCCTTTGCCTACAGCTGCTACAGAAGGAGAGTTGATGGCTTTACCTCCATGGCTTAGTTCTTTTACTCCAAAGAGGAAGAAGTAAGAAATCTCACCTGATGCCTTTGATTATCAGCAACTAAAACCGTCCAGATCCAAAGTTGCTAAAAAGGCCAAGACTATCTCCAGAGTAACTGTTGACAGCAACAAGATGAAGATAACTGAAATTGTCGAACCCATTGCAAATAAGCCACTTGAAGAAATGTCAGTTGTTGATTACAAAGTTACAAGGATAGAATTGGGTAAGCAAACGCATGAGGTGATTAAACATGATGCTCAGTTTTCTGTAGCTTCACTGGTACAGCGGTGTGATGAACTTCTAGCAAAGAAAGATAAGCTAGAAGAGGAAAACCGACAACTTATGGCAGTTGTTCATAAAATCACAAAACCTGTTGCTGAAGGGAGTAACTCCATAGGTTCTTCTAGTTCCCAAGAATCAATTCGTGGAGTGGAAAGGGCTGCTCAGAAGATACAAGCATTGGATTCCTGGGTTGATCGGCTTCATGATCTATGTGCACAAGTGATGAAAGACATTTTTCAGATGATGTCTAAGTTGGAAACCATTGAAGAGAAACTGGATCAGACCTCCGATACTTTCAAAAAGAATCTGGAAAGTGTTGAAGATAGTTTGACAATCTGGCGTACCATGCCCCAACAACAGTTGAGTGTTCTACAGGAGCATGCCATCATCTCTTCCAGGGTCATGTACTTGGAATTTGAAGAGCTTCTGGAAAATAAGACCGTTGTTCTTAAATCCCTCATTGAGGAGATTGGTGATACAATGAGATTACGGGGTGAAGTTTTCCGAGATATTGTCTCTCATCATGAAAAAGCCTCTTGCAACATACTAAGTCGGGATGGAGAGCTGATTCCAGAAGAAGAAGTTCTTGCTGATTTACAGATGAGGATACATAATGAATGGAGAAGCGAACAATTCTCGGCCGCTTCAATTCAAATGTTGATGAAACACCAAATCTTTTTGCATGAAATCTAGTCCATCCTGGATAAAAACAGCTCTGCGCTCCTCCGATGTCATGATACTATTGTGAAGACTGTGGTTGTTGCCAAGAACACCCATGAACCGGATCCCGATGAACTACAAATGATCATCCAGAAGTTTGAAGGATTCGTGTCTTCACGTGCTACAACTTAAGTGTTTTGTTTTTAACGCTTAGTTCACCCATGAACCGGATCCCGATGAACTACAAATGATCATCCAGAAGTTTGAAGGATTCGTGTCTTCACGTGCTACAACTTAAGTGTTTTGTTTTTAACGCTTAGTTGTATATTTTCCATATTTGTAATCTTTAGTTGTAGTTTTTCTTTTGACAAGTTACATGTAAAAGTCTTTTTGTAAAATGCAAGTTAACTCATTACTTGCACTTTTGTAATTACATGTAAAGCAACTACAAGTTGTGTTCAATTAGGCCTGTAGTTGGAATAAGTCTTAGTTAGTTATTGAAGTCTTAGTTAGTTATTGAATAAGTCTTGGTGGTTGAGAGAATCTCTCAAGTTAGTTAGGATCCTCCCACCTTTTTCTCATGGCTCCTCTTCTATAAATACTTGAGGGGTCTATTGTAATCTTTATCTTTTGGAAAGCAAGCAAAACCTCTACCAAATTTACAGCAAATAAGTCTTTGAGCTTTCATGTGTAAATTCAAGAATTGAAAGGAATAGAAGGAAATTGCTCAAGCTTTGAGTCTTTGTGCTACATACTTGAGTTTGTGTTCTATATTATATTTCTTGCAAGTGTTTCTTAAAGAGCTTAATCACATCTGATTTGCAGTCTTTGTGCTACAAGTAGTTGAGGTTAATATAGATTAAAATAAACATTTTGTTGAGAGAAGTTGTAAGTCTTTGTGCTTTCACTTGTTCTTAGGAAAATTTAGGAGTAGATTTTGTGAGAAATAGCTGTGAGTCTTTGAGCTTACACTACTTCCCATTGTTTTAAGTAGAAAAGAATAAGATATTCCAGTCTTTGAGCTGTTATAATTTGTTCTTTATAGCATTAGTATAGAAAAGGGTAGATAGGACTTCACATAATCAAGTCTTTGAGCTTGATATTGATGTCCCATCCCGAAGGAAGTGACGGAAGTCTTTGCGCTTTCAGGAAACTTCATTTCCTTTCTCTCATTTCATTTTGAAAGTGGTTACCGTTGTTTATATCAAATCGCTATCATTTTCTGTGAAGAGAAAAGGATATTGTCTTTCTTGAAAGAAGAAGAAAGATTGTTGTATATTGTCTTTCTTGAAAGAAGAAGAAAGATTGTTGTCTCATCCTATTTTATTTTGAAAGTTGTAGTTAGATAGGGGGAGCCTTCCCTTAATTAGGAGAGTTTTACTCACACGCTGTGGTTGAAACCACAATTTTGTATATTTCCCCAAATGTACAAAATTTTCAACCAACAGTTCTGTTTTGATTCTTTCCATCTGTAGTCTGATATACATGTGTATGAGTAGATTAGTTAGAGAAACTGAGATCCCGAGCTCTAACACGCATGTCCTTCACCTCTTGCAGGCACTCTAGGAGCGCTAGGAGCATGGAGATACAAGATGCAGCTTGATTACATCAACGGTTCGTCATTGAAAGGCAATGACGGATCCCCTTTTCTCTTTTTTCTATTTATACATTTATATATCATTCTACTTATTGTACATTCTTAGTCATTCCCACAGCTTGTGTGGGTCCTTACACATTTATGTAAATGAAAAAGCTTCTTTCATATGAAGTTTTAGAAGTATATTACTAAAATACATTGCATTCTGAAAAGAATTCTTCATTTGTACATTCAAATCTGATAAATGATGAAGTATAAAGAAAACAAATTGTGTACCTTTCTTTCATTTGATGCGTAAGGCCAATCATAGACCTATCAAATTTTGATGGTTCAAAATTTAGATAACAGTATGAAGGGCTCAAATTATGTGAACAAAAGAACTCCAATGTGATAAACATCAAAAGAGACTTGATGATATGTATTAGTGTTATTAAAAAAAAATATATCAAACTAGATATTACGAGAATGGGTGGATATGATTTGGCCTCTCCTAAACACACTAGAGAACTATACTTCATCACACAATTTTAGAGAATCTAACCATGTCTAAAAGTTTCCGACTAACAAAGGTGGCGACCAAACTAATGTACTTAAAGTTTCTTGCAATTCTACAACGGTCAGGCCTCAACATTATTTTGGAGGCAAATAGACATCTCCACTCCGAATGAGACGAATTGCAATCATTTGCAAAGATTTTTGCTGATGGGGTTTGCTGATGCATCCCCTACTTTCATCTTTCTTGGGCTTGTTTTGGTAATTATTCCCATATTAACTCTAACGGAAGTATTTCCACTCAAATTAGCACAATGAATTCATATCAAATGTGATTGCAAGTATTCTCTTAAGGATTCAAATGCACAGATACAAAAAATGTTCAACATTGAGGGTGCAGGGATGGTGAATGCTTTAAAACAAACAATTGGATCCACCATGTTCATTTGCATCCACCTCCATGGAAATCGTTTATTCTTAACTCATGTGGTGCTGATAGTGGGAAAGAAATGCTAGGGGAAGCTCTTTGCCCATGCTTTCATAAAAAATGATCTAAGAGGTCAAGCCTACTTTACTACCTCTGCTTTCAACAAGAAATCAAATGTTGGCTCGTTGGCCTCAGTGCTTGATGCATACTCTACTAAGTCAAACTCAAATGCCATTGAAGCTATATGTTTGTTCAAAGAAGAACTCAATTGCAATAACATGGAGGTCTTCAACTTCTCCATTGACCATTATCCTAAAATTCTTTTCCCCAACAAGTTTAACAGACCTAAGGTGTCTATGGGTCTTCGCTTCCTAATGTATTATCGGAAGCTGAATAATCATGATGTATGAGGCATGCTCATTCTTAAAGTAGATGTACTTTAAGATTTTGGTTTTAGTATGTATGGGAGTTGTCCCCTTGGCAAAACATATCCAAAAAAAACAATTATAAATATAATATAATATCAATAATGTATAAATATTTACAATTAGCAACTCCTTGAAGCAACAAATCAGATTTTATCAAGAAATTGTAGCCAATATCAACAAAAAATAAATCCTAATCACCAATAGTCGATGCATTTCTTAATGTAGCTTTGATTACAACTATCACCAATAGACAACCCAAGAACATTATTGCCAACAAAGAAAGAAAAACCCTAAAAAATTAGGATTGCCAAAGTTTGTAGCAAGGAAAAGCAAAAAAAAAAGTCAAAAAACATTTCAATTTTCCTCAAAAACTAGTATATTTTTGTTGGGTTCACTAGAGATTCTACAAAACTTGGTTGGGTTCAACATGGATTTTGTCGATTTGTTAAAGCGATATCCATAGATAGAAACCAAAACCCTAGTCGACATTGCAATCGAACTGTACCTTCAAATGAACCAAGAGCAAAACATACCTAGATATAAGGGATTTTGTGAAGAACTTGTAACATAATATTATTTGTACATACCAATCGTTCTACCATCAGATATCTTATGGACAAAAATGTTTTAGATGGTAGGATAGTTTGTTGGTTGTTTTTATTGTAGGAGTTCTATATAACTATACTTAATAAGTATGATTGAGAGAATTTTGTTGCGATTTTTTTGACTAGGATACAATCAAAGGAATTGAGAGCACTTGTAGAAGATATTTTCCAAATGAACACTACACACAATTTCTGAAAAAAAATTGTAGTATGTTGATATTGGTAATTTTCTTGTTGCAAGGAAACTCCCATAACACCTCTCTCAAAGGTTGATCCAGCACACCAAACCATTCTCCAGGATAGGAGGATATAATTTCTACAAAGTGAAGATGAAGTTTTTAACATCCTTCCAAAATGTCATGATAAACCATGAGCGCACTTTGCAGCCAAGCAGACAACAAATAAGGTTGCTCCTCCTAGCACACAATGCAAAAAAATTACAAAAAAATTTAAATCTCAAAATCAATGCAAGATGATACAAAATTCTTTTATAGGGAGGTTGCTAGTGCTATCTCCGCCAACGTGGCAAATTTTCATGTCAAGGTTATTTAAAACTTCATTTTTCAGCAAGGTTATTTATAGAAATAATTAAATTCAGATTTTCATAGCAGCTAGAACAAAATGGTTTTGCAAGGAGGTTTTTGGCAACATTATTGGCAATGTGGCCAAATTTCATGAGAAAATATTGATCCAATTAAAAGTTATGCAATGATCTTCATTTGAGGTATTGGCAAATTTATCAAGAAAATTCATAGGGTTTCCAAAAGATTTCATTATGGAAGGAAATAAGGTATTATAAGACAGAGTGCTCTCCTCAACTAAACTAATGACTTGTTCTTTCTTCCAAAAGTTACAAATTTCAAATTCTCATTTTGTAAAAGTGACTTGTGTCACTTATTGTAACTAGAAGTTAGAAAATAGATCTTCTCTCCAAAAAACTGATGTAAATCCTAACTGATTAAGACTACTACATTTCAAGATAATTGGGATGTAGTTATCGAGTAGTTACAAGGTGGTTATCCAAAAAACTAAAAAGCCTATAAATGCAAGGCTATTCGTAATGAAAATAGACTTTTATAGAGGGGGAATGTAATGTCCCTACTAGTTAGAGATCATTACCCTGCAAAACAGATTGTTAGAATACAAAAAATATATATATATAACTAATCTAATTTGCAATTAAACTTCAATTACTTAATTAACACTAATCTCAATTCTTATTTAATAAAAAGGATACGAGTGCAGTACTGGGACATGTCCTTAGGCGGCTGTGAAGCTCGCCTTCTTGGAACCCATCTTGGTTCCAAGCCATACCCGGAAATCGAAGGTTAATTCGATTCCTGTCTTGGATGTAATTTCTTACGCCCAAGCAATACCAGGAAATCGAAGGTTAATTCGATTCCTGTCTTGGATATAATTTCTTACGCCCAAGCCATACCAGGAAATCGAAAGTTAATTCAATTCCTGTCTTGGATGTAATTTCTTACACCCAAGCCATACCAAGGAAGACCATCATATATGATCAATTCCTTGCCTTGGATGATGCATCTCATCATCCAAGTCTACCAAATTGGACCGGCCAGATCCGTCTCTTCTTGGATGAACTTGGTCAACCAAGCCATAACATATATGCATATAGATTCTCAGTATATACTGCCTACCAGGGATTATCATAACCCCTGCATTAGACTAAGGGAATTTCTTCCCAATAGCCTCCATCATATAGCCACATCATTCATACTACATTCTACAATTCATTATCATTTTCATTCCATAATCTACACTTACATATTCCTATATTAACATGTATTCGGTAACATATATTCAGAAAATATTCATTAACATGTTCTCAGGAAAGTTCATTAACATATTTTCATGACTATTCATTAATGTATATTCACAAATATTTATTAACATATATCTAGAACTATTCATTAACATGTATTAAAATATTCATTACTATATATATGTGTGTGTGTGGCACACACGTTCACACACATATATATCCTTTGTGAACCGCAGACATCACTTACCTGTCACAGTTTGCAGTCTATTGTTGAAGCTCCTAGACTATAGTTCGCTTGCTATCCTCCCGTCTCCCTTTCTTCCCCTTGATCCCTTAATATCAGATTATGCCCTTAATCGATTCCTTGTGAAGAGTGTTACTGTCACATTAACTCCCTGTTCGATCTGTGTATATGTTTGTCTGATCTTGCTGAGCATAAATATGTATATAAATATAATGATTGATTTGACAAGTATCAACCCTTAATCTCTACACTCTTTATGATAATCCGTAGTAATCTCCCCCTTCATTCCCCTTCAATGCTTGCTTTTATATCCTCTCATATACTTGGAGAGTGGCGACTATATGGAGGGAGGCGCCTATTCAAGGAGTTGCATCCGTTAATAATCATTTTTTCATAATCGAGATCGCACCTTATAGTGTAATCGCACCCCAATTATTAATTAATTTATGATTAGTTATACATGGTCATTCTTCCATGGAGGCGGTCTTATTAAGGACATCATGTTGATTGCTAAGTAATAATAAACGATTGTCTTGAATCTCTAAAAGCTTATTGTTGGTTGGATGCTTCGTGGTAATGGCCACTGACTTATATTGCCTGGTGGAAACATGGAACCCCTCGAATAATCATCATGGGGTACGTCTGGTGCAATAATCATATGGTCATGCTGTTGTAGTCACTCCTAGTGTAGATGAAGGTGATCGAATTGGTTGATTTCAATGTTCTTATGTCTAACCACGTTCTTGGTCAATGATCATTGAGCAGTCCATGGAAATCACCTTGTTCCCTAAAGATGGTCGAAAGACTAATTTATAAATATGTAAGTCCTTACTTGTCGTCCTTCAACCTTAAAGGAAAATCGTGAAGTCTCATAAATGAGACAATTTTCCGATTTCATTTATATGATTAAAAAATATTATTAAATAATAACATTAAATAAATATTTAATAATTTCAAATAATCATTCGCTAATAATTATCATATTAATTAATAATAATAAGTGTTTCATTATGCTATATATAATGATCAATTTTCCGATTTCATTTATATGATTAAAAAAAATATTATTAAATAAATATTTAATAATTTCAAATAATCATTCGTTAATAATTATCATATTAATTAATAATAATAAGCGTTTCATTATGCTATATATAATGATCAAGGAGGGGACATGACAGGGAAACTCAACAGAAATTTTCAAAGAGACTTTTTGATGACTTTTGTAGTTACATTTGTACAAAAAGTGTTTTTGAGATCGTAAAATCTCATAAAAATAATAAAGAATGCATTTGGTTCATATGTCCTAGATGTGTTTCCGAGTTATTATTGCTGATTTTCCATATGTCAAATTGGTAATCCATTTTGTCTTGGTGGAAATCATCTATTATATGTTGAAATGCTTGTCAATCATGCAATTGATGTGTAATGAACACACTCATGTCTCGGTATCTTGGTTTGAATGCGTCGAAGTAACTTATCTCCTTGTATGTTGAGGTTTGTTATCCTTCTTTCATCATTGTTGATATAAAAACCATGACCAAAGTGTAAGGTCTGATATTTTGTTATACATAGAAAACCTTACTTAGTGTGATGCAATAAAAAAGGAGAACTTATATATGTAATAAGTATAAACCAATTTATACTACTTTTTCTCTTAACCCCCAATGAAAAAAATGAAGGGAGGAGTAGTTGCAGAACAGGAAGAGGTTGCAAAGATTGGCGTGGATGGAAGAGAAGGATTTGTGACAAAATCCCTACCATCGATCGATGTCACTGAAGAAATATCTTTAGACAGCGATCTTATGGAACATTTGTCCATCATATGTAGAATTATCAGCCCAAGACGTGATAGACATTCCATTTGGAAATGGGCTTGGGAGTCTTGGAAAAGAGATTTCAATATTAAATTCTTCCCCAAAAATTTCTTTGTTATTACCTTTGAAGATGTGGAATCTTGGGAGTCGGTTCTACAGGGAGGTTTATGGAAATGTTCAGGGAGCACAGTCTACATGAGGAAATGGCATCCTAATTTTGACCCCTACCGTTTTGATCCATATGAGGTGTAGGGCCAAGGATCATTGGGAATCACAATGCAAGAAGTCAAGGCCAAAACCAAATAAAAATGGATTCCCAAACTGAATGTACAAACTGTTAAAATGGTTACTGATAGAAAAGAGGATGTGAGAGAACCAGCGTTCGCAGAGCAACCCAAACAGAGTAAGGGTAAGGAGGAAGACATTCAAACAAAGCCATCCTCTTCAAACATCAACAATCAAGAAGCAATGCCATCCGAGGAAGAAATTCATAGACAAACCAACTCGGAATGGGATTCCGATGAAGAGTTCGATAGTAGAGATGAATTGGATATTGTGGAGCCTAGATTCATTCGTCAGTCTGCAGGATCATTTTTTCAAAAGAAAGGGAAGAATAAAGGGAGGACAACCAATAAACAAAAAAGAGAGGAAGAGGCAATGGAGAAAAGATTCATGAGTATTAAGAAATTTCTGAATAGATCCAAGGGAGAGGAGCCGCCTCTTGGAATGTCAATGGCCTCTCGGCCCCTAACAAAAGGCACTTAGTCAAGCACTATTTGTTTAGAATGTTGACGGAAATTTTCATGTTTCAGGAGACCAAAATTTCTATAGAGATTGGTACTAAGTTTGTTGTTGATTTGAAGATTTTGAAGGGATATTTTGTGGAGGCCCAGGGTCGAGCTGGTGGCCTTGGTATTCTTTGGAATCCTGACAAGGTAGACCTTACTATCATAGACTCATCTTCCTATTGGATGATGTGTAAGGTGAATAATAAACAGGAAGATTTGGAATTTGACTTGTTTAACATGTATGGTCCCATAATAAACGAAGACAAACTTGCCACTTGGCAGGACATTGTAGGGAGGAAGAACCTGTTTCTAGGCAATGTGGTATTTGGGGGAGATTTTAATGTTGTTGTTAGGAATTGCATGCAGAAAATATCAATTATATGCAGATAAATATTAAACACAGGGAATGAAAAACACAGAAATATTAACAGCAAAGAGACAATATTCAACATGGTTCACCCAATCTCGGGCTACATCCACCAAACAGAGAGTCCAATATTATTATCCAGAAAATCAAAACCGATTACAACCAACAATCCCTTACAACTCAATACCGCTACCCCTTGACCCCACCTTGGGGTGTTGCCCCCAAACCCCCGTCAAAAAATATGGGGGAAAACAGCGTCGATAGAAGTAGAGAAAATTTAACCTTCGAGTCTAATTAGGCTCCATATAACAACAATCTCCCACTTGGAGACTGATCATAACACTGCTAACCCTGTAGCTCCCACTAGAATGAAACACCCTGTACTCTACTGTTTTGTTTTATTGTTTTTAGTCTTGAAGACCAATCGAAGCTAAAGAGGAGCTCAGCTTCTCCCTTGTCACTCCCTTTGTAAACATATCTGCTGGATTTTCATCTGTATGTATCTTTTCCAGCCTTAATTGTCCATCATCCAACACTGACCAAATGAAGTGATACCTCAACTGTATGTGTTTTGTCTTTGAATGCAAGGCAGAATTCTTTGCAAGATGGATGGCACTCTGGCTATCTGTAAACAAATAACTGTTAGCCTGTCTTTTTCCCAATTCTTCCATGAAAGATTGCAGCCATATAATCTCTTTGCTTGCCTTTGTTGCAGCTACATACTCAACCTCTATGGTGGATAAAGCAACCACCTTTTGCAACTTGGAGAGCCAACTCACCTCTATCCCACCGACAGTAAAGACATAACCTGTAGTACTTTGCCCGGTATCAATATCCCCTGCCAAATCTGAGTCTACATAACCTGCTAAATCAATATTAGAGCCCCCAAAACATAAATGTTTATTGGATGTACCTCTCAAATACCTGAGAACCCATTTTACTGCATTCCAATGCTCCAATCCGGGATTACTCATATACATGCTTACGACTCCAACAACATGTGCAATATCCAGTCTCGTGCATACCATGGCATACATTAAACTTCCTACAACTGAAGCATATGGTACCTTGGACATTTTGTCTTTCTCCTCTTGTGTCTTTGGACACATCTCCTTAGTCAATTTCAAATGACTAGGCAAAGGTGTGCTAACAGCTTTTGCATTCTCCATATGGAATCTCTGCAACACCTTTTCAACATAATCAGCCTGTGATAGAGTCAATTTCTTGTTCTGCCTATCTCTACAAATTTTCATACCAAGGATTTGTTTTGCTGCCCCCAAATCCTTCATAGCAAAAGATTTTGCTAATTGTTGTTTTAACTCTTGAATGTGATCCATGTTAGACCCTGCTACAAGCATGTCATCAACATATAAACACAAAATAATGTAGCTGTCTTTATCCAACCTCTTAAAATAAACACAATGGTCAAAATTACACCTGTTGTAGCCTTGCTCAGCCAATAAACTATCAACTTTCAAGTACCATTGCCAAGGTGCTTGTTTCAAGCCATATAAACTCTTTTGCAATCTACACACCAATTTCTCTTTACCTTTGACCTCAAATCCTTGGGGCTGTTCCATATATATCTCCTCCTCCAAATGACCATGGAGAAAGGCAGTTTTCACATCTAGCTGTTCCAAATGAAAATCTTCAGCAGCCACAATACTTAAAACAGTACAAATTGAAGTCATCTTAACAACCAGAGAAAAAATTTCAACAAAAACAATGCCCTTTTTCTGTGCAAAATTGCAAATCCTTTAACAACTAACCTAGCTTTAAATCTATGCTTACCTCATCTTCCTCTTTCAACCTATAAACCCATTTGTTTTGTAAATCCTTTTTACCTCCAGGCAACTTACATAATTTCCAAGTCTGATTTTTGTATAAGGAGTTCATTTGAGAACATTGCATTTCTTGAATAGATTTGTTTGTACTTGTTTTACTTGTAAGATCATTGTCTTTTCCATTTACATGTACTTCATTATTTTTACTTGTAAGATCATCATCTTAAAACCAACATTCTTTGGAGAACATCCTTTATCATTATCATCACAACTATCAAACCTTGTAAATTCAAAATCATCATTATCTCCAACCTCACACTTTTTATCAACAGAAGTTTTGATATTCATTAAATGAATATGAAAACTTGTAGATTCAAAATCATCATTATCTTCAACCTCGCACTTTTTATCAAAAGAAGTTTTAGTTATATCACGTTGCTCAAATGATTCATTAAATGAATAACACAAGTCATTTGTATCACGTGAGGCATTACATAGTGTAGGCTTAGACCTTAGGCATTGATTTTCCTTTTGACATGCTATAAGCAATAGATTCAATTTATTATTTTCTACTTTCAATTTTAATTCCTCGTCCTTAAAAAAACAATTTTTCTCTTGAATCATGTTCATTTTCTTTACCACAACTTCTATTGTCTCTTTAGCCAACTCAATATGTGAATACAAATTTTCTTGTAGTTCTTCATTGTGTATTTTAACTTCCTTCAATTCTTGTTCTAGATTTTTATTTTCACATAATAATTCATGTTTCTCCTTTTCTAGCTCTTATCGAGAAACATTATGCAATTATCTTCTATCCTTGCTACAAATTCTGAATTAGACCTTTTAGCTTTCATCAATTTGTCTCTAAAAAAATCTTTTGCACACCTTAAACACTCGTTTTCATTCTTGAATATTCCCTATTAAGACATTTACTTGAAAAAACAAATCCAAAATTTTCACTTCTTCTCAAATTTTTAACATTAATTTCTTCTTACTATAATCTCCCTCACGCAACAACCGAAGTCTCACAACAAAACCAAAGTTGACAAAAAAACCTTGACCCAAGTGTAAGGTTTAATATTCTATCATGTGTAGTCAACCTTGGTGTGATGCAATAAAAAGGGAGAACTTAGATATGCAATAAGTATAAATCAATTTATAATAAATTACATTCCTTCATATATACACATCGATTACATCATATATTCATATACTTAGGCATAGTTGAAATTCTCAGACTCAGCAAAAACTTGCCAAGGCCCAAAAATGCGACTGGGCAAAAACACGGCAAAAAATCAAAAAAAAACTCGACAACTTAAAAAACTACTTAAATTTCATTAGAAATGCATTTTTTTGGCAAAATTCAATGAGGAGATGCATCCAATGAGTCAAATAAATTAGTAGATAAAAGAAACAAGCTGAGTCTAGTTATCTTTGATTGATTTAAATGCAAATTGAGTACAAAATCACATCCTCATGAGGAATGTTGATGTTTGATAGTCTGAACAAAATGAAAATAGCAAATTGACCTTATAAAACTAAAAGTAAACACTACATCAAAACAATTTACATCTTCCTCTTCCCAGCTCTAGTAAAAACTAGGGGAGAGGTATCTCTAATCCTAGGAGTCCACTATGGCTCTTCTACCTTGCTTGGCATGACAGGCTATGGCTCGACCTCCATCTTGGATGCAGATGTTGTTGGCACTAGCAATGACTCCCCATCATCATCAACCTCCACATGCTCCTCAATGTCATCCAAGGTGAATCCAAATCCACCCCCCTCCTCCATTGCCTAACTCTCCAACTCATAGATGTCATCATCGGTAAACAATGGAAGCTCATCTTGTGTTGTCCAATCACTGTAAGGATCTATATCATCCAAATCTATTAACCTACACATACAAATACCAAGCATAAGTTAATATTTTAATAAAATTTAACAAACAAACCAAATTATTTTAAATGATTATAGATGAGATGAAATCAGGAAAAATTTAATCTATTGATTCTAATCTAAGATTAGAAACATCCCACTTGTGCCCTAATATTTTGCAAATCATTTGGTTTTAAATCATTATGTTTATATGAGCTAATTTTTATCATGTATGCAAATGCTAGAGTTATGATAAGATTCCAGACTAACTACATGGTTTTGACTTAGTGGACGTAGGGAAATCATCATCCTTAAAGAAGGTAAGGAAAGTATCATCAAAGACGGAAGGTAATAGATGAAGGACCTAATGCTATCTGGAACGCTATCTTGCAAGTTTTAGACTTGTTATGATGAGTTAGGGAGTGGTGTCTTTGGCTTAGTGTCTATCCTAGTTAAACCTAGATGGTCAATCTAGTTGTTAGGGTTGTTTCATCCTTGTCTAGATTATGTTATTATTTGTAAGCAAATTATAAATTTAAAACACTCGAACAAATAATTATGATCCTTTATTTTAAATCTTAATGATTCATATGATAAGATGAATACATACATGATTACATGTAAGTAATGTGGAAATGTAGTTATATGTGTGTGTGTAATGCAATATAATAATTAGCACACATATACGTGCCTATATATGTGTGTGTGTGTGTGACTCTAATTTTACCCACACATAAACATGTATGTATAGTAATATAACCATGCCGAGACTTGAGTGGACTTTACTTTATGTTAGTAAGTTTGAATAATATCAACATTTCAAACTTTGAAATAAAGTTTAAATGCAAGCGTAGTAAAAGCCATCGGCTCTTACCTGATATGAGTGGGTTATAATTAGTATTATTTAAAAACCGAATTTGTTATCACCTTCTTCATACAATAAGGGATCGGAAGTATCACAGAACGGAATTAGAATCCGATGAAGAAAATGAAATTCAGTGCTAATGAAGTTAAATTTGCCTTGACAAATTCAAAATGGATATAATCGATTTCCATTTACTAATTGAAGGGTATTTTGGAGTCCGTAGATATATTACAGAAGGGATTTTAGTTTGGAAAAACACGGTTCATTTTATCATATACAAAGGTGAAGAAGTTCTCAATTATCTTCATGGTATAACAGTAAAAAGCTTTGAGAGCACATACAGCTGTATCCAAACCATAGCCAATAGAAGAGGGAGGCATAGCTTCCAGTCAAGCAAGAAGAGTTCTTTACAACTGCAACTATTAAGCAATCTTTTGCCAGGTTACATTTTCCAAGCTCTGTTTGAATTGTTGAAGCTCTTTATAAAGAAATGCAGTAATAGTAAGGAAAGTTCTTTTACAAAATCGATAATATGCATGATAACTCATGCAAGCTAAAAGCTTTAAGTTTGAGAAAATAGACTGAATATATGTAACTTTGAAATGTGTTAGACAATATAGCAGTGATTTCTTTCCTTGTTAAGGAATTCAATACATTAAACCTGAAATATATGAGAAGCTTATGAATTGAACATCGTTCATTATCATGAAAAGAGTGAATACTTATCATTTTAGAATGAGAAACATGGAAAACAAGAATTGTTCTACCAAATAGATGCTAGGACTCATTGCGGAGGCCACAGCAATATATGCAAGGAAAGACTTAGAAAATTTAACCTTAGTTAGAACCATAATTATATTCATCAAATTTGAATAGTTTAATAATGGCCAGTTATCAGCTATGAATTCTTTAAAAAACAATCTAAGGTTATATGATTGCTGCAAAATTGTAAATACCATAACAGCTACCAATTGAAATACTCTAACTTGATGAGGAATCTGAAACACAATTATGTGGAATAGGTAATTCAGCATAGTTAACAGGTCAAGATTTCATACTTGTGAACACGAGGGAGCAGGATGCTAGCTCATGAGCACAAGTATGTAATCAGCAATAAAATCAACCAAGTAATTAAATAAATGAAATGTGACTCCATAAAGAATCAATATAAACTATGAGCTTATCTTGTTCAATATACTTACTTAAGTTAAAACATATGAGTAAGCCCAGTAAGCCTCAAATGAGTCAATATGCAGTTAGCAAAGAGGCAAATATGATGGCTTGGAAACCTTCACTTGCTTAAGTCTAGCCGAGGAGGGTGATGAACATTGACTTCACGCATTGACGTGTTGCCAACTTATAAAACCTTTGGCCAAGGTGACACTACAAAGTGTAAGCAGCAGTCAGTTCATTTGGTCCAGATATGCAACCCAAACAGAGGTCATACTAGTTCGGAGTTGCCTATGGTGCGTGATCAACTAGGGTTGTGTAGGGTCAAACACTGATCTCAAATGGCATTAGATCCAACGTCTATTTCTTCCCTGCAAAGGGTCAAGCCTTTCCAATTGGAAGTGGCACAGGGGGGACTAGTAAGTCCGTGGTTAGGTGAAAAAGCACCCTAATGATACTTTCCCTCTTATCAATACTGTAAAGATTATCTAAAGGTTCGGGATGAATCCAAGAAGCTGTAAACACTAAACTTCTCTTGAATTACTTTTTAGTAATGTATCAGTTATGTTTCTTATTTTGTTTTGTTATGATTATGCAAATCGTCTTGAATAAGTGTTATATATACTTTCTTGATAATTTCATTTCAATTATTGAAAAAAAAAATGCTGTCTTAATTCTCAAGTGTTAATTTTTAGATTCAATGTTGTAATTCTTAGATGCTAGTTTATACATGTTACAAGATTCTAAACATTTTCTTAAAAAAAAGGATTCAAACTATAAAAAATTGGTAGGGTTTGAAACTTTGAAAATTTGTGAAAACAATAAAAAAAATAGCAAAAACTTGTAAAAAATGGTGGAAAATCTTCTTGTTTGCAATCTAAATCTGATTTAGAGTGTTCACTTCATGGCATTGATGTTTTTTGTTAAATCTAGAAGTAGCAAAACAAACCAAAATGTTAAAAATCAAAAAATCAAAAACCCTACCTGAAAATCCAATTTTCTCTTCAAAATCAAACCAAATCCGTTTCAAATCTTCAATTTTTAGCTCCAATTATCTGCAATCACCCTACAAACAATTCCTACACATATCTCTAGCACTGGAGGAGCAAATAGAAGCAAAAAAAAATGAATTAAAACTGACTTTTTGACGTCTCAGGCCTTTTATGCAACTATGGCTGAGTTTTTTTTGCAGACAAGTTTTTCAAAAAAAAAACTCGCCAAAAACCCTACGAGTAACTCATGCGAGTTTTTACTGAGTTAAACTCGCGAGTTTTTTAAAACTTGCCAAGTTTTCGGCAAGTCTTGCATCTATGCTTTAAGGTCTTACAATGCCTTATAATTCATTCATCATTCTTCATCCATATATACATATATCACATATACATTTCACACTTCCTTATTCTCACATAAATTTACTTCATATTATTCCACATATGTTTCCACCCTATTCCACACTCTTATCTCCCACTTTTCCCTCTTTATATAGCTTCTTTATGCCTCTTCATAATGCCTTTCCATCATATCCTTCCATGATAGCTCTTAATTATCTTATTCCCAAGAATTTGCCTTTTATTCTATTATATTTTATACTTATACAGCTTATTTAGGTATATTAGAGGTGTTTTAAGGTTACTTAAGGGTTACATAATGGATATATGGGTCTATAAATGACCCAAATGACATTTGTGGTGCCTCACAGCCCTATTTCCTGCCAACAATCCTCATTGCATATTAAAACATACTTGATGATAAAACCCCTTTTGTAATTTGTTATAAATTGTGAAATTTTAGTTGGTATTCGTTTGTCTACAATGGGGTTTTTGTTAATCAGCTTTGTTTTGTTTTCTCTTTTCACCTTTTTCTTACTTTCAAATTAAAAGTACACAAAAGCCCTAAAAACACAATCATACAAGGGAGCTGCCCTTCTCAAATGCAAAGAAAAGTTGTTTGTTGAGTAACAACTTATCCAACTGTTGGGACATTTGTCACTGTCTGTTGGACAAGTCACTTTGATATCTACAATGACAAATCTGTTTATCAACAAGTCTATACTATCCCCCTGTTCTGAAACTCCATGGAATATATTATGATGTAACATATAAACAACCTAAGAGATTTTGTAGATTAGGTATTCTTGACAATTACAAATTAAAATGAGAAAAAGACCAACATATTATTAATTAGGTGATACAAGCATACTATGAAGAAGGAGAAGAAGAGAAGATTTTATTTCAGGCTGAAATATCCCAGACAGGCTGCAAACTTTAAAGATAATGTATTATGCAGTCAAAGGATTTTTAAACTGGAATCCAAATGGATATTGCTAGCTTATAATTTTTCTATGCAATGGAATCAATTTCATTTTAGGTGTAACCACTTGCAAACATGTTTCACCGTGTCTCCACTGCTAACATGCATATGTATCACTTCTTCACTACGGCATCTTTTGTGGGTTCTCCTAGTCTGTTTGTATGTCCAAATAACGCGCCAAATATTACCTCACAACATATATTTATAGATTCACTTTTATGTCAGTCAGCAGACCTGATTTGCATCATATGATTCCTTTAGACTTCCACCTGCCATTACACTTCAGGAGTAAACTTACTCTAATGTTGTAAGAAAAGGCAATCTACTGGGACAAGGTTGCTACATTCTCATAAAGTTAAAAAGCATTAACTTTTAAATGTCCATAACATCTTTGAGCTTTAAAAACTTAAGCCCTGATAAGGCAACCTAATTGATATGATGGGCACAATGCATCTGCTGCTCTCTGTGGTATTCCTTTTCCAAGATGCCTCCCTCTCTTTGCAAATGCAACTTATTTCCAAGACACTTCGTTTTTACTGAAAAAAGAAAAGACATATTTGCTATTGAAGGGCAATTTGGTGACCAATTGAAGAAGTTCAAATGGTTCCTCAAAGGAAAATCAATATTACACGCATATTCTTGCTGGTCATGTAATGTGATCATGCAGGTCAAGCAACAGGCAAAAAATTACAAATATCAGAGAATCAGGGCTGAAAACTAAATTGATAGGTTATTTAGTTTGTCAAATCAGTTTTTCCATTGAGAGGCAAAATTTCAATTTTGGTATTCCTGCCCATGGGTTTGAACGCCCTGCAAGCTGACACCAGCATGTGGTCAACCTTCATTTAGCTCAACATTTAACTACATCAGCATGCTTTTCCAGCCCGATTATTATGCAAGAGTAAAATGTGTTGGAATACCACATTCGAAATATTCCTTTGAAAGTGAATTCTAACTAGCCACAATTTTGAAAATATCTCTTAGGCATTTGTATCTTTAGAATGTCGAATTATTTTCAAATACTGTGATTTGTAAGCTTTTACAAAGTTCCTTTATAAAAAAAATTTATTCCCAAAGAAAAAACATTGAAATTAGGACCATTAAGAAATTAGAAAACAAAATTTGTAATTTCGAATTCAACAAATGCAAGAACAGCAAGTAATAAGACTAGCTTATAAGACTGTTGAATTTCAACATGAGAAAATGTTCGACATGAATATATTATGAAGACATCTAATAATAGCTCCAACTTGCTGTTTATGCTAGGTAAAATGAAAAGGGTTTGATAACTAGAAGAATAAATTCAGGGATAATGTCAGTGTAGAATAATCAATAATGTCTCATATAAGTGTATACCTAGAATTGTAAAGATGATGTATTCAAATCAGAAAGACATGAACAATCTCCAAAAAATACAAAAAAAGTTAAAAAATATGTAGACAAAACTGCATGAACATCAATTCTGGTTTGCATCCAAGATGTAAACCTTAAACCCCAATCTGCCCTTAACGTTGGCAAATCAAATGCATTGCTTCCTTCTAATGCGACATATTGAAGTGGAAGAGTTGACAGGAAAAGCATGTTACATCATTACGAATGCCAAAAAAATAGTCCTAAGAGCATAAACGTTAATCTCTGCCTATAAGAGATGAACTAAGGGTGACAAGGACAAAACCAATAAAGACTAATAAAATACAACTTGTTGTGAAATGCTTTTAGCAATAGTGCAGGTTACAATCAATTGTAGCATTTCACTTCTGCAGTTACCAATCAATAGCTTTACAATGTAGCTTTGTAGAATACTATGAATCCTAGAGTTTCAAATGCATGAAAATATATTATTATAGTGGAAATGCCAAAATTACTTGAACGAGATAGATATTCATATTTCATATCATGCAGAGAATTGCCCGAACAGTCTTTTTGATCAAAGCATATGTGACAACCACATAACCCAAAAATTTATATCTATATGATAACCACATAACAAAAAAATAGAAGAGATTTCACATATCAAATGTCACAAGGTCCAAACTAAATAACATAAAAATTCAATTGCGGGTTGAATATGGTCATCCAGATAATATAGATGGCATTACAGAATTCAGAATGTAACAGAAACCTAAATCAAAGTTACTCCTATCCAAAGGTCATAACAATCAACCATCACACCACAAACACTCCATTTAACCTACTTAGGGTTTCAACATGGCTATGCAAGAAATATATGAGACATTCGAAATTTATGAAAGTCATTAAAAATTTTAAAACCAAATCACAGTATACATTTCAGCATCCAAATGCCACAAATTTAAATGTTATTAGGCTTGATTTTATACTAAAATCCAGGTAAACCTAGTTATGATTTCAACATGGATATCCACAATATATATGCATGCCATTAGAGAATCCAGAAAGTAGTAAATGCCTAAATCAGAGTATACGTTTCACGATCCACTTTTCACAAAGAGCGTCACTAAATCTCAATTAAACCCTACTAAAGGCTTCTATATAAGAATCCAGAATATATATATATATAGAGAGAGAGAGAGAGGGGGAGGGAGAGAGAGAGAGACCCAAATCAGAGGAACATACATTTCACTTACTAATGTCACAAGGGCCAGACTCCAAACTATAACACAACATTAAAATTCAAATTAACACTAGTTAGGGCTTGAACCTAATTATCCAGAAAATTTAGATGGCATTATAGAATTGGGGAACTAATAGAAACCTAATCAGAGTTATATATTTCTTATCCAAATGTCACAAACGTCCACCCATCACATCACCAACACTCAATTAAATCCTAATTAGGGGTTAAACTTAGTATGCAGAAAATATATAAATTTTCGAAAGTAATAGAAAACGGAAAACGAAATCAGTGTATACCTTTCACCTCCAAAATGCCAAATTAAAAATTATTAAAATGCAGGCAAGCCCTGCTGAGGATTTCAACTTGGATATCCACAATATACAAATGCGTGCTATTAAGAACTCGGAAAGCAACAAATGCCGAAATCAAATGATACATTTCACCATCTAATTTTCACCTTGTCCAATCTACCAGAACAATAACTCGATTAAACATTAAGCTTTCAACATGTGCAGCCAGAAAATATATATGTAAGGCGTTAGAAAATCCAAAAAGTAATAAAAACCCAATTCAGCATTTAAATTTCAGCGTAAATGGCACAAATTCCAAATGTTCAGGCTTGAATTAACACCTAAAATCAGTTAAATTAAACTCCAGGTAGAATTTCAACATGTGTATCCACAAAATCACAAGAACATACCATGCATGGTCTGATCAGGCGATATCATTGTCGTCAAAATCATCTTCAAATGAATTGAAGAAAACTGCATCGAACGGCTTGCTGTCAGGAAGCACTTCGTTCATCAATTCCAGCGGATCTCCGTCGTCGACCTCCATGGCAGCCGTAGAGGCCTGGTCGTCAAGATCGTGGTAAGAAATTGAAACTGTTGGCCTCGTTATTTCGCTTTCTGTGCGCCAAAAACATATGAATGGCCCCATACAAATGGTAAAACAGGAATAATAGAGAATTTCCCCGACATAAGGTGTGGTTATAAGTAGATTAGAATGGTGGTGGTGGTGAAACTTCCCTATGGCATATATCAAAGCAATCACATTTCAATACTAATGGGTATCTTAAAAGAAGGGCAATATAAATGAGATATAACTAGCATATTTATATTTTTTTTAAATTTAAAAATTGGATAGATATTACTACTAAAGTAATTATTTATTTAACAAAATATTAATAAATTATTAAAATCATGTTTGCATTAAAAGGTTAAAAAATAGTTATTAATATCGAATCATTATTATAATATTGTAATTATAAAAGACAACAAAATAAAAAGTTGAAATAATAATCATTAAGTCATTATTTATTACAATAGCATAATATGACAAGGTCACATTTTTACGGAGTTTTGGTAGGATGATTTTGTATTTTTGATATCTAAATAAATTGAGAGTAACACTTTGATCAAACTTGGAACATGAAATCATTAACCATTTTCTAGTTAACGATTAGTAATGTGTTTATTTTCACTTATCTTATTTTTTGCTTATGTTTTTCAAAATTAATTTGCTCACAACTGAGATACTTAAAATCCTTGCATTCATAATTGTCTTCACAAAATTTTGATTTTGTAGAAAGCCTTCTTACTAGTGAGACATTAAATTAGTCTATCAAAAGTGTTCTTAAGCTTATAAGATTTAAATATAAGTTGTGTTTGATAGTTTCAAATCAAATGCAATTTGAAACATAATCCAATGGTCATTAATGCATACATAATTACTATATTGATTATTTTGAGTGGAGGCAATAATCAATTTCTTTGTTTTAGACTTATTGTAGATGTGAAAGAGAAGATGATGACACATTGGCATAGCTCTAATTTTATGCATCTAAGAAGATTTTGGAAGATAATTTAAAATTTAAAGAAGGTTTTAATTTTAAAACACCTTCTCTCAATAAATTAGTTGAATTGTGTTTAACTATATTTTTAGGTCAAAAGCTAATTAATATGGATGCTTGACTAAAATTCAAAGTCTTGAGTATTCGGAATAGAGAGTGGGTTAGTGAATTCTATGTGCTACACAAACCCTAGCTCAAACTTGATTTATGCCTCCAATTTGGTTAATAAGTTTCCATGGATTTAGAATTGGACAAAGAAGACTTGAAATTATGATTATATCTTAAACCTAAACCAACCAACATTTAAGATTGAAGCACAATCTTACATCGATAATGTGATATCAAACAAATTATAGCCCTATGGGGCAATGCAATTTGAATTTAGAAAAATGAAAATGTGCACGTGAAATGGAACATATTTATATAAGTATATTTTGAGTCAAAATTCAAGGACAAAACTTCCTTAGGGATCAAGAATGTAATGCCCCACAATTTCCTCATTTTGCTAATACTAGTGTTATAGGGAACACCCTATGAAAAATTTATCGATGTTATTTGACTAAGAAAATTCAATAATTCATTTTTATTTTTTTTCCTTACAGCACTTATACATGATTATTTTCAACATGTAGTTCTATTTTATGAAAAACATGGAGTTTTTGGTTTTTTGTCAATTTTGAAGTTTAGGTTGGAATAAAGGATCTATATTCTTGAAACATCTATGATTGATTATGGAGGGGAGTTCACTCAAAAATAATTTAATTTATCTTTTGTTGATTGGATTTCACATTTTACTTGGGTTTGTTTAATAGATGAAATCAAATTGAGTTGATGATATTGTTCTAGTATTAATAGTGACATTATGATTTAAATTTTAAAGAAATAATATATTGTTTCCCTTCTTAGAATAAAAATCTTACAATAGTAACCTCAACATGTTATCATGTATTTTAATTAAAAAATGTTAAAATATTTAAAACAAGAATCATATTGTGACATTGTTAACATTGTGATAATAGTAATATTATTCAAATAGCAAAAACAATTAATTTATTTATATAAAAACAAAGCATATAGAAAGATTTGATTCGCCAAGAAGCCTAGTGCAAATGCAATTATGTAAATAGAAAATGAGAAGTCGCATATATCTATAGAAAGAAAATAATAAAATATGTTCAAATTTTTTATTATTTTTTTACAATTAAATTTTGCTAGAAGGTTTTTTGCTAATTTTGTTCAAATAACCAAGTCAATCTCTAAGTTGTTAAATAAAGGAGAAACGGTTTCTTGGGAAAGAGGAGTTATATAATATTTTTAGAATATAAAGAATGCTATTAAGAAATCTCCTATGCTTAAATCCATATCCTTTTCAAAGCCTTTTCAATTATTCTCTTTTGTTTCCTTCCACACTATTGTTGTTGTTTTGTTACATAAGAATGAAGAAATATATGAGTAGCCTATTACTTTCTTCAACAAATGTGTTCAAGCAATTGAGATCAAATATGACATCATGGAGAAACGTGCTTATGTATTGGTCAAAGTAATGAAAAATATGACATTTCTTGCTTGAAGATATGAGTGAAAATTCAAAAAGATCCTTGAAGCTACAAGCTATCAAGTGTGTTATTTGCAAGGTGTTTTGTACTGGAAGAAATGAGATGGTGTCTAGCTAAGATGCATAGTTGAAAAATAGTTTTGCAATATATTAAGATAAATGCATAGCGGATTTTGTGGATGCCACCTCATGACCAAAATAACTTCTCACAAGATCCTTAGATCAAGATACCAATGGCTAACCTTTTTTGTTGACACACAAAAATGGTAAGGAAATGTGATGCATGTCAAAGGTTATTTAGTAAACTTAAGTATTATGAGGTATTACCTTTGAGAACTATAACTATTGAAGCTTCATTTCAATAGTGGGGAGTAAGCAAGAAATTGTTCCAATATAAAAAGATGGACAAAGACTAAAAAACTACACCATTATCAAGCTTGTACTCATGATTAGGACGCTAAAAAGGGAAATTAAGAAATCAAATGATAAAACAATAGAATGCAAACCCAATTTCCTTGATTTGGTTGTCCTTTGGTTTTGATGTGTGCTCGATCTATGCTTCCAAGGGTGCTCCAAGATGCTCGGTGATGATTATTTATGCAATAAACTAAGCTAAAAATGGATGCAATATGGTTGAATGTGAGTAGCTAAACTAACATTATGACAATATGAGAGTGAAAAAGTGGATGATTTGTGAAGGAAAAATGAGGGGTATAAATAGGATTTGATGGGATGAGGGAGATGCTTGAGGATATGCCACTTGTCTCAATTGAGGACAAGTGGCAATGGGAGGATTGACAAGTGTCCTCAAAAAGGGCAAATGTCATGGCAAGGAATGACAAGTGTAAACAAGTACACATGTCAATTTTGGGAAGTAGCCACCCAAAATTAGTTTATTTTCCTAATATTTAAGAAATTAGGAATGTGCACACGTGTGACAAGGGAGGTTGGAAGGATGAGGTTGGTTAGGAACCCAGATTTGTTAGTGGGTTAGGCTAGAGGAAGGGTTAAATGAGAGTTAAGGTTAGGAAACATGTGACTAAAAGAAATTATTTGAATTATTTAAATTCAAATAAGAAGAAGAAGAGAATGACATGACCTAGATAAAATAATTAACTTATTTTATTTAGTAGAAGAAGGACAAGGAGCATTAATTAATTAAAACATTAACCAATTAATTGGACATGGCCTGATTAATTAAATTAATTTAGCCAAAAGGGATGCTATATTTAATTAAATAATATTGATTATTTAATTAATACAAGTAGCTAAGCGAAATAAATTTGGTGAGAAATTAATTAACTGAATTTAAGTGTCTACATGGGGTATTGATTTTAAAGGAGAAATTGCATAAAAAGTCTAGTGGAGGATTTAAATGGATTCCAGTTGCTATGGATTACTTCATAAATGGATTGAAGCAATTCCAACTAGAAAGGAAACAAAAAAAGTACTCATGGATTTTGTCATGGAGCATATTATCACTCGATCTGGAGTCCCAGTCAAGTTGATAATTAACAATGCAATGTGTTTCAGATTTGGAGAATTCATCAATGTTTATGTTGATTATGCAATAAACCTATCATTTTTTCCCTCGTCATCCATAGGAAAATGGAAATTTTGAATCAAGTAGTAGGAGATAAATGAAGATCGTAAAAAGGAATGATAGGAAAAAGTCCAAAATTTTGGGATTCAAAGTTGAGAGTAGCCTTACAAGCTAATAGGGTTGCTATAAAAAATTCCACTAAGAAATCTCCATATGAATTGGTATATGGTATCGATGTTAGGTTGCTAATGAATAATTTGTTGTCAATTTATAAATTTATTTATAAATATGATGAGGACATTGGTGATGCCATGACTTGCAAGAATAACTTGTTGGATGAACTTAATGAATCAAGAAGATTAGCTCAAAAGGTCAACATGAAGAAGCAACAACAAATGAGCTATCTTTTTGATAAAAAAGTGTAGACCAAAATTTCAATTTGGTATTCTTGTGTCAATGTAAAATGTCAAAGTTCAAGACAAAGGTAAGCATAGTAAGTTTAATCCTTTGTGGGTTGATCCTTAGATTATTAGTAATACTCGTGAAGAACATTTATACTATTTGAAAAGTTTGAATGATGAAATTCTAGAATTTCTACTATACATGGACCATTCCTAAAACCTTATTTTTCTTAAATGGGTCATTTCCATTCATGGTGCACTACATGTAAATTTTGCATAGTCGTTCTTTCTAGTTTAGTTTGTTGTGTGTTAAACTTGTTTGATATGCTTGTTAGAGTTCTTCTAGATCCTCGTTATATTTATTTGAAGCATCTGTTCCCGACTATAATAGTTTTAGGATGTGGAATTGTATTAATAGTAGCAACTCTTTCAAGATCAATTCTAATTCCATCTTTGGAGAATATGCCCCCCAACAATTCACCCTTTATCACTCCAAACATGCACTTTAAGTGGGACTCAAGGATACACCATACTCTATAGCTATAGTAAAGATTTTATCCATGTGCATACAGTGGTATTCAACTTTCTTAGAAAATATTGTAATGCCATCTTGATACACCACCATGATAGAGTCTACCAAATTAGAAAAGGCAACATCCATTTATCTCTAATAAGTTTTATCTGCATAATTTGATAGTTTAAAAGGAATATTGATATACACATATGCACCACAAAGTGTTGTCAAGGTATACTTATACATTTCATATTCCTTTACCTTCACCAAGTTGTATCCTAAGAATCTATCCATTATAGATAACAACTCACAACCAATTACTTTCAACAACATATCCTTTGTGTTGAGTAAATGATAATTTACCTTTAGAGATGGCACATTCAACTTTTTAAGACTACACACAGTGTGATATCCTCATTTTCATCAACATTGGGAGTAAATTATAAACCCAAGTGGAATGTCTATTTGGTTTGATGGTTCTCCCATGTTCGAGCTTCATGAGTTCTTGATGCATCTTTGGTGCCAATGTGAGATTTATATGGCTTTATTTTTAATTAAAAGGCTTGGAATTTAGCTTACTTGAGGGATTTCAAGTGGAAATAAATATTCTCTACATTCCTTTAATTCATCATAGGACCAAGCAAACACGTGCTTATATTTCCCAAATAAAGAAACAAGCATAGTTATCACTTTTGAATTCAACTTTTTTTTAATGCACGCCTTTTTAGGGGATGCATACCCAAATCAATTTCCTCCATATACCCTTCTCATGTACGGGGGTGATTTAGCAACATATCTATCTACACTATCAAAATCTCTTTATAAAGCTACTATCCCCTTTGGAAGTTTATTAGTTTTAAACTAGATTACCTCATTTCAAAATATTGTTTCTTTTTCATCAATAACTTCAAGAAAAATTTGGAAATCGATATCCTAGTTACAGTATTCATCTACATAATGCAATAACTTAAGGAAGTCCTAGTAATCATTGAATACTTGCCAACTACATGTGTTATTAGGGATATATGGTATAGTATTTACCTCTACCTTGGAAATCCCAACCAATGTAAAATCATCTTCCCTTGTGGCTATGTTTTCTAGGAAGTTTTTCATTGAATTTGTTCCACTTTCTACCTAATCAATGTAGAATGCATCAAATAACTCTATAATATCTCATACAAATGCTTTGTATTTGTTAAGTCTCTTGTGTTTAGATGCATATTTTTCTTTAACTTATGGGATTACTAATTCGGAGTCACCTAAAACTCTAATCACCATGTTTAGAAAAAAAATATCTAAGCAATAATGGTTCATAATCTAAAACATTATTTGTGCACTCAAATTTCAAGGAGAAGAAATGCTTGAAAGACTTACCATTTGGTGAAGGATTACTCTTAGTCTTGATCCTTCCCTGGAACATGCTCCATCAAAGTGCATTAATAATATACCATCTTTTTTAGCAAATATTTGAACTTCTTCTTTCAATGGTTCCAACTTTTTCTTATCTAATGTAGAGGGGGGGAAATAAACCACACTGACGGGTAAATAACAACCTCTCAAGGACTTACTAATCTACCTCTCCACTCCAGATGAGTACAAATCCTAAGGTTGTCAAGTACCTCATACATAACACTAAATGCACCATAGAGGCTTCTTGATGCCCTCTGCTAACTCTCTGTTTGAGGATGCATGCACGGGTATTAAATGACAACACAACGTACTAGCGTCCTTGTGAACAGGGTACAAAGTTTTGTATAGATATCTCAGGGTGATAGATATGTGTTCCAAATGAAGTAAAACTAGATGAACATATAATGAAAAGCAAAAAATAACTATGAAAATGTAGCAAAAAACAACTACAAAAATGTAAGAGGATAAATGAAAGAGAGTGAGGAAATAATCTTACAACTGGTCCATAATTTATGCCTCCAACAAAACCTACACATGAGACAAAGAGGAAAAATGATTGGGGTTGTTTGGAGACTTGCCTCAGTCAAGTCCTTGTCTTGGTGTTTCTGCCTCCACAACAATTAGATAAATAGATAGATAAAAATGTAAATAGAAACGATAAGTGATTTGATAGATAAGGGATGTGATCAATCCCCAAGATGCTTAGAGATGCAAGAAAGATATTACCAACAAGGCTTGAAAAAGCCAAGAGAGTTGGGAAGATTATTGCGAGAGCTTGAGAGTGTTGTAACAAAATAGAGACTATGTAGCAAGTGAGAGAGAGAGAAAGAGAAAGTTGTGAGAGCCGAGAGAACAAGAGAGATTGTGTCCAGAATCTAGAGAGATTGGATGGAGAGAAAAGATATATTTAAAAGAGAGAAGAGGAGGGAAAAAGAGAGGGTTGTCAAGCCGTTTTAGAAGATTCTAAGTCATTTCCACCAACCAAGATAGGTGACAAGTGACAAAATGTGAAAACCAACATTTGAACGTTAGATGTCATAGGACGAATGTACAATGTGCGTATATCTGTGTGGCATGCTAGTGTCTAAATGAAAATGCTAAAAAAATGACGAGTGTCAAGAGAAATTCATGGCTAACGCAATATAGAAGTTGAAGAATAGATACCAAAAAAGTGTCCAGAGCATCTTGAGAGTGAAAAGGTTGATGAAAGGGATGAAATGAACCTACTCAAATGATAGAGGAATGGACACTAAAGTGACTACAAAAGTGTAGGTGGAATTGCAAAGAGGTATGCAATTTTCGACTCTACATCTAATTGAGGGATTTGAACTTTCAAATTGTCAATATCAACATCAAGAAAACATACTTCTACAAGCTTATGATCCTCAACTACAATATGAGACCTTTTCACTCTATCCAACCTCACACTTTTACCATTGATAGGAACCCTGACTTATGACAAATCCAATTGTAGACACCCAAAATCAATTAAATTAATTTAATTAATTATCCAAGTCTCGCATAATTAATTCTAATAATTGTGATAGTTTGTTATTCTTCTTGAGATTAATTTAATTATATTTAACTAATTTTATCATCTCATCCATATGGTTAATTTATCAATTAATTATATAATTCTCCATTTCCTCTAAAATTGATTTAATTCCCCAACCATAGTCAATTTCCACATTATTTCTTCTAAGCCTAATTAATTAATTAGCTAATATCCTAGTTCCTACAAATCTTCCTCCAAATCCCTGTCATATAGCCTAATTAATCTAGGCCTAATCATCATTATCATTTCTCTCAATTTAAAATTCTCCACTCATTCGCTCTCCACCCATCACATCCTCCTAACTTGTCCACTTGCATCTCAATCTCTCATCATTTCATCTAATCCTCTCACTAATCATTTGCACATTCCTAATCTCCAAGGTTAGGGATCAATCAACTCCTTACCATAAATGACTTTCTCATCTCACTTCCCAACCTTAAATGCTACCCACTTTAATCTTTCCAAGGAGACTTAAAAATCTTTTTATTCTCCCCATGCTCTCCTTCCCAGGGAATTTTTAATTCCTTAATCCTTTTATTATCCCCTTGCTCCTCTTCCCAAGGAATTTTTAATTCCTTATTCCTCTTTCCAGTGTCCTTTGTCCCTCTTCCCTACGTCCTCAAGGAGTGTGGAGACAAGGAATGCCTTCAAATGGTAAAATCTCTTGGATCTCCCACTTGTCCTCTCCTCTTGCATTCAATCTTGGCCCTTCATCATCTTTTGATCTCAACAATCCATTCCAAATTTAAAAATCTATAAATTGGAGTCCCTCTCCTTCACAAATCATCCACTTCCTTTGTATTATCATGTTGTCAATTTTGAATCCATAATCCATTTCATTACATCCTCATAATGCCCAAATTTACTCTCAATCCATCATCATAGTCCATCATCTTTGATCAAATCATCTCCATCTCCTATTGTTGTGTATTTGGAGAGCATCCCACATTAAACTAGAAGAGAAAACCTAAATCAAATGGAGCCTGGGCACTTCCATTTCATATCTCTATCGATGCGGTCTTGAAAGGTATAAGCTTGTTAGTTTATTTGCATTGTTTTGTGTTATTTGCATGCTCTACATGCTAACTAATTTGGTAAACCTTGTATAGCTCACATTTTGGTATGCTCGGTGGGATCCTATGTCTTTAAAACTCACTAAATTTTGGGTGTTTTTAAAATTCATAAGTGCGGAATGGCATCTGCTCCCTAGAAACAACATCTCTGCCTCTTAAACAACATCTCCATAATTATAGAATAACTTTTGTGTTTTAAACAACTAGTTGTTTTGTAGCATTGTTGAACATTCAAATTTTTGAGTCTAAGCATTTTCCACGGGTTTGTAAAACAACGTCTGCACCTCTAATTCAACGTCTCTACCTGACAAGTTTTTTGGTTTGCTACAAGGTTTAACATTCTGTTTTGTAGGTTCACTGTTTTTCATAGATCTCTAAATTGGCATATGTGCCAAAGAAATAGTTTTTGTGCTCTTGGAACAACATCTTCACCTACCTAATGGTGTTTATGCCTCTACCCCGACGTCTATGTCGAGTAAAATGGCATCTCTGCCTAGTCAAACTAGCTTTTTATTTTTGCTAACAATATTGTTTGTGCAGCTTGACTTTGATCGTTCAAGACTGATTTTTGCAAACTACTAATGTCTTTCCCTACAGGTTCGATTGTCCAAGACATTATTTGATCATTAAGTGAATGATTAACTGCATTTAAATTTTTAATAGTGACTGAAGAAACCTATTTGCATCATGTGATGTAGGAGCATCCCTGATTAGAAGTTGTTGAAACAACCCATAGAAGAGGTCGACATATTGAATATGTGAGTGAAGATGAAGAAGAAGAAGCACCAGCGGAACAAGTAGCAAATCCACCGCCAATCAATCCGGATGAAGAGAGGTTCTTGAGGGTTTTAAGTAGGGCAAACACCAAACCACATTTTACCCCATCAAAATATGATGGCAAGTTGGATTAAGATGAATTTATGGATTGGATCTCAGAGATGGAGAAGTATTTCAATTTTGAGAATACCGTGGAAGAACAAAAAAGTGAAATATGCCTATACTAGGTTGAAGGGTCATGCGTCTCTTTGGTGGGAACATTTGCTAGTTGATAGACAAAGAAGAGGTAAAGAAAAGATCAAATCATGGGAGAGGATGGTTGCCAAGTTGAAATCAAAGTTTATGTCAATTGATTATCAAGTGAACCTGTTTCGGAAATTACAGAATCTGAAGCAGAAGGAATCTAGTGTGAAGGAGTATACCGAAGTGTTCTACAAGTTGAGTATCAGATCCAGACATGTCGATGATGAGGTTAAACAAGTTGTGAGATATTTGAATGGGTTGCGGATGTCTATACAAGACGAGCTCAGTTTGATCAAGTTGCAGAGTGTTGAAGAAGCTTACCAATATGCCCTGAAAGCTAGAGAGAAGTTGAACAAAAGAAATGAGCAGAGATAAAGAGGTAGAGGTGGAAGGTTTTTCGGAGGAAGATTTCAAGGAGGAAGAGTATATTTCAAAGGATGAGGAACCTGTGCAGATCATAACAAGGAAAAGGAAGTAAGCAAGGATGATAGTTCATACCAAAAGGATGACAAAAATTTCCATCGGAGAAGAGAACTTGATGGCTATCGGAATGAGGGTTATGGAAAAGATGACAGAATACTAGATAAGAGAGTGTTTAAAGGAACTTTCTTTAAGTGCGTAGGAGAAGGACGCCATTCATTTGAATTTAGGAAGGCAGAGAAAAATAGGAGAATGACATTGGTAGAAGAAGACCCTGCCAAATCAACTAACAAACTAGAAGATGGGGAACTGTTGGTGATGAGGAGAGCTTTGTGTCATACCAGAGAGGATGAAGAGTCTTTGTAGAGCAGAAATTTGTTCAAGACTAGATGTAAGGTATCTGGTAAGTGTTGTAAAGTTATTATTGATAGTGGTAGTTTGGATAATCTTGTTTCAGAAGAGATGGTGAATAAGTTAAAGTTGGAAAGATTGAAACACCCTAAGCCTTACAAGATAGCATGGATTCAGAATGATCATAAGGTAAGTAAGTGAGCAATGTTTTGTGAAATTGAAAATTGGAATTATCATTACGAAGTTTTGTGTGATATTATGTCTATGGATATTTTTCATATCTTGTTGGGGAGACCTTGGGAGTATGATAGACAAGCAATACATGATGGGAGAAAGAACATATACACTATTATTGCAAATGGGATAAATCAAACCTTGTTACCATTAGAGGAGCCCCTAAAAAGTGAAGTTTGTACAAATGCAAGAATTTGTTTCGTTGATGGAAGGAGATTCCTCGATGGAATGAGACATGAGAATGTGTGTTTTGCCTTAGTTCCTGGGAAGACTGAGAATTTGGAGCATGAAGAAGAAGAACCAAAGGAGATAATGGAGTTACTGACATAATATGAAAACATCATTTCAGATAATGTACCTGATGGATTATTGCCTGTAAGAAGCATCATTCATTGCATGGACCTGATTCCCGAAGCTAGTTTTCCTAATAAAGAAGCACACCGAATGACACCGACAGAGAATTAAGAGTTGAATAGACAGGTACAATAATTGCTAAAGAAAGGTTTGATCAAAGAGAATTCAATTCCTTTTGCAGTACTAACAATGTTAGCACCTAAGAAGAAAGGAGAATGGAGGATGTGTACCAATTCCAAAGCAATAAACAAGACCACAATGAAGTACCGATTTCCTTTTCCTAGGATGGATGACATAATGGATTGTTTGAGTGGAGCCAAATACTACATAAAGACAGACTTGAAGACTAGATATCATCATATCAGAATCAGAGAAGGAGATGAGTGGAAGGCAACATTCAAGACAAATGAAGGATTGTATGAATGGTTGGTGATGCCTTTTGGGTTGAGTAATGCATCGAGTACTTTCATAAGATTGATGAATGAGGTATTGAAGAAATTCTTGGGTAAGTTTGTTATTGTGTATTTGGATGACATTATGATTTTTAGTAAGACAAAGGAGGAACATATGTTGCATTTAAAACAAGTTTTGTAGAGATTGAGAGAAGAGAAGTTGTTGGTAAATCTTAAGAAGTGTAGTTTCATGAAGGAATAGTTACTCTATTTTGGATTTGTGATATCTGCAAATGGATTGAAGATGGACCTTGAGAAGGTAAGAGCAATTGTTGAATGGCCTAAATTAGAAAGCATTGGAGAGGTAAAGATCATTCCATGGATTGACTAGGTTCTACTGAAAGTTTATCAGAAATTTCAATTCAGTTTGTAGCCCTATGATTGAGACAATGAGAGGAGATCAGAAGGATTTCAAATGGGCAACAAAAGAAAATAAGAGTTTTGAATTGTTGAAGCAAAAGGTGACTGAGAAGCCTATGTTAGCTTTACTGGATTTTAGTAAATTATTTCAAGTGGATTGTGATGCAAGTGGAAATGCAATTGGAGTAGTGTTAAGTTGGGAAGGAAGAGTAGTATCTTATTTCAGTGAAAAGATGAACGATGCAAGAAGGAGATATTCAGTGTATGATAAGGAATTTTATGCCATAGTTCAAGTCTTGAAGAAGTGGAGATGTTACTTGTTGCCTAAGGAGTCTATGTTGTATACTAATCATCAAGCTTTGCAGTATTTGAATAGTCAAAGTAAGTTGAATCAAAGACGTATGAGATGGGTAGAGTTCTTTCAGAGTTACACCTTTGTGTTGAAGTATAGAAGAGGGAAGTCAAACAAAGTTTTTGATGCATTGAGTAGAAGAAGGAATTTGCTGACAAAGATGAGAGTGATAGTGTTAGGATTTGAGGAATTGAAGAACTTGTATGATGATGACCCAGATTTTGCAGCACCTTGGAAATCATGTAGAGAACCGGTTATGGTGGATAGAAGTCAATGGTTGGATTATTTCATTCATGATGGGATATTATTTAGAGGAGTTTAGTTGTGTATACTTAAGAGTTTTATGAGGGAGAATTTGATAAAAGAGAAGCATAGTGGAGGGTTAGCCAAACACTTTGGCATTGACAAAACAATGGTATTGGTGAGTGAATATTACTTTTGGCCTCATATTCATAAGGATGTTAGGGAATATGTGCATAGTTGTAGATTTTGTCAGATTGCAAAAGGTAGTAGTTAGGATGTTGAATTGTATAAGCCTTTGACAGTTCTAGAGAGACCTTGGGAGGACATAAGCATGGATTTCATACTTGGATTGCCTAAGACACAAAGAGGAAATGATTCTATATTTGTGATAGTGGATAGATTATAGAAGATGACACATTTCATACCTTGTAAGAAGACATCAGATGCAGTGCATGTAGCTAACTTATTTTTCAAGGAGGTAGTGAGATTGCAAGGATTGCCTAAGAGCATAGTTTCAAATAGAGACAATAAGTTTGTTGGTTATTTTTGGAGGACACTTTGGCACAAGATGAAGATGGATTTGAAATTCAATTCTACTTTTCACCCACAGATTGATGGACAGACAGAGGTAGTAAATTGGAATTTGGGAAATTTTTTGAGATGCTTAGTTGGAGAGAAGACCAGAAGTTGGGATTTGATTCTTACACAAGACGAGTTTTCCTATAATAATTTAGTGAACAAGAGTACCAGAAGAACACCTTTTGAGATTGTTACTAGAGTACACCCTAGAGGTATATGAGAATTGAGAGATATTAGTAGTGAAGATAAGACAAGTGCAGAAGCAAAAGAATTTATGAATCATATAAAGACCTTACATGTTTAGGTTAAACAACAATTGGAGGACATGAACAACAAGTATAAGGAGAAAGCAAATGAGAAGAGGAGACATACAAAATTTAATGTAGGTGATGAAGTGATGGTGTATCTAAGAAAATAAAGATGTCTAGTTGGAACTTATAACAAGTTGTAGATGAGAAAGTTTAGACCTTGTAAGATCTTGAGGAAATTCAATTCCGAAAATGCATATGAAGTGTAGTTACTGGATAGTTTGGGTATTTCACCTATATTCAATATTGCAGACTTGCATCAGTATCATGAATCAAAATTCAATGTAGACAGTGTTGCAGACTTGGAGAAGAAGATGCCCTAGAAGTAGCCAGATCAGATTGAAGACATTTTGGACAATAGGATTGGGTGCAACACCCAGAACAACCAGTACAAAGAGTATCTTGTGAAGTGGAAGAATAGACTAGTGGAAGATTCATCTTGGATTTCTTAGGCAAAGGCAGATTGTTTTGGTTATCCTCTAACCCCAACAAAGTGAGGGACTCACTTTTTTCATCAACCCTAGATGTCTAATGCAGGAGCATCCCTGGTTCTTAGCAATCTTGCATAAATCAAAAACATTTCTTTTCAGTTTATTTCCTGTTTTGCAGTTCAACATTTCTTTCTTCATTTTCTTATGAGTTGGATTTTGATCAAGGACATAATCATCTACCTTTTTCTTGGTCCACGGGACGTTTGGATCTTTTTTTGGCAATTTATTGATTCTGAATTCCAAGACAGTTTTCTGGCTTAGAACTTTGGAACAACTTAGACCTGTCAGGCTATTGGTGAATCTTGCGGATCCTTTCCATTGCCTATGGAGCCTCAATGCATTGTTACAATGTTCCTTGGCATGTGCTCAACCTTCCCTTTTATCTACACTTCATCCTTTGGATTTTCTGGAGGATTTTCTTTGGCGGAGGCCAACCTGGTGGTTTACACGTTTCATTTTGTTCATTGGTATTTGATTCTTCTTGGGCTGATGCGGATCCCTCCAGATCATATAAATCATTGTAATTTAGCTTTTAGAAATAGGTTTTTAGAACATAGAAGATGTATCTTGAGATTGAGAGGTCCGAAGTTGACCGATACTGTAATTAGAGCGTGTATGTGTTCAGGCCAGTGAGTTGAATATTGTAGCTCACATGTTGTCAATAGATTGTAATTGGTTTTCATGATATAATTCAATAAGTTTTGCGTTGTCTCCATCATCTTGTCTTGTTTTTGTTGTATTTTACTCCTACTGCACGGTTCATATTGATCTCCTTGAGGTCCCTCCTAACCATGATTGCACCATTGTGTCTTGTGGATAGTAAGTATATGCTCTCCCAAAGCACAAGATTGGGTTATCAAAAAAACAAACCTATCCTTGTGTTATTGGTTTAAATACCAAATTATTGCGAAGGTATTATCTCCCCTTTGTTGGGTACAAGATAAACCATGATATTTCCTTAGCAAGCCTGCCTTAAGAAGCATTTATGCAAGTGAGAGGGAACGATCTAAGTGGTACTTTAATCTGGTTTACTATATAAAAAAGGGTGAGACGAAAGTCATAACCCGTTGGCATTAGCTTCTATTGTTCTGTCAATCTGAAACAAGTTTTATACTGAAAGTATGATTGGCTTGGCGCATGCAGGGTATTGGCATTCTCTGGATTCTGACCAAACACCTTCGTTCTAGAAGGCCAAAAATCCTATATTTTCTAATTGAGGTAATGTAAATAATATCCTAAAGTTAACCCTTCATCTACCCTTCATTGTGAGACACAAAATTACACGGTCAAAAGGTTTCTAAACCTTTGACATAAGAGATTTGTTGTGTTAATATCATGGCGGGGGAGCCAATGTCACCATATCTCTGTGTCTGCTTGGTCTAAGGTATTGCTATTTATAGTGAAAGGGCCTTAGCAATATCAACCACTTTATAGCCTAAGTTGTATATTTTCAAGTGCTTGCAAACATTAAAACTAGTTATGCAACAATCAGACTAATTTAGGCCCTGCCAGATCTCGCGCTTGCTCAAGCGTTAAACTTAGCCAATGTGTTTTATTGTTTGATATCTCTTGCTTAGAGAAAAAATATAATATTGATAAAAACACTTCATCTGTGCCTTCAAACTATCCTTCAGCGTCTTCACCTGTCCTTCAACACCTTTGATCTTGAAACACTATCTACGTTTGTCAAACAGTGTTTTTGTCGTGATTTCACCATCTCCACCTTAGTAATTTGAACATCAAGATCCCTTATTTTCAATGCCTCGTATCCTCAAGTCACTCAAACATATCAATAATTTCATCTAGTGTCAGTTCAAAAAGCAGAAGCTTGGTCCTAAGGTCATCCAAGAGCAAAGAAGTTTCATATACAAAAACTGTAACCTCCTATTGAAACATCGCATATTCGTACACTAATATCACAACTTTATCCATTGATTTACCTATGAGTTTGAATTAGAAACTTCAAGAACATAAGCCCACAATCAAAGGCTAGTCTTGTCTCAATTCATAAACAGAAATCGTCACATTCGCCATCTCATCTCCCTAATCCAAAGATAACCTAATAGTCATCTATCACATGTCATCTTTTGCTATCAATATATTGTTTAGACCATCATCTTCTGAATCCAATCTTCCATGATCCATGTGGACTTAGTGCAATTAACCAAAATCGACCTTATGATCCTAATCTACCAAATTGTATCCAATCATCATTAATCCCCAAACAAATATCAAAACTTTGCAAAAAATACTCTAGATCTTTTATCTTTTCAAAAAACCCCTAATTAGCATAGTGCCTGAGAAATTATCTATCTCAATTATTGTTCCTAATTTGCTTTAATCACTTGGGGTTGATCCAAAACCTTTATCAGTGTCTGATCCTGCTTAGGAACTGAGCCTATCCTAATTTAGAAAAGACCTAATACAAATCCAATCTTAATCAAAGGATCTAGATTCAACCTAGCTAGATTTTACCTTGCTTCATAGCCTATTTATTGATCCCTACACCTCATCTAATTTCACTTGGAAAATTTATCTATTTGAAGTGAGAAAAGAGTTTTAATCTAATCAAATCTAACCTAATCCTATTCTAAGGACCAAGGTTCAGTCCAATCCAACAATCCAATCCTGCCCAAAGGTTAGATTTTTCAATTAAAGCACTAAGTCTTAAGTCCAAATCGCATATTCCTCCATCTAGCATTTCCATATCCATATCAATTCCAACCATCCTTCCACCATTTTGAAGTTACTACATGTACATGGTCTACACTTGTGCCCAAAAGAAAAAGATGGCTTCCCAAAGAGATGAGCTTCTCGATCCCAAAGCCTATTTCAAACACAAGATTCAAGAAGAGGAAGTCTTTGTTGACCAACCTGAACACTCACCTCATGTGAAAACTTTCATAGAGGATCCATATAATAGAGAGATGCTAGAAAAAATTATAAAAATCGATCCTAGAACTTTCTTAACAAAGCTCATAAAACATGGAGCCAAACTACCACCAGACTTTGATAGCTATATCCTTAAGACTCTCGTGGAAGGCAATTTGTCAATAGATGATCCTCGACACAATCTTCAACCCTATCACTTCCATACCTTCGAGAACCACCAATCCCACTATTCAACCACCCACAACTTTTGTACCTTTGAAAAATTCCACTCACTACATCTAGGCTAGCATGCCACCTGTTAGTGTCACACTCATTTCGTGTCCTCCCACCATTTCACAAGTGGCCCCATCTGCCTACCAATACACTAGTAGTGTCCTTCCACCCATATCTACACAAACCCCAGTTACATCCAATGTGAACTATGGGTACTATCAAATCCATTACTAAAATGTTTTTGAACCTCAACCACCTGAACTAAACAAAGAAATCCAAGACATGAAAGCTATGATTAAACACCTAAATGAAGGGACCCACAAAAGTCTTATACCTTTGCAGAAATATGTCCTCGTCATTTTGATCCATCACTCTCAGTGGCTCCTTATCCACCTAGTTTTGATATCCCTAAGTTTCACAAATATAAAGGTAAAGGAGACCCTAGAGAACCTCGTAGGGAGTTTTACATAGCTTGCCAAGAGGTCTCCTATAGTGATGTTTACTTGAGAAGACTCTTTCCAAAAAGTCTACGAGTACTCGCCCTTGCTTGGTTCATTGGCCTACCTCATGGCTCCATCCTGTCATTTCTTGACCTAATAATAAAGTTTGTGGCCCATTATGAGTACAACATTTAAAATGATGCATCCATGTTCAACCTATGCAACAACAAACAGAGAATCAGAGAGACCTTTGCCAAATTTCTACAAAGGTGGTAGTGATTACCATTGTGAATATTGTTATTACCACTGTGTCCAGAGTCATAACACCGAAAAATGCACGAAGCTCAAAAATTACATCAAGGACATTATTGACAAGGGTAACATTGAATTTGATGTCAAGATCAACAACTCCAATGACAAATTCAAAATGTATCAGGACCCCTTTCCTAACAATGATAAAGGTAAAGGTTCATCATCTCATGTTACTCCTCATGACTACACCAACAAAATCAAAATATTTGACCCCCTCGAAGGATGCATTGAGCCTGTAGAAAACCATGTTAACACCATCACCATTCGAGGAGCCGATTCCACACCTACGCCCCATAGAGGAAGGATAATCGATCAGGGTGTCTCTACCTCTTCGCCATCTAACAACACATCTCCCCAAAAAATATTCATTCAAGGAGCCCCTCCTTCACATCCACCCCCATCAAGCAATTGCAATGTGACCACAAGAAGAGTAAAGGTAACCATTCGGGGAGCTCCACCTTCGTCATCTTCTTCCACACCATCCACCTACTGATATAATATCCTTGATCACCTTGGTAAGATGCCTGCATAGATATCCATCCTTGAGCTCCTAAAGACTTCGCTTGTCCATAAGAAAAGCCTAGAACAAGACTTATTAGCCTCACGTGTACTTGATAACATCAATGCAATACAATTCAAGGCTTTAATACGTAACCTTGTCGTGCAACATCACCTTGTCTTTGCCTCAAAAGATGTTCCATCTGACGATCCCTCACATAACAAACCTCTCCATACTGAGGCCATTGTACATAAGCACAAAATTAAAAGTCCTTACATATGATGGGTCCAATCTAAATCTATGTACATATAAGTTGATCAAACAATTGGGATTCTTTAATAATTTGGTTGATCCTACAAGCAAGATCACAATCAAGGCATATGATGATTCCGAAAGAGTTCCTATAGGCACCATAAAGCTCTCACTCCAAGTTGGCCCGACAATGGTTGAAACTACATGTCAAGTCCTAAACCTTGATCTCTCATACAACATCCTCCTTGGTCGTCCATGGATTCATTCCATCTAGGCTATCCCTTCCACATACCATCAATGCTTGAAAAAAATTTCATACAATGGTAGAGAAATCATTATCTTCACTAATTACTAACCATTTCAATATTGCAAGCTCCTAAAGGGGAAACATAGTCACAATTGCACACGTAATTCCCCTACTTCCATATCATCCACCACTCCTCCAATTGATCCTTCCACTTCAAATCCACCTCCACACAAGATTGAGGACAATATATTTGTCAAACACCGTGGAGAATATAGTCTACATAATGCACTCTATCTGGGGGCACTCCCCGCGTCACCTAAATCATATGGTAGACCTAAAGAGACCGATATTCCTAAGAAACCTACCATCGAATGCAAAAAGACTACTTTCCAACATTGGGGTCCCTTAGACGAAGAAAACATGGAAATTGATGTCACCTCTTGGTTGTATCGGGAAGAAGATGATGACCCAACAGATATACCTAGACAGAAATATCCTAAAGCATTTGCTATGGAATAAAAGAAGGACTACAAAGGACATGGTATTGGACCTAAAGAACAAGGAAAAAAAGAGCCCATTGCACCTATTTCATACGAGAACAATAGAGTCTTGGTTTAATCCCCTCTACCTAAGGTTGCTGTCATTGGTGTTCCGACAACACCTCCTTCTGACATGACCATCACCCAATCCATCCTCTATGACCTCTTGCTTGTATACCTTGAATTAATAGATTGGGACCAACAAGGACCTCTGACTATTGACATGTGTAGATGACAACACTATTTTGGCATTGATAGAGATGCAAGACTTGGAAGACTACACCCAGGTTCATGGTGTCTAGTTACATGAGAATGCATATTTGACAGTCAAGTCAACTCTCTTAGTCATAAAAATGAAAAGAAAAATCAAGAGTTCCCTAGTGAGAACCTTAATGAGGTGCCTTTGAACACTAAAAAAGTAAAAAGAAAAGAGGTAACTTCTACTGAAAACCTAGTAAAGGCGCAAGAGGATGAAGGAATTGAATTTCTTCTCATGGTACTCCCTCCCAACAAATCTTCCATCTTGATAGAAGAAATTGAATAAATCAACCTTGGCACTACTAAAAATCCCCAAAACACGCTCATTTCCAAGACTCTCAATGATCAAGAGCAACAAAATACTATAGCCTTTCTCTAGAGCACAAACTAGAACTTCACATGGTCCTATGTAGACATGATAGGATTAGACCTAGAGCTTGTGGTAGACTACCTTGTTGTACATCTGGATGCTAAAATTGTTAAGCAGAAGTTGAGAAAGATGCATCCCCAATTTTCCCTACTAGTCAAAGCAAAGATAAAGAAAATTCTTGATGTAGGATTCATCCATCCTATTGATTATCCAGAATGAATCTCTAATATAGTACCGACTGGCAAGCTGGCTGCGGGCATCTACATATGTAATGAATTCAAAGATCTTAACAAGGCATGCCCTAAGGATTACTTTCTGTAAAGCGGAAAATCACGATCGAACCCTAGTTGCTCTCCCCTCTTCCAACTCCAAGAAGAGAGAAGGGAGATTCACTAGGGTCGATGGTTTTCACTTAGGAGAGAGACTTTACATTCAAAAGAGGGGTTGAAACCCACAAGATCCAATCCCACACAATGCAAGATTGGATGCTAAATGTGTTTCAAGGGTTAAGAAAGCAAGGCTACCCTCTTTTGTAAAGAATGTTGATAGAAGAATTAAGCTAGGAATGCATAAAAAGTGACAAAGATTCGCTTATAAACTGAGATAGGGATATAGGATGAAGCTGCGGACCTGGAATTAGCAGTAAAATGTCGATACGACGCTGTCCTGCAAATTTGAGCAAAAGTTGACGGGACGATGGCACCCGGCGTGCACACGGTCCTCCGAAAAATCCGTGAAACGAAGGGGGATCTGTTCGTCTCTGCACAAGGATTCCAGATCTTCAATTTCAGCCGCGTACCTGCAACCTACACACAGAAAAGCGAAGACGATTGGGGGGTTAGGGATTAGGGGTTTGCCCTTAGGTCAAACCCCGGTTTTGGAATTAACCAAGAAATGAGAAATGTTGTAAATGTAATGTAAAACAAGTACTAATACCTTGTTGTAAGGATGTTTGTATCCTTATATGCGAAGGTATAGATGTTGTTGTATGTTGTATGTTGTAATATGTGATCTCCTCTTCAATGGTTGAATCCTTGTCTTGAATGCAACACTTAGCCTTGAATGGAGACTTGAAATGATCAATTACTTGAAGGAATGCTTGAATGCTTGAATAGAGTTTCCACGTCTTGTACACATATGTCCTTCCTCCTCAAAATGGGAGAGGAAATGTAGTTTATATACTTGCCAATTAGGGTTGGAAGACTGATTTTCCCGACCTTAGGCCGACCAGGAAAGATAATTTTCCAATTTGCAAACATAAAGACCCGAAGTCCAAAAGAGACCGGGCCCAAAATAGGCCCCAGGGACCAGGGCGCTGGGCACCCTGGTCCTGAAGGACCAGGGCGCTGGGCGCTCTGGTCCCACCTTCCGGGATAGCAGGGTGCAAAGGAGGTTCAGGCCAGGGTGCAAGAAAATGCAGTTTTCAGTGTCATAATCAGGTTTCGGGGTCTCCATTCATGTTGCGTGTTGCGTCGCCATCGTGAAGACCCAAATGCGGTCAAAATTGCAGGTGTCGCAATTTTAGGATGCTATAGTTTCCTCTCACAAACATTGACATGCTAGTTGATCTTATAATAGGCATGAGATGCTCTCTTTAATGGACGACTTTCAAGATATAATCAGATCAAGATTGCAGCTAAAGACCGAGACAAAATTGCTTTCACTTCTCCATGGGGCACCTTCTGTTACTAGGTGACACCTTTTGGTTTAAAGAATGTTTCTACAACATATCAAAGAGCCATGACAACAATCTTCCATGACCTCTTGCATGATATTATGAAAGATTATGCAAATGATCTCCTTGGCAAGTCCAAGACAAGAGGACACATTGCAGTGCTCACAAAGATCTTCAACCGTTTAGAGAAATATAAACTCCGGCTCAACCTAAAAAGTGTGTCTTTGGAGTCACTCTAGGAAAGCTCCTTGGGTTCATTATATCCAGAAGAGATATGGAGGTAGATCCTGCAAAATTCAAAGCCATCATGGAAATGCCTCCCCCTAAGACTCTCAAACAATTATGTAGCTCACAAGGTAAGCTTCAACCCATTCAACAATTCATAGCACAAGTAGCAGACAAGTGTCATCCATTTTCTCATCTCCTGTGAAAAGACACTAGGTTTCAAAGGGATTATTTATGTCAGAGGGGCTTTGACATATGCAAATAATACCTGGCTTCTCCAACAGTACTCATGCCTCTTATTCTAGATAGACCACTCCTCCTATACATCTTAGCAACAACAATCACATTAGGGACACTTTTAGCACAAGAATATGTCAAAGGAAAATAGAATGTTGTCTACTATATTATCCGCACATTATTGGCTAGAAGCTTAACTACACATCCATTGAACGAGTTTGTCTAGTTTGCCATCTGATTCGAGTAGTGTCATTTGAGGGCACTCATGCAGATTACAGTCTTCTCTACCTGGTCATGTTCTATTTCAGTGGAGGTTCTTCAGATCAACAATTACTCTTTGATAGTGTTTGCAACTATTTCCTGCTTCAGTGGTGTTCTTCTTGCTTTTCCATCTCTGTTTGGAGTAGAGTTTTTTCCCACGTGGTTTTTTCTATTTCTTCGGTTCATAGAGATTTGGTTGTATTTGGGTACCTGATCAGGCCTTGTTGTCGGGACCCATCTTTCTTGCATTCAGTAGTTGTTCTAGGTTTTAGCTTCTCCCTAAGTCTAGCTTAAGGGGGGGTGTTAGAGTAATCAGGTCTTTACTTTATTAATTAAATGATATTTGTTTAATTAATTAAGTTCCCCTTTATCTCTTTTACACTTAAGCTAACATTAGGTGCATAATAATTAATTCTTTTATTAATTATTATGTGCAAGCCTAGGGTTTTCCCTTTTAGGGTTTCTTGACCTATTAGAGGTTGGATTCTTTTCTTTGTATCTTAATCACATTACACTTTTTTGTGAATACAAAGCTCTCATCTTTTTTGAGCATTTTTCTATGTATTTGGTTTTTCTTTGTTGTTTCCTTGCTTCTCCTTGTAATGGGTTTATTTCAGCTTGCAGAGATCATTTGGGCTCCTGTGGTGTTATATTTCTCAAATCTCACACCATTTTGGTGCAAATAAGAGTTACAACCCTGACTTACACTAAATTCTCCCTTTTTGGTACAAGGTGGGGTTATAATCTCGACCTGCACGAAGTCTGCCCATTTTGGTGTAGATCGGGGTTGTAACCCTAACCTACATTGGGTCCTCTCAAAGTGGTACATGTCAGGGCCATAACCCCGACCTACACCGAGGCCTTACCCAATGGTGCAAGTCTGGGTTATAACCCCAACCTACACCATTTCCTTTGCATTGTGCTAAGTGTTGGTATGAATCAAGGTTGTAACCTGGACTTGCACTATGATTCTTACTTAGGTGTAAATTGGGGTTATAAACCCAATTCGCACTAGAGACCATTTTTATCTCATGTCTTTTGCATAAGCGCATTTCAGACTTATAAGTCTGATATGCACTTTTATGATTGTCGACCCCTCCCTAAATGCAAATCGGACTTATAAGTCCGAAATGCACTTCATGAACCACACCTTTGGTCGTTTTTGTCCAACTCTAGGAATTCTTCAAATCTATTTCTACAACTCCACTCCAAATGCCAAATTCAACACATTGGGACCAAATGAATGTGAAATACAAGCTACCTTTCAACAATATGAAGATTTATTGAAGGAAAATGGAGACAATGATGAACAAGACGAGGCTCTGAACACGTCATTTTTATGCATCTCTAGCCTAGTGTCATTTTGTATTCAAGTTTTTGCATCCAGAACTTACATGTGTCCTAAGTCAAATCGAACTCTACCTTTGACTTGGTCGCAAATTAATTGTAACTTTCCTAGCTTCATGCTACACCTCTCCTCTATATATATGAGGTTTCTCATTGTACTAGATATAATTATGAATCTTTCATCTATATGCCAAAACTTTGCCGAAGTGAAGAGCAAAAGTGAAACTTTGTGTTCCTATTGTTATTTTACAAACTTGATCAAATAAGAAGAAAGCTTTGGCATTTAGACATTGTATTGGATTCATTGTGATTTATGGTGAGAGTGTTCTTATGTCATTCTTATTTTCCTCAAGTAAAGGTGTTGTTGAGGAAATATTGTTAAAGAGTAGAAACAATTGTTGGTTTGTGGAGTTTGTGTCATATTTTAGCCTTTGTTTATTAGGATTAATAGAAGTAGACAATAACTTGAAGATTTTGAGCTTTATATTGTTATTCCAAGAAAAGATTATCAAATTTGTAATAGGATATCAAGATAGAGACTTTGTGCTTTTCTTTGTTATCTGAAGTACACAATTGTGGGTTACAGAAGTCATTTGTAAAAGGTTGATAGGATCATAGTGGTTGCAAGACTTTGATTTTGAACATTGTTTTATCATCCCAGAGAAGCAACAAAGGACTTTGGGCCTTTATGGAAGCTTTTCTTCTTTCCTTATTTGTATTTTGATCATTCTTATATTTTGAGTTAATTTGTAACATTTAAATTGTAAGAATTATTGTTGCTCTATATTATAAATTATTTCCTGAAGAAAGACGAGATAATAACATCTATTCTGAAAAAGAGAATAGGATGATGTAACACCCTTGTTTAGATTAGAGACCAAAAGTTGTATTTTAAATATAGTAAGTTAAAGGGGGAGCCTTCCCTTAGAAATTAGGAGAGATTCAATCTCACACACTGTGGTTGAAACCACAATTTTGTAAACCTCTCGAGTTTGCAAAATTTTCAACCAACACGCTGCAACCCTATCCATCTATGCAAGCATTCTTTTCCCTAGGCACACACTTTCAACACACACCACTTTCACCCTATCACCACCTCCTTCCATATGATATGATAAGCTACTCCACTACTATGAATAAGGATATTCCCATTAAACTAAGCTTTCCCCTAGTACAACATTCTCCTAGTAAACTGAGCTTTATCCCAGTAAATTGATATTTTTTCCCATCCATCTGAGCTTGTATTGATTTGCACGTAATCCAAATACCCATCCACAATGAAGTTAACCAAATCCAAGCAGAGATCCTCTTGCCTAGTGTCTCTCCCAGTCAACTTATTTTATACCTCACATCAATTCATCACAATCAATGCTCATCAAGATGCATCCTTCCCATGTCTGGCAAGCTATACAAATCCATGTCCCACTCTTGGCAAGAGATGTTTGATGGCCAAAGGAGTCATTTTATTGAATGATCTTTTCAGTTTGATTTTATTTTTTGTCCTACTCTTGTACCTCTTCATGGCTGCCTTGATCATCCTATATCTTGGTATGTCTAGATTGATGTACATTGGGGCATAGTTTTTGCGGTATAGCATGTTTATGGTTTCTCATGTTTGATCCAACAAGGGTTGTATTAATTGTGCATATGTTGGCATAGTCGCTGATAAGTTGAGACTTTGTCATGTTTTTATCATCAGAACTCTTAGGTTTTTGACATCTTTTGGTTTGCATAGTAGTAGTGATGTATTGTAAATTGACTATATGTATTCCATGTGTTAAACCTAAACTTATGAAATCATGTTTGAACTTTGTCGGTCTATTCCTGTAGCCATGCCATTTATTCCTGCAGCCATGTGATTTATTCTTGTTGCCATGCAGATTATTTAGAGTAATATCATATGTGAATTAATAGATGTGTTAATTAAATAAAATGCGTATGTATGCCCTTGTATGTTGTAGTGCAGGTAATAAATGATGTCACGATGGATATTCTCCTTTCGTACCCGAAGAAGGTAAGATCACGTAAGAGATAACTAAAGATCAAACCGAAGAGGAGTTGAGCAAGCCCAAGGTACGACATAGGCAAAGCAGTTAAGCGACACTACCAAAGTCTTACTTTAGTGAGCATTGAATTTACAAACATTGCCATGGCATGCAAAGACTGTGGTTCGGATTAGATCCACGTTTCCTGCAACCAAGCTCTAGTTATCTTCTTTATCAATCAATCATCTACCTCTTCTTCTCGGCGTGATTTGTGTTGTCTATTGTAGTTGATATTCTCTTTAATAATAAGCTCTTCCTTTTTCTTAGAGTTTAGATAGAATAGAAAGGAATATAGTAGAGGATTTTTTATAAGCATTCTTGAGTTTCTTTTCAAAATATGTAATCACTTTCAGGAAGCAATGAATAAAAATTATGTTGTTCTGATATGTTAAAAGTAGTTTTCTAGAAGCTTGATATCACTCATCCAAGGGGGCCCACTTGGTGAGTGATCCTGTCTGTGTTCATTGAAATTAGTATTTTCTTTAGTTGCAGTAGAAGTTCTTGCTTTGACTATTCCTGCAGCCACTGGAAACAGATCCACTGACTGTTCCCGCAGCCAAGCCAGAATAGAGTAATTTCTGTTATCCATATTAGATCTTTCTAGCATTGTTTTTATGAATACTATGTAGAACTTTTTCCTATAGCCTTTCCATAATTTCCAATCTTGCCTTTCCTTTTCGCATAATGTTAGTTGTTGGAGTAATGCAGAATAGCTATTGAAGGAACTTAGTGCATATATAGTGCAGACCCATTTCAAGTATTGCATCCTTGGGTTGACAATCAAATGAGCACTAGCCATGAAAATAGTAACTTTACCAGATGAATGTGCAAACTTCGGATTGAGACTTCAATTAGAGTTATTATTCTTATTGTTCGAGTAGACATTTTTGGCGTCGCTGTCGGGGATGGTGTCAAACTAAGAACCTCTTATGGTTATTATTCTTTTTAGTTTTCAGTTAATTATTTTTGGGTATACCTGACCGTTTGAAAATTTTCATGAATTTGCATGCATAGAAGAAGAAGAGACCCCAGAGGTAGATTTCTGCCCACTCATTCTAATCATGCAGAAGATAATTTCCCAGATATAAATCCTTTTGTTGAACTTTACCAAGCCCCACAAAATTTGAACCACCCTGAATCTGAATTTTCAAAAGGTAGTCTTCAATCCCTCTTTGGTCTTCAAGAAGAAGAATTTCCTATAGTAACAACCCCCACAAGTCCAATGCAAGGGAACCCACCTCCTGGTGGGAATAATCCACCACCACCACCAAGCCCAACGTTTGAGTTCCCCATATCTGATCAGCATGATAATGCTAATCTGAAGAACATTCCAGCATCTTCACTCCCTAAATTCTATGGATCGGTGATAGAGGATCAAGACACATTTTTGTTTGAGTTTGATGTTCTTTGTAGGAGTTTTGACTATACTACAGATGCCCATAGACTCAAATTTTTTCCTGCCACCTTGAAGGAGTCATCCTTGAGATGGTTTATGAGCTTGGGTAGTAGCACAATCAATACATGGGATGAGATGAAATGATTGTTTCATGCAAAATACAAAGATTATTTTAGAGGTACTGATCGTCATGGGGATGATATCTTTAGAATGACACAAATTGAAGATGAGAGTCTTCAAGATTATCTTGAAAGATTCATGTTTAGTGTCAAAAAGTCCAAGCATAGTACTCTCGATGAAGATTCCCTCAAGTTGATATTTTTGAGGGGAATTAGCGATGAATGCACCGATTCTTTGGATCTTATGGGAGGAGGTGACATTACACAGTCCACTTGGGCTGAAATGGGACAAATTTGCAAGAAGTATTCCAGATCTTCTTCTAAGAAGAACATGTATTTTAAACCAGGAGCACCATCATCAGCATCTGAAACTGGAGTTTCTAGATTGGAACTTAGTCATCTGTTAAAGGACTTCAAGGAGGACATTATAAACAATATGGCTACCCAATTGGATACACTTGCAGCTAAGAAGAAGCATGAAGAAGCTGATGCATTTCTTGCAAAATTTTGTCCTTATTGTAAACAACAAAAGAAGGATTGCAGATGTAAAATGGTTGCAAATGTGGAGGTACCTGACTTCAAGCCAATTCAAGGTGAGGATGAGGAAGTCTTCTATGTTGCTCAAAGAAGACCAAATTTCCAAAGACAAGGTATGCCTCTAGATCCACTTTCTTTTTATGGTTATAGTGGAAATTCTTATGCACCAAATAACCAATGGCAATCACCATATTCTCAAATTTTTGGTAATTATCAAAATTGGTATGGTTCTCAAGGCCAAGGGCAGCATTTTGGTAATCAAATGCCATAGTGGCAGTAACCACAAGGGAACTGGTACCCACCTCAAGGCTAAGGAAACCAGTTTCAAGGGAATTGGCCACCTACTTCTCAATGGAGGGGAAGCTAGCCATGGAATGCCCAATCTTTTGGTTATCAGCCGCCAATCCAGCAGCCACAACATCCTGCGCTAATGCCTCCTCCTGCAGCCACTACTGTACCACCTAAACCAACGTAGTTGCCTACTCAACTATTGCCAAATCCTTATATTAAGTATCAAAAACAACCACAAAGAGAAGGCGTCATCCAACAAAAAAAAGGAAAAGCTCCCCCGGGCTGGAAACTGAGGATGGAAGAGGGAGATACCAGCAAAGAGAAGGCATCATCCAGCAAAAAAAGGAAAAGCTCCCCCGGGCTGGAAACTGAGGACATTGTTAAGGAAAGCAGTGGTATGGAGACGGATGACTCTAATAGAGAAGACAACTGGAAGGAAGAGGACCTAGGCAACGAGGAAGAAAGTGAAGATTTCGAGCCTAGTCAAGAAAGCCCCATTCCTAGTGATCACCCTGGCAAGGGCACTAGAAATTTGATGGAGGATACGACTCCCAAGGATATTGAGGAAACAGAAGTCATTTCTGAGAAGGAAACTAACAAATGCTCTGAGAAGAACTTGGCTGAGGAAGGGGATAGCAAGGATAAGGACAGTGCTAGTGAGGGGCTTATTCTGGATAATCTCAAGAAGCTGTCGGAGGCCAAAATGAATTTCAATAGATGGACTTATGAAACCTTAAAAAACCTGTAGAAGCATGGGATAAACTCAGACAAAAAAAGGGAGGATGAAAATAGAGAGCATGTTAACTAGAAGCAAGAAATGGAGAACAAGGTAAAATCGCTAGAAGAGGGAAAAGAAGCGATGAAAAATTTGATGGGAATTATCTAAAGCATCCTTTTTGCTGTCACCAAAAATTTGGAAGACATTGCTAAGGTCTTTGACCACTCTCCTAAACCGGTCGTCGACCTTGACCTAAAGGAGGAGACCATCCAGACTGGAAGTGCTAGTGATGCTACCCCGGTGGGCGGAACTGCTAAGAGAACCAGGGCCAGTGTCAAGAAAGTTGTGGCTACCGCTGCCAAGGACCCCCCCAACCTCAAAGACAACATCAAAGAGTTGCAAGAAATAAGCAACACCCTGGCTAAAGCCCTGGATAAAATCTAATTCCTGGATGGCATGCTGGCTTTCAGGGGCTTTTGCTAGCTTTTCTCGATTTTATGCTGGTTTTTTTCCTTATGTTCTGTTTCTCTTTGTTTCTCGCTGCTTTGCTATTTTAAGCTTGTAAAGGGTTTCGGGGTCCCTTCAAAACCTACTTTTTCATTAATAAAAAACAACCACAAGCTTATTCAGCTGATGTTAATCAATACCCAGCCTATTCTTTATCTCTAAATGACATTCACCTCCGATCTGGGACAACTCTGCCTAATCCCTCTCATCCAGTTATCACTGATGTACAAAAGGAGCAAGAAATCTCTAATCCAATAGATACAATACCTCAGAACCAAATATTGCCACCATTTCCCCACAGATTGCAAGAAAAGGAAGTTCCCACATAACAACAACAAAGCTTTGATATTATAGATCAACTGAAGCATATTTGTGTTAAAATTTAATTATTGCAAGCAATAAAAGATGTTCCCATATATGGTAAGGCACTGAGAGAAGCATGTCTAAAAAAACCTGGCAGGAAGAAAAAGGATCCACAAATAGTGCATGTTATGGATCAACTGGCAGATATTATGTTAGGCAAGATTGCCATTCCAAAGTATTCTGATCCAGGTAGTCCTGTTGTGAGTATAGTCATTAATGGTAGTCAAATAAAAAATGTTTTGATTGATTTAGGGGCAACCATTAATGTAATGACAAGGGAAGTAATGAAACAACTTGAGATCAATAGTTTAAGGCCTATACCCACAGTTCTATAGCTTGTTGATAGCTCTAAAGTGAGACCTGATGGTATCATAGAAGATGTAGTAGTTATTTTGGATTCTTGGGAATATCTTGCAGACTTTATGATTTTATCTCCAAAAGCAACATTGGGAGGATATCCGGTCATTTTGGGTAGACCTTGGCTTGCCACAACTAATGCATATATTGGATGTAGATCAGGGGATATGACTATTTCAGATGAGAGTTCTACAAAAACTTTAGCCTTGTATTCTCCAGCACAACCCCAACTTGAACAACAACAAGCCGTTTGACCTATTTTGGGAGAAGAATTAGAGGGAGTTGACTCTATTGATCACCTCATGATGATAAGTCGATGGCCATTCATGCAATTATATGATGAGGAATCGATTCTTTATAAAATCTTGATAAATGAATTAATAGAAGAGCAAGAATTGCAGGAATTGGTTCCGAATATTGCAAGTTTGGACTTTCCTGTAGCCACTGATATATTGCATACTCTGTTGCCGCAAGAATTATCTTCTTCTCATTTTTCTGATATGAACCAGATTGATCTTACTATTAAGATAGAGGTGGAGTTAAATAAATGTTTGAATATCAATAGAGATCTATCAGATACTCAAAAGGATGCCCTGGTGGACTTGTTGAAATTTCATAAAAATGCTTTTGAATGGGATTACAAGGATATGCATAGGATAGATCCAGTAGTTTGCACCCACAATATTTATATAAAGGTAGAGTGTTGCCCACTCAGACAACCTCAAAGAAGAATCAATCCTGCCTTGAAGGAGATAGTTAAAGAAGAATTGTAGAAGTTGTTAAAAGCTGGGTTTATCTATCCTATCTCTGACAGCCAATGGGTATCACCTCTGGTCATAGTCCCTAAAAAAGGAGGAAAATGGAGGGTATGTGTTGATTATAGAGAACTAAACTTAGCAACAAGAAAAGATCATTTTCCATTACCATTTGTGGATCAGGTATTGGATTCTCTATCTGGTAAAAGATATTTTTCATTCCTTGATGGATTCAGTGGTTACAATCAGATCCGAATAACCCTGGAGGATCAAGAGAAGACGACATTTACTTGTCCATGGGGCATGTATGCATACTTTGTTCTTCCTTTTGGGTTGTGTAATGATCCAGCCACTTTTCAAAGAGTGGTGATTAGTATCTTTTCTGATATTTCTCAAGACATTATGGAAGTTTATATGGATGACTTTACAACTTATGGTTCTGAATTTGAGCAAGCATTGGGTAATCTGAAGAAAGTTTTGCATCGATGTGAAGACTACAATTTGTCCTTAAATAGTGAGAAATGTTTCATCATGATGCAAGAAGGAATAGTCCTTGGTCATCATATCTCTGTAGAAGGCATCCAGGTGGATCCAACAAAAAATGAGTTCATTCAGCATATCAATGACCCTGTGAAGCAAAAAGATGTAAGAAGTTTTCTTGGTCATGTTGGATACTACAGATGGTTTATCAAAGATTTCAGTAAAATTACAAGTCCCTTATATTCACTACTTACCAAAGATATGGAATTTAAATGGACCCCAGCATGCAATGAAGCTTTCTTAAAGCTTAAGCATGCTTTGACTTAAGCACCATTTTTTAAAGGCCCAAAATGGTCTCTACCATTCCAAATCCATACAAATGCATCTGATTATGCAATAGGAGCAGTGCTAGGGCAAAAAATTGACAAATTGGAAAATGTAATATATTATATTAGCAAGAACTTACAGGGACCTGAGTTGAATTACACAGTCACTGAAAAGGAAATGCTAGCTTTTATATATGCACTTAACAAATTTAGGCACTATATTACGGGATATCCCATATTTGTGCATACAGATCATACTGCAATCAGATATCTCATGAATAAGCCATCAATTACTAGTAGATTAGCTCGTTGGTTATTGTTGATGCAGGAATTTGATATCACAATTGTTGATAAACTAGGGAAGTCTAATATGGTTGTAGATTATCTTTCAAGACTTCAATTACAAGAAGATTCTACAGTGATAGATGATGCTTTTCTAGATGAACATTTGTTTCTTATTCAAGCTCACACTCCTTGGTATGCTGATATTGCCAACTATTTAGTTGTTGCTAAGATGCCAATTTATTTATCTCCTAAGGAAAAAAGGTTGCTAGTTGAAAAAAGTTTTAACTTCTCATGGATTGTTGATTGTCTATTTTACACTGGACCTGACCAAGTCATGAGAAGATGTGTCAAAGAAGATGAAATGTATGACATCCTGCATGCATGTCATGATGAGCCATGTGGAGGCCATTTTGCTGCCAAAAGAACAACACTGAAAGTACTCAATACAAGATACTATTGGCCCACATTATATAAGGATGCAACAGAGTACACATGGAAATGTGACAGATGCTAGCGAATGGGAAGACCTACAAAATCTAATGAGATGCCACTATATCCACAAATATCAGTTGCACCATTTGATAAGTGGGGATTAGATTTTGTTGGACCAATTGATCCACCTTCTAATGGCAGATCTTATATTTTGATATGTATAGACTATGTAACAAAATGGGTGGAAGCTCATGCCATGACGCATGCAAGAGATAATAAGGTAGTTGAGTTTCTTTATGAAGAGATATTTACAAGATATGGAGTACCAAGGGAAATTGTCTTGGACCAGGGACCTCAATTTACTTCAACATTGATAACAACTTTGGTCAATGAATATAATATAAGGCATAGAAAATCTACTCAATATCATCCACAAGCTAATGGACACGTAGAAGTTACAAATAGAGAGCTTAAGGCTATTCTTACAAAAATAGTATTTATTCATAAAAAAGACTGGTCTCATAGGCTTTCAGAAGCAATTCGGGCATACAAAACAACTTGGAAAACACCAATTGGTTTTACACCTTTTGAGATGGTTTATGGCAAAACATCAATGATGCCTATTGGATTTGAGCATAAAACCCTGAGGATAGCTTTGCAATTAAATATGACATTGTTGGGAGCACAAAAAGAACGCATTCAACAATTGAATGCTCTAGATGAATGGAGGAAAATAGTTGTTCAACAGACAAAACTGATTCAAAATCAAAGAGGAAAATGGCATGATAAATATATCAAGGAAAAGAAATTCAAAGCTGGTGACTAGGAACTACTGTATGATTCCAGATATAAAGATGCTGTGGGAAAACTTCAAACCAGGTGGTTAGGTCCGTATGAGATAGAATAAGTTTTCCAGAATGGAGTTGTTCATTTGTCCATAATTGATCCTGTTCGATTTAAACTCTTGGTAAATGGTCATCGACTGCGTCTATATCATAAGTCGATCACTAAAGAGGACTTCCTACAGCAATTTGCTCGACAGGGTGAAACAAAGGTTCCTGTAGCAACTGACAAGGTTCTTGCAGCAACAGACAATGATCCTGCAACAACTCATCAGTTTCCTGTTGCAGTTGAGCAAGGTAATAAAGGTAAAGTTCCTGCAGCCTCTGCAATGAACATGTTTGCCGCTCCATAATAAAATATTTACATATCTTATGGGAATATTCTTCTCCATAAATAAAATTTCATCCACGTCATTCCATCCCACATTCTTACCTATCATTCCACTTCATTTCGCCATCATTTTTCGTACAACTACAGGTATGTGTATATTGTGTTTTGTTTTAATCATGTATTTATTAGTTCATTATGATTATTCCCTTTTTAAATCCGCTCCACTCCCCAAAATCTCGTCAGCTTGTGTGGACACGTGCTAGGTTAAGTTGGGGGGGGGGGTGCTTTATGGTTCGGTTTCCAAAGTTATTGATTATCCATCCTTTTTGGTACTTCAAATTGATTTCTTGCCATCATTGTTTATTATGCTATTATTTCATGCAAGGGAATAATAAATTATGTTGCCAAAATTGAGATATGTATGGGAGTTTCAATTTAGCAAGTCTATCGGATATCTGGTCTTCTGTTTCTCAGCTGCAGAGTAAAAAATAGCAGAGTAAGAGATGGGTGGTGATCCAATTCCCCACGATCCAATAGTTCATGAAGTGTTGTTGCAGGATGCTCTTTGTGAGCATTATTTTAGACACCATGACTGGCTGGATTAGTTCTTGAAAATCAGAGATTATAACGAAGAAATTGTTGCAGAATTTATGCATTCCTTTAATGAAGGAGAAGCTATAGTTAAAGGCTTAAGGGTTATTGCTATGGAGCAACGAATAGCAGAAGTAACGGGGTTTCCGCAAGAAGGAGAACTATTTCCAGAATCAAAAGATGCAAGGAGTGCTAGGGCAGAGTTTACAATTCCCACGGATGGACCCCTAATGGTGGACAAACAATGAACTAGAAGGGTTTCTCTGCCAGCAGAGTGGCCTCAGGTAGCTTTGTATGTTATGAAATACATTACATGTGAGGGGCGATATTCAAATCTGCATTCACCTCATTTTAAATTACTTAGTCATTTACAACATGGTCGGTGAGTGAATGTTCCTAATTTCTTATACCACCTCATTTCTACAAGCGCTAAGGAGACACAAAAAAATGGAAATCGCTTCGTTAGCCATCATGGATTGGTTAAGCTACTTGTACAATGGTCCCTGAGAGACGTTTCACAAATGGAATGGGGAGTATTTGAGGATATACTATAGTTTAGGGTTGAAGATACCCCTATCGCAGAGAATCCATCGGTTGAAGAAGAAAATGTTGCAGAACCCTCTTCCCCCGTAGTTGCTACAGACGAGGATTTACTTGTTGCTGAAGGAGCCGCGATTATTATGGAGGAAGAGCTGGCGAAGGCAAATGTGGAACAACCCTCTACTTCTCTTCAAACAGATTCACCAATTCCTCAAAGAAAAGGGAAGGAGTTGGAAAGGGATGAAACAGATGAAGAGCCCATGGCCCAGCCGTAGGTAACTCAAATTCCTCCTGCAGCCAAGAGGCGTAGGACAAAAAGAAAAACTCCGGCAGCAACTGAAGCAACTCCTGCAGCCATTCCAAAGTTTTATGTGAGAAGAACACGTAGTAAGACACAGAAGGCTCATCCTGAGGGTGATCCGACAGAGGTTATTACGGTGGAAACTTTAGAAGAAGGAAGCCCTGTAGATATTGAAATTGAAGAAGGAAGCCCTGCGGATGATGAAATCCAAGTAAAAGTTGATGAGGATAGACTAGCAAATCTTGCTTTTGTGGCACAACAACTTGAAGAAACTGTTGGAAATATTTCTCAGCAGTCTGAAGAAATTGTTGGAGATATTCTTGAGCAGAGTGAAGAGACTGTTGGAGACATTCTACAGTAGCCTGAGGAAAATGTTGGAGGGACGCCAGCACAAATTGAGGAGTTTATTGAGGAAATCCCACGACCTAAGGTAACACCTATTAGACCTCCTTCATCCCTAAGTAGTTTATCTATTGCTTTAACATTTTATAAACAAATGGGAAATAGAGAGGACTAGGTTGCAAGGGATTGTTGATATACAACAAAAATAAATTGAAATGAGAGATAACAGAATTGGGGAATTAGAGGCTAAGGTGGAAATAATTGTTGGTATGGTTCCCGAGTTGATGCAGTGTAGGTCACCTCCAAGGGTTTATGCAGTGCACTTGAAGGAGCGGTATTTGAACTTCAAACTGAACCGCATTATTAGGGACCTTAGCCCCTCCTTAGAAACACCTGAAGAATTCTTTTATGCTTACCAAACATCTCCACCAACTGTGAAGAATTTGCTATGTGAATTGTACTTACATAACTATGTTGTACCCTCAGATAGTGAGTGGAACCCTTTATTGTATATTGGGGATATCTATATCAAAGCTTTAATGTCATGGATCCAAAATGAGATCATCATGGGGGCACAAGCCAAGGAATATGAAAAATTAGAGTTTGATTGTCCATTGCCATTAAGGAGAGAATCAAAAGCACCAAGAGTTCTTTATTATGAGTGGTATAAATTACTGGTAAGAGCTGATGTTAGAAAATTAGTGCTTCCAATGAGAGAAGAAATCTATCGGGCATATGAGCATTTGGTTCAGACTGACAGGACAACTACAATAGAAGGTTAACTCAGCGTTGGAATAATTTACCAGAACAGTTAAAGCAAGGAGAACCTTATTCACTACAGAATTTTCAGGTAGCTATGCAAAGACCCCCCAGATATATACAGTTAGGTAGGGAGAAAGCCAACAATTGGCTACCATTGATCTTTTAGCCCCCAATCCTCATGTGGCCACTTTTGGCATGTCAGCCTACAGAACAAAACTATGATGCAGTCACAGAAGAGTCAGCCAGATGGTCCAGGCTGGAAAAAATGAAGGGATTTTATTGGGACTTGGCTTCAGGGGGGATAGGTCAACGCACTATTGGTGATTTGAGAGTTACTACAAGAGTTAGAAATTTTCCTTTTGTTGTAGGATCAACAAGCTCTTAAAGTTGGGGGGCATGATAAGTTGAGACTTTGTCATGTTTTTATCGTCAGAACTCTTAGGTTTTTGACATCTTTTGGTTTGCATAGTAGTAGTGATGTATTGTAAATTGACTATATGTATTCCATGTGTTAAACATGAACTTATGAAATCATGTTTGAACTTTGCCAGTCTATTCCTGTAGCCATGCCATTTATTTCTGCAGCCATGTGATTTGTTCTTATTGCCATGCGGATTATTTAGGGTAATATCATATGTGAATTAATAGATGTGTTAATTAAATAAAATGCGTATGCATGTCCTTGTATGTTGTTTTTGTTGTAGTGCAGGTAATAAATGATGTCGCGATGGATATTCTCCTTTCGCACCTGAAGAAGGAAAGATCACGTAAGAGATAACTGAAGATCAAACTGAAGAGGAGCTGAGCAAGCGCAAGGTGTGGCATAGGCGGAGCAGTTAAGCGACACTACCAAAGTCTTACTTTAGTGAGCATTGAATTTACAAACACCACCATGGCATGCAAAGGCTATGGTTCGGATTAGATCCACGTTTCCTACAGCCAAGCTCTAGTTATCTTCTTTATCAGTCAATCATCTGCCTCAACTTCTGGGTGTGATTTGTGTTGTCTATTATAGTTGATCTTCTCTTTAATAATAAGCTCTTCCTTTTTCTTAGAGGTTAGACATAATAGAAAGGAATAGAGCAGAGGATTTTTGATAAGCATTCTTGAGTTTCTTTTCAAAATATGTAATCACTTTCAAGAAGCAATGAATAAAAATTATGTTGTTTTGATATGTTAAAAGTAGTTTTTTGGAAGCTTGATATCACTCATCCAAGGGGGCCCACTTGGTGAGTGATCCTATGTGTGTTCATTGAAATTAGTTTTTTCTTTAGTTGCAGTAGAAGTTCTTGCCTTGACTGTTCCTGCAGCCAAGCCAGAACAGAGTAATTTATGTTATCCATATTAGATCTTTACAACATTGTTTTTATGAATACTATATAGAAGTTTTTCCTGTAGCCTTTCCATAATTTCCATTCTTGACTTTCCTTTTCGCATAATGTTAGTTGCTGCAGTAATGCATAATAGCTATTGAAGGAACTTAGTGCATATATAGTGCAAACCCATTTCAAGTATTGCGTCCCTGGGTTGACAATCAAATGAGCACTAGCCATGAAAATAGTAACTTTACTAGATGAATGTCCACACTTCGGGTTGAGACTTCAATTAGAGTTATTATTCTTATTGTTGGAGTAGACAATCGCATTGCTCATCCTTTGCATATTCCAATCAAGTCCTCATAAAGGACCTGCATGCACAAGGATGCCATCCAAATCACATACCTCGTATATTTGATCATAATGAATTGAAAAACTTTCATACATTAAGATAACCTATTGTTTGAGAGTCTAGTCCACACATGGGTTATTCATAACATCTTAATTCCTATAGTCAGTAGTGTCGATAATCCTTTGCCATATCAAACCTAGGAATTCTCTCCACATATTACACAACAATAAATCCATTTCCCCTCACTCATTCATACCCTCATTTTTTTTCCGGGACTCGAATTTATTCACTCTCCCCCCTTCTTCTTCTATCCACCTATTTTATTATACTATGGTTGGCACATCACAAAAAATATGCATCTCCATTTGCATTTTCACCTCACCACACACTCATTGTGCACCTTACATGTTTAGGTTGCATTCATTCATTAGATTACATTCATTCATTAGGTTTTATTCCTTCCTTGGGTTGCATTTTATTCCATGCTTAGATTGCTTCCGCTACATTTATTCATTTTTCATTGCCTCATTACAAGTATTAGTTTTTATTTACTAGTTTAATTGAATGTTTTATATTTCATCCATTATATTGTGAAAATCATTTAGTATTCATTGCATTCTTGGATAGTGCATTGTATTTTATTTTAGGTCTTATTTCATATCATTTTCATTTTGTATCATTTTCATTTCATTGTAATTTTTGTTTTAGATCATTTTCATGTCATATCATTTTCATTTCATATCATTTTTATTTTAGATCATTTTCATTTCATATATTTTTCATTTTGAATCATTATCATTTTCAGGATTAATTTCCTAATAATTTTCATTCATCCCATTTAAACTCATTAAGATTCATTCCATATGCATCCATAATACATTGCACTTCATTATTCCACATGCATATCATAACCATAAAATTCACAAAAATACATCATCATCATATTCATTATAGTGCATCCATACACATCATCAAACACCATCCACATATCCATCACAATAACATAATACACACATACATCACAACACACTCATCATGCATCCATCATAATCATTAAGATATCATATAGGCATCATCATAACAAAAGCATATTAAAATCATATACATACATACTCCACCTACACCAAAAACATGTTAGGTCCATCTATCCCTCAAAATCATGACCAACATATATAATAATGATATTCATATCATATACTTCTAGAGGGCATCATATAGGCACATGCGTACATCCCACATCAGACACGTGTTAGGAGCATCATAATCATCATGATCACCATAGCATAAACATAGAAAAAATAATCATCCATAGTCATCATGTAGTCTATCAAAGTCCATAATAAATTTACATCATAACACAACACATAAATGGATCGCTACCAAACATCATAGTCATCTCATATATATCAAAAATAACAATATGTTCAATCACGATACAATGAAATAATATACTTGTAGGGTCATAAAAAGAATGGCTCTACATGTCTGTCGCACCCTATCTGGTGTTCTCTATATTTGTTGTTGAGGGATCGATCCATCCTCTTGAGGGACTTGGTGGTGGGGGTCGCGGTGGTCTCATCCCTACAAACTCTCCAGATGCTTGCGACCTAGTCTGTCACAACCGTGTCCTCTCAGCAAAAGAAGGATCTCAATGGTCTATGGGCACTATATCATCATATATCCCTCTATAGTATTGCGCCTCTTTTAAGGCCCTCTCTGTTGCATGTCATGACTCTATAGCATTTGTAAACACTTGGGTCAGTCTTGTGGGTATTAAGGCTTGATGTGCAATATTCTCTCCTCACACAGCTAGGTAGTATCTGCCTAGGCACATGTCAGTTGTTCTCTCAGTCCCTCCATCTCTATCTCTAGCTCCTGAATACGGCCCCTCCATCTCCTAGCCCCTAGCCTCCTATAGGGCCTCCTATGTGATCTCCATCTCTGTCCTATAGGCATCCCTCTCTATTGTCATGGCATCTAGGTCCACCTGTAATTTGTCTCACTCAATCAGTAAGCTATCAGCTCAAGCCTTCTCCCCATTTTCCCTAGCCCTCTCTCTACCCACCTCATCCTCTAAGCTCGTTGCCCAAGCTATCTATATCCCTCTGTCATAACCTAATCAAGCATGGCTTGTGTGATTTGTGGTTGTTCTAGAGGCTATGGTATTGCTAGCATCTATATTGGCATATATGTTGGTGCCTATACTTGTGGTACCTGTACCTATCCCTGTACATGCAAACCATGTACCTATGCATGAGTCACCTATACTTGTACCCAATGAGGAGCCTGTCCCCTCCTCCCTTATCCTCTCCTAGGCACTCTATGTACCTCCCATCCCTCCCTCCTCTTGCTCCTGCCTCAACCATGGGGACATCTCCATCCACTCCCTTCTCTCCCTCTCCCCCCATGACTTGATCCACTACAGGTGCCATCTCATCTTGTCCCAATGCTTTGGGGATGGTCAATTGAGATATATAGTGATAATCCTACCATGTTGCATATGCACTTATGGTCCCTGCATCTATCACATCAGCTTTGGGTACCCATGCCACTGGTGTCATCCCGATAAAACTCATTTGTGCCTCAAAGGGACCTATGGCATCCCCCATGTGCCTATCTCATGGGTAACTCATAGATGTGTACGCTCCTCTCCAACAATGTCCTATTAGAGACCAAACTACTTCATGACCCTATGTGGAAGGTACTGGTCAATGACATGTTCAGTTTGTCCCATAAGCCAAAACTGACTTTAGATAAAGGACAAGTAATAATGGTCCTCCTCCCATGCCTCATAGGTCTTATATGGCCTCCAGGTAAAATATTGCATCTCGTCTAAGAAGTGCCACCAGTAACCCATGGACCCCACTCAAACATAGTGGATTAGCCCACCATACTTGTCTATATAAGGAAACTCAGGCCAATGGTGTCTCACCTCCAGCAGGTGACATACAACTATATGCTTGAAGTCCTAGATATGTAGAAGTGTGACTCTTTTCCCCAAGCTCATATACCCATGATGGATACATGTGAATATCATGGTAGAGATGACTGAGCATGGGATAACCCCAAATATATTGTACCCCATCCTCTATAATATGATAAATACACCTCACCCATCCGATTAAACATCCATGCCTAGTAAGGTCGAGCATCATTTCTCCACTAATTAAATCGATCGAATATAGTACCAGCCTTGAGATTCGTCGATGTATCTCCATGGCAGGCTCTAATCTCATCTATGTATGACCATGTGCAGATCGTCTATGTCACAAATAAGATGAAGATAATACTGACCATGCTCAAGCCTGTACTCCAGGATAACTCCCTAAATCAATTTTCTCATAATCTACCACACATCCTCCAAAGTAATATATGCCTCCAAAATAGGCATATGAAATGAACAAGTGTCATTGTGCCACCTCTCTATCAATGTTGTCATCATGGTATTGTGCACACACACACATGGGCACTCATTCACCCATCGCAACCTGTTGACCACCAAGACCATCTGTTCCACACTCTGCAACCTCCATCGATAACATATCATAAACAACCAATGCTCGTGTAACTCAATCATACCTAACACCTCCTACATTCACCACCAACATGAGTCAATCGCTTTCTTCTAAGTCTAGCCTAATCATTTCCCCCAAGGATAGCTTGGGAAATCCCATGATGACCCTCATCCTTTTTATCTTTTCCTTTCCACCCCTTTCTTTCCCCCAAGCAGAGATGATGTTCCCTTAAGTAGAGATGTTGAAACTGCGGCACATGTGTCGTTTCACAGGCGTAGACATTGTTTGGGTTGTTTACCAATTTTATTTCCAGGAAGAGACGTTAATTCACAAATCAGTGCATGCACTTCATTGTTCATATGAGTGACATCCTCTAGGTAGAGATGTCGCATGATGGGTGCAAGAATGGAAATGACGATCAATGTCTACACCCAGCTAACTTTTTCTCCTCATTAATGGCTATTAAATGTACCTACTCTATTAATAAAGGGGATAGTTTTGGGTACCTACCGGTGGCCCGTACTCAAGCAACTTATAATATAGGTGAACTTGCTCTTCGTGTTGCTTGTGACGAGGGATAAGCACCATGGTTGTTCACTCTAACTACTAAGGGCTCATTGTCACTTGTATAATTGGGTTTGTGAAAATGACCCTTCTGTAGGCCCTTTGTGGCCTATATATACCCATCTTTCACTCTTCCGACCCACATCATTGTTTCATTTTTCCTCCTACTTCTTCCCAATCCTTGCCTTCTCCTTCATTTTCCCTTTTCTTATCGTTTTTCCCTCTTTTCATTCTTTTTGAGGATTTTCCTATAAAATTCAAATTTTCCATCCAAATCCTCAATGGGGCTTATCTTAGCCACATCTTGCTTGCAACACCTCCTTTTTCATTTTTCGGGCATCTTTTTTCTTTTACCTATCACTAATTTTTGCCACTACATAAAAGAGGGGCAAAATGTAGACACCCAAAATTTAATTATCCAAGCCTCACACAATCAATTCTATTAATTGTGTTAGTTTGTTATTCTTCTTGAGATTAATTAAATTATATTTAATTAATTTTATCCTCCCAACCATATGGTTACTTTATCAATTAATTACACAATTCTCCATTTCCTCTCAAATTAATTTAATTTCCCAACCTAGGTCATATTATTCATTATTTCTTCTAAGCCTAATTAGTTAATTAATTCATAATTAATTAGCTAATATCCTAGTTCCTACAAATCCTCCTAATCCCTGTCATTTAGCCTAATTAATCTAGTCCTAATCATAATTATCATTTCTCTCAATTTAAAATTCTCCACTCATTCTCTCTCCACCCATCACATCCTCATAATAACTCATCCACTTGCATCTTAATCCCTCATCATTTCATCTAATCCTCTAACTAATCATTTGCACATTCCTAATCTCCAAGATTAGGGATTAGTCAAATTTTTACCATATATGGCTTTCCCATCTCACTTCCCAACCTTAAATGCTACCCAATTTGGTCTTTCCAAGGAGATTTAAAAATTTATTTATTCTCTCCATGCTCCCCTTCCCAAGGAATTTTTAATTCCTTAATCCTTTTATTCTCCCCATGCTCCTCTTCTCGAGGAATTTATAATTCCTTATTACTCTTCCTAGTGTCCTTTGTCACTTTTCCCCACATTCTTGAGGAGTGTGGAGACAAGGAATGCCTTTATGGCACAATCTCTTGGATCTCCCACTTGTCCTCTCCTCTCACATTCAATCTTGGCCCTTCATCATCTTTTGATCTCAATTGTCCATTCCAAATTTGAAAATCTATAAATTGGAGTTCTTGTCCTCCACAAATCATCCACTTCCTTTGCATTATCATGTTGTTAATTTGAATCCATAATATATTCATTGAATCCTCATAATGCCCAAATTTTGTCTCAATCCATCATCTTTGATCAAATCATCCACCTCTCCTATTGTTGTGTATTTGGAGAGAATCCCATATCAAATTAGAAGACCAAATCCAAATCGAATGGAGCATGGGCACTTGCATTTCATAGCTCTATCGATGGAGTCTTGAAAGGTATAAGATTGTTAGTTTATTTGCATTGTTTTGTGTTATTTGTATTCTCTACATGTTTACTAATTTTATAACCCTTTTATAGCTCACACTAACTACATGTTTGCACCCATTTTTGCAAATATTTTCCTCAATAATTACATCCCATATTGAGGTGGGATATCTAAAACTTCCACAATTATACTAAATTTATTCTCTTGGAATGCACCTAGTTCGAACTCTACATCTTCCACAATCACAATAACAAGGACATCCCTTAAGTCCATAGCAATACACTTGATGTAGCCCCTACTAATTTACAACCCAAGTTCATTCATGATAGCTTAAGGCATTACATTAATAGAAGCTCTTGAATCTATCAATCAATTCTTGTTTACTGTGTGAGTCTCTTTCAAAATTAAATTGTCCAAAACAATTCCATTGTTAAAAAACATATAGCTGTGTTATTAAGTTATAACAAACTGCTTTTGACAAACATTGTTGCACTTTTGAGCTATAATAAACTACTTCTAACAAACATTGTTATGTTATTGAATTATAATAGACTACTTTTGATAATAGAGACACGATATTGGTTATCCTAATGTTATACTTAATTTTAGTTTTCTCAAATCATGGGATAACGCCTACAAAAATTATCTGTTATGTAGCCCACGTCCTTTAAGCACACATGTCGAGGCACTTGTCAAACCCTCTCGTGTTTAGTCAAGCTCCTAGAAATCATCTCATTTACATCCCTTAATTTGTCTTTTGATAAATTGGCAAAAGTTATTTTTTCAGAGTTAGTTATTCTTTTTTTGTGTACTTTTTGTTTTTTTTCCCAAAAATGCAATTTTCTTTTCAAACTTTAAGCATTTTGGGTTGTAAAACCCGAAACACAACTCACATTTGTCATACCTTTATGCATTTCAGGTTTTAAAACTCAAAATACACATCCTTCCATCATTATGTATTTCAGGTTTTGAAATACATCCTATTATTTAATTTTCATGCATCTCGTGTCATTGTATATGTACTTCAGGTTTTAAGACCCAAAATACACATTCATCACCAATGAACATGCACTTTGCGTTTTGATACCTGGAGTTCATATCTTGATTCCACATTGTTTGCATCACACATTTCCATTGGGTTTTAAAACCTGATGTGCACCTTACCTTTACATCGCACATGCACATTGAGTAGTAAAACCCGATGTGCAAGTTTTTCACTAACCCTTAGACATGTCAAATGGGTTTCAAAACCTAAATTATATGTCTACTATTTTGTATTTATACATTTTAGGTTTTAAAACCTGAAATGCATCTCATTGTCATACATTTTGGGTTTTAAAACTTGAAATGCATTTTTCCAATATGCTAAATTGCAACAAAAAATTCAAAATTGCATGAAACCTGGAATTGTTTCTAACACTAGAGAATTTTCAAAGTCGATGTTTCATTCTAAAATCGAACTAGGAAATGCTTCTTGTGAATAATTTGAAGGTCATTCACAATAAACATAAAAAGACCTTTGACATTATAGACGACTCCATCACACAAGTTTGAGCTATTTTCAATCATACGTTGGGACCTAATGAATAAAAGATGTAAGCCACCTTCCAAAAATTTGAAGAGTTCTTGAAAAAGAACAAATTTGATGAAGAAGTGTCTCTAGACACAACCGTTTTTCATACATTCGAGTTAGGTAGTTTGTAGTTTTCTATTGACATTTTACATGTCTTTTTGTATATATGAAATTACATGTAAAGACAATACAAGTCTAGTGAAATCAAACTGTAATGTTGAATAAGTCAAAGTATTTGTATAATTCCTATTTTGTCTCAATAGTTTCCTCTATATAAAGGAGAAAGACTCATTGTATATAATCATCTTTAGCCTATGCATCAAAACTCTGCCAGTTTGAAGAGCATTTCAAGACTTTGTTCTTAAGTTGTAAATCAAGTTTCAGTTAATAAAGGAAGCAAATTGGCATCCAATCTTTGTCTTGAATTCAGTGTGTTTATGTAATGAGATTGTCCTTACTTCCTTCTCATTGCATTATCATATATTGATTGAATTTTATATTTTGGATAGTCAAATTGTTTAAAGTTAATCAAAAATTGATTTTGTAGACTTTTTGCTAGATCATTTTATTTGAGGTTTGTTCTTGATATCTATGAATTGATAATAGTGTGGAGACTTTGCATTATATCATGTTATCTAATTAGAGTAGTATGAATTTGTGGTGTACGTGAGAGACTTTGAGCTACTCATGTATCATAATTTTGTTCTTGTGATCAATTTGAAGAAGCAGCGAAAGACTTTGAGCTTCCATGAGTTTCTTTGTTATTTAGGAATCGTTGGTACATTCTCAGTTACTCTTTTGTGTAACTTGGTTATTTATCGAATATTATTGCTTCAGTCAGTATCTTGTGGAAGCATATATTTTGTAATTATTACAAGTTTGTGATTTGAAGATATTGTAAGAAGAGTTATACCTATTTTGAAATAGATAATATGATGCATGTAACACCAAAATTAGTAAGTTGGTGTATATAGTGGTAGTTTAGATACTAATTGTTAGAGTAAGTAATATGAAGATAATGTCCCCTTTGTGAGGAGAGATACAATATCATCATAACTATGGTTGAATCTATCATTTTGTAATTAGTCACTTGATTACAAAATATTCACCCGACAACTATGATGCTTTTGATTTACATATTAGCATTTTTGACATATCTTGTTGCACATCTAATACTACAAAATTGTGATTTTGATCCATCTTTTAGTTTAAATTATTAAACTATGGTTATAATGTATTATCCACACTAAGCCATTAACCCAAAATTCTTAGGCTATTGGCTTACACTTTTGATATATCGAGTCATTGACCTAAACTCTTGATTTATTAACCTAATCTTTGATTTACTAAGTCACTGGCTTACATTTTTTAGATGTTGACTTGATTGGTGTCTTTGAGTTATATTGGCCATTTGGAGGAACTGATTATGTGTTGCATTGATGTTTTGTCATTGATGTCAACACTAGTTATTTTGGTTGTTTACTGGTATCCTTCTGGTCCCGGTAGGTTGTTTGGTTTCTGGTTGGATTAGATCATGATGATCTGGTATTCTCTGGTATGTCTTGACTTATGGAATTGGCTTATTCATGATACTCAGATCCATGTTCAATCACTTGGTTTTGATTTGGTGATCTGATGCTATCTTGTATGCTAGTAAGCTTGGTTTGTTGTTCCGATGAGGGTTTCACCGGCAGAGCTTTGTTGAATATCTTTGATGTTATGCATAAGTGGTATTGGTGAGGCTTCTAGTGGAGATTTAGGATGTTGATGGTGATCATGTTCGAGACTTGGTTGATTGGGATGATTGCTTTAGCATGTGTGGACTTAAATTGGGTCTTAGTTTATCTAGGTTATGGACTGACTTAATGCAACATGTTGATTGGACTTCTCAATGCATTTCTGGGATATCTTATGGGCTGCATATTATTTGTTTGGTCTCAGACCGACATGTTTCGTAATTATGTAATATGTTTTATTGTCTGGTGGTCGACCTTATTGTTTATGGTCGAGGGTTTGTATATATATGGTGTAAGATCTCATTGTAGATCATGTATGGATATGGTATGCAAGCGAATAATGTAATAATCATTCATGCGGAGGATTTGGTCAATCATTGGTGATTGAGTTGGGTTTATGCAAGAGGATTTAGTCCTCCGGTATTGATCTTAACTAGAACTATACTCGGGCATAGGAGATGCTATCATTGCAGTTCATTCTCACTTCCGGATTGTAGTCTGGATTTTTATGTATTTAGTGAGACTCCTTTTGTAATGAGAAGTGTGCTCTAGGTTGTTGGCCTTCCTGCAAGTGCATGCCCCTCAATTTGTAATCACGTACTTACTACAAAAGTATTATTTGATTGTGGGTAGGCTTCCCACCGTGGCTTTTCCCTTTAGCAGGTTTTCCACGTACAAATTTTGGTGTCATGTGTACTTAATTGGTATATCTACTATTTCATTATTTCGTTTATGCATTCCGGTATTGATCTTTTGGGTTCCAGTAATCTGGTGACAACTAATTCACCCCCCCCCCCCCCCCTCTCAGTTGTCTTCCAGTTATTTGAACTATCTAACAATTGCTATCAAAGCTCTGGTCCTCTCTGCAAAAGCTTAACCACTTGAGAAAGATTCTATGGTGACTAATAGTTCAAGTTCATCTAGTTCATATGTTGCTATCTTTCGGAGAGATATTCCTAGGTTTGATGAAACAAATTATAGAGTTTGGAAGATTCAAATGGAGACTCATATGAGATATCTTGGTAAGGAAATTTGGGAAATCATAGAGAATGGGATTACTCCTTTCAATCCGACATCTAGCGATCCTCGTCCGACAAACTTGGATGAGGAGCTTGAGAATGATTGTAGAGCAAGAGAAGCCCTCTCGTGTGCACTTTCTGATCAAAAAATAATGAGATTAACTAACAAATCATTAGCAAAGGCTATATGGGATAAGTTGGAGACTCTTAATGAAGGTTACCCTACTGTTAATATTGCTAAACTTCATGGCTACCCGATGAGATATGAAAACTTGAAGATGGAAGAAGATGAAAGGATCACTACATTCATGGAAAGGGTAAATGAGATTGTGATGGGAATTCAATGTTGTGGTGGAACTCTGAGTGAAGACAAAATAGTTTCTAAAGTTCTGAGAGCTTTGCCACCATCTTATAAGATGAAGGCTACTACAATTAATGAATTGAAAACAATGACTAATACTTCTATCAATAGAGATACCTTGGTTGGGAAATTATCTGCTTTTGAGCTTGATGAATTTGGACCTTCTAAAGTTGTGGAATCTGAACCTATTTTTCAAGCATTTACATCATCAATCGGCAAGCAAGATTGGAAAGCTTTGTATGAAAAGGAATTGGATGATATGAAGAGAGAATTTTAAGAATTTGAGCAACTTGAAGCCCTATTTGCTAGAAGAGTACCTAAAGGACCGATAGGAAGTAAGTATGAAGGAAAAGCACCTTTTAAATGTTGTGCATGTAATAAGATAGGTCATTTTGCATCTAGATGTCCTGAGAGGAATTCAAGATTTGAAGAAAGATCTAGAAGATCTTTTAAGCCTAACCTTGGATATCAAAACAAGTATAAGTACAGGAAAAACAAAGATAAATCATGCTACATTGCGTATGAGGAAGGTGTGACTGATTCTGATGACGAGCTGGCACAAGACTCTACTAGTGGTTATGACAATGGAAAGGAATAGGTGTTCCTGGCTATCAAGGAAGATGATCTGGCACTTGAAGAGAATGTACCTAAAGAGAAGGCTCTTGCTGCTAAAATTGAAGATAAGGATGAATGGGTAATTGACAGTGGATGTTCACATCATATGATTGGAGATAAAAGGAATTTTCTATCTTTGCAAGAATTTGATGGCGGTCTGGTTAGATTTGGAGATGACAAAGCATGTATGATCAAAGGAAAAGGAACTATATCATTAGATGGTAAGCACAATACTGATAATGTTTATTATGTTGAAGGTTTAATGCATAATATTTTGAGTGTAGGACAATTGGTGGACAAGGGATTTCAATTACAATTCAAGGATGGAAAATACAAACTCATTAATAGATCTAGATTGGAGATTGCAACCAGTACTTAGACAAAAGGTAATATATTTCATTTGAATTCCGGTGAGAAGACATGTTTGATTGCACAATTTGATGAGAGTTGGATATGGCATAAAAGGCTATGTCATTTGAATTTTGATTGCATAGTAAAGATCAATTCAACTAAGGCAGTTAGAGATATACCTAAGATTGTGAAGCCCTATAATCCAGTATGTACAGAATGTCAAATAGGAAAACAAGTCAGAACCTCTTTTAAGAGTATACAAGACAAATCTAATGATGTTATTGATCTTATTCATATTGATTTGTGTGGCCTTGCTAGAATTAAAAGCTTTCAAGGTGATAGATATTTTATGTTAATCATTGATGATTATTCTAGAATGACGTGGGTTAATTTTCTAAGGGAGAAATCTAAATCTTTTTAAAACTTTAAAATATTTAAAGCTAAAGTTGAAATTGAGACATGATTGAAGATTAAATGTTTAAGGTCAGATCATGGTGGAGAATTCACATCTGATGAGTTTAATAACTTTTGTGAGAAGCATGGCATAAGGAGACAATTTTATGCTCCCCGGACACCTCAGCAGAATGGAGTTATGGAAAGGAAGAACATAACTATCTTAGATGTTGCTAGAACCATGATGATGGAAGCTAATCTACCTCATATCTACTGGAGAGAGGCAGTGAGCACAATAGTCTATACATTCAATAGAGTACATATCAAAGGAGAAACCGATAAGACACCTTATGAATTATGGTTTGGCAATACACTTACAGATATGTACTTCAGAATCTTTGGTAGTAAATGTTATATCAGGAGAGATGATTTCATTGGCAAGTTTGATCATAGATGTGATGAAGGAATATTTCTTGGTTATTCTAATGAAAGCAAAGCATATAGATGTTATAACAAGAGATTGCAGAGAATTGTGGAAAGCGCTAATGTCAAGATGGATGAGCATAATAAAAGTCAAATAAGAGTTTATGAGCAAGAATCGGCAGTGGAAATGATGATAACTGAACTGGTAACACCTTCACCAGAACAGAGTGTTGAACCAGTTACTCCAGCAGTATCAAAAAATTCAATAGTAACTGAAGAACTAGAAAGAGGAACAGAGAATCAGAAGACTCCTAGGTATGTAAGGTTGAATCATTCAGAAGGTCAGATCATTGGGGATAAGAACAATGGAGTGATGACAAGAAGGAGATTGTCATCTAATGAGGTATGTTTAATTTCTCAAGTTGAACCAGTATTAGTAATTGAATCATGTAAAGATGAATGTTGGATGAAAGCTATGGAAGAAGAATTAGATCAGATAGAAAAGAATAACACGTGGATTTTAGTTCCCCGACCTGAAAATAAGAATGTTATTAGAACTAAATGGGTTTTTTAAGAATAAACTAAATGAAGATGGACAAGTTGTAAGGAATAAAGCTATATTGGTTTGTAAAGGATATTCTCATAAGGAAGGAATTGATTATGGTGAAAATTTTGCACCTGTAGCTAGGATTGAAGCTATAAGATTATTTCTTGCCTATGCTGCACATAAAAACTACAAGGTTTATCAGACGGATGTCAAGTGTGCTTTTTTGAATGGGGATCTCGATGAGGAAGTTTATATTGAGCAACCCAATGGATTTTCACTTTCAGATGATAAAAATATGATTTGTAGGTTAAGGAAAGCTTTATATGGATTGAAACTAGCTCCTAGAGCTTGGTATGCAAGGTTGAACATATATCTTTTGAAGCTTGGTTTCACTAAAGGTAATGCTGACAGTAATCTATATTATAAAGTCACTAATGATGATATACTGATTATTGAGGTTTTTGTTGATGACATCATTTTTGGAGGTGAAAATAAGTTGTGCATGGAATTTTCTAAAAATATGGAGAATGAATTTGAAATATCTATGATTGGGGAAATTAAATTTTTCTTAGGTTTGCAGATTACTCAGACTGATAAAGGTATTTTCATCTGTCAAACTAGGTATGCTAGGGAGATGTTGAAGAAATTTGGTATGGAAGACTCTAAACCGGTAAGTACTCCTATGGTTACAAGCGAGAAATTATCAAGGAAAGATGAATCTGCACCGGTAAATCCTACAAGATACAAGTCTAGGATTGGAGGTCTGCTATATTTGACTCAGATTAGACCAGATATAATGAATGTTGTTTGCATTGCATCAAGATATCAGAGTGATCCTACAGAAAATGATGAAAGTATGGTGAAAATAATTTTTAGATACTTGCAAGGTACATCTGAATATGGTTTGTGGTACCCTAAAGATGATGACTTTACTTTATTTGCATATACAAATGCAGATTGGGCAGGTGATGTTGATGACTGGAAAAGTACTTCCGGTGGAGCTTTCTTTCTTGGAAAGAAACTTATTTTATGGATCAGCAAGAAACAATCATGTACTTCTTTATCTACTGTTGAATCTGAGTATGTTGTTGTTGCTACTAACTATACACAAGTTCTATGGATGAAGCAAATGTTAAAGGACATAAAAGTGCATTGCAATGGACCAGTAGTTATTCACTGTGATAGCTCTACTGCTATAGACATATCAAAGAATCAGGTATTTCACTCTAAGACAAAACATATATCTATCAAGAATAACTTTTTGAAGGAAAAGGTGGAAGAAAATGAAGTTAGATTGGTTTATGTGAACACTAAAGAGCAGATTGTAGACATTTTCACTAAACCTTTGCCTAAAGAATCATTTGAGTACCTCAAAGACAGATTAGGGGTTTCTGCCCCTCTGATAGAGAACTGATTCATGCTATTTTGCATCAGTCCAGTATGCATTATCAGAGATATTATTCATTCTGGATTGATGTGGTGATGCTACTACTCAGAGGGAGTAGTTAGTTTTGTGATTCAGTGGTTTATGATTTTGCTTTGATATTTATGTCAGATCTCTGGCATTGATGTCAAAGGGGGAGAGATATTCATGTGAAAAACTTAAGGGATATATACATTAGGAGGATAAATTTGCAGAACTTAATTGTGATATCATTTATAGGGAGAGTGTGGATCAGAACTTCATTGCTATATTCTTGTATGGGAGATTTGTTTGACATTTCTTGACACTTGGATGTTTTTCACATATAGTGTTGCCATCAATGCCAAAGGGGGAGATTGTTGGCCATTTGGAGGAATTAATTATATCTTGCATTGATATTTTGTCATTGATGTCAACACTAGTTGTTTTGGTTGTTTACCGGTATCCTTCTGGTCCTTGTAGGTTGTTTGGTTTTTGGTTGGATTATATCATGATGATCCGATATGCTCTGGTATGTCTTGGCTTATTCATGCTACTCAGATTCATGTTCAATCAGTTGGTTTTGATTTGGTGATCGGATGTTATCATGTATGCTAGTAAGCTTGGTTTGTTGTTCTGGTGAGGGTTTCACCGACAGAGCTTTGTTGAAGATCTTTGACTTTATCCATAAGTGGTGTTGGTGCAACTTCTAATGGAGATTCGGGATGTTGATGGTGATCGTGTTTGAGACTTGGTTGATTGGGATGGTTGCTTTAGCGTGTGTGGACTTAAATTGGGTCCCGATTTATCTATGTTATGAACTTACTTAATGTAACGTGTTGATTGGACTTCTCGATGTGTTTTCGGGATATCTTATGGGTTGGATATTATTTGTTTGGTCTGAGGACGTCATGTTTTGTAATTATGTAATATGTTTTATTGTCTAGTGGCTGACCTTATTGTTTATGGTCGAGGGTTTGTATATATATGATGTAAGATCTCATTGTAGATTATGTATGGATATGGCATGCGAGCGAATAATGTAATAATAATTCATGCAGAGGATTTAATCGATCATTGGTGATCGAGTTGGGGTTATGTAAGATGATTTAGTCCTCTGGTATTGAGCTTAACCAAAACTGTACTCAGGCACAGGAGATGTTATCATTGCAATTCATTCTCTCTTCCGGATTGTAGTCTGGATTTTTATGTAGTTAGTGAGACTCCTTTTGTAATGAGCAGTGTGCTCTAGGTTGTTGGCCTTCATGCAAGTGCACGCCCCTCGATTTGTAATCACATACTTACTGCAGAAGAATTATCTGACTGTGGGTAGGCTTCCCCCCGTTGTTTTTCCCTTTACCGGGTTTTCCACATACAAATCTTGGTGTCATGTGGATGGTATTTATTCTCTAATTGTTGCTTGTGCTTAACTGGTATATCTGCTATTTCGGTATTTGGTGTATGCATTCCAGTATTGATCTTTTGGGTTTCAGTAACAATGTTTTAATTGCTTAAGGTTTCGGTAATCTGGTGATAACTGATTCACCCCCCTCCCTCCCTCTCAGTTGTCTTCTGATTATTTGAACTATATAACAAGTTATCCTTTTTTGCAACTAATTAATATCGCTGCATTATTCGAATATTGACTTGTGCTTCTAATATTGACCTACACTTTTGATATAATTAGTGGTGCTTTTGACTTATCTTGCAATACTTGTAATCTATCTCATGGCATTTTATAGAGTGATGCTTCTCAATTATTGACCAAGGTTATATATCTAATTCCTTGCACATTTCATTCAAAATGTTACACTTTCGAACCATTTGTACTTTTGCTAATCTTAGAGGATTTGGTTAATACTGAGAGGTGGGGGGGTGTGAATCAATATTAACAATAATTTCAAACTCAAAACTTGAACTTATAAAACTTCTTCAAATAAAACATAAACCAGTAATAAACTTTTTACCATTACTGGTAAGCACTGATAACCAACCGTTAAAACAGTTTATCAGAACAACTCATTAAGTGTTCATCAATGTGCATAAACTGCAAGTAAAACATAACAACACACAAAAGCATTCACCATATGAACACCATGTTTTTCACGTGGAAACCCAAATAGGGAAAAACCACGGTGGGAATTGGTACCCACAAAACTTGTGCACTCTTTCAGAATGTGTCCTGTTAGGAGCCTAGCTCTGTTAGAAGCTTACAAAGATACCCTATTAGGAGAAAACCCTATTAGGAGTCACCCGGTTAAGGGATTTAGATGATGAGCCATGTTGGGAGCTTTGACCTGTTAGGATCAACCTCACAAGAGGATTTAACACTCAGATGTTAAGATACTCGGTTAAGGGATTTACAATGTAAGGCCAGTTAGGACCTACCCGGTTAAGGGATTTTGACTGTTGCAATTGTTTGAGAACAACAGTGAATGATCTGGGTACAACACTTAACTGCTCGCTTGATCAGATCTAATTAAGCTCCAAATTTGCTACTCTCTGGTAGATCTCATACTCTGGTTTGGCTTCACACTTTTCTCGAAACCACCAACACAACAAACATCAATTGTACCGACATAAATAACCTTTTCAACTTAGTTGGTTACAAAACCCTAAAACTTACAACATAGATCATCACAAATCTTTTACAACTCATTACAGATCATCATTCATCATCATATGGATCATTACAATCAATTACAAATCAATTACAACCATTGAATGATCATCGCATCTCGATCTGATACAAAGTCAAACCCTTAGAACACTCTGCTAAGCACTTTGCATATTCCCAACAAATTCACTCTCCGAACACGCCAAAACATCTTTCAAACACTTCACATGGTTGTGCAACATCATCACCAACATTTGAACTTGATGTAGATCACCGCCAAACCAAAAATCATTACTGGTTAAGAGAATTATTTACCGGTCCTTAAACCCTTCTTAAACCCTAGCAAAAATACAACATAAATCATAAACATGATTTTTGATAACCAAAACATGATGTGGTTTTGATCATATACATATTACAATGATATAATCTCACATTCCAAACTGCAACACTTCAATCATCACCAATAGCCAGATCAAATCAAAACATTCCCCATTTACCGGTTAAGGTCCTAATTCCCAGTTCGCTGTCTATAATACCGGTAAGGCATTTGCGGTGGACCAAAAAGACTTAGATGACAAAATATAACATAGTAAACATCATTTGCCATCAATGACAACACGAATAACTGATCCAAGTCATCCAATCATGCAATCTAAATCTCTTCATCATAATGTCATCACAAATAGTCATTTACCAGTTTGGTCACCATTCTTCATCTGCATCAGTTATGCCAATCATGCCAACATTCCCCCCTTTGGCATTGATGGCAACACCAACATAAACTCCAACATATTCAACTAAAATTATGCTGCTCAATTCAGAAACTTCTCTGTTGTACTTCACTCTTCTGTCGATTCTTCTCCTTTCTTCTTCACCTAGAACTGAATCTTCATTTCTTCTCCCCCTTTCTATTACATATCTTCTCCTCCTTAGGCTAATATATTTCTTGTCCCCCTTTTACAACAATGCCAAAGGTGCATATGCATCACCGGTCATCAAAGCTCATCTAAGTTGCTCCCCTTGCGGAGTAGCCACCATTTCATCAATCCTCAGTGAAAACTATTCAGTAAGCCCACTGCATTGATGCATCTCCTTCATCTTAGTTCTTCTTATGTAGGGGTCTGAACCCTAATTTACCTCTGAGGTACTCAAAGGTAGTCTTCGGCAATGGTTTTGTGAAAATGTCTGCAAGCTGCTCTTTGCTTGTCACGTGCTCCATTTTGAATTATTTTTCCTGTACTCTCTCCCTTAGAAAGTGATATTTCAATTCAATTCATTTTTTCCTTGTACGTAGCACAAGAGTTTTTGAAATATTAATAGCACTTGTATTGTCACAATAAATAGTTACCGGTTCAGACATATCAAGTTTAAAACCTTCTAATACATGTCTCATCCAAATTGTCTACGTGCAATTCATTGATGTTGCAACATACTTTGCCTCTGCTGTTGACTATGATACACATGTTTACTTCTTACTTGTCCAAGCAACCAATCTACCTCCAAGAAGAAAAGCTCCACCGGTAATGTTTTTCCGGTCATCAATATTGCCTGCCCAATCTGCATCAGTAAACACTTCCAAAGAAAAATCATTTTTATAAGGATACCATAAACCATAATCTACTGTGCCTTTCAAGTACCAAAATATCCTTTTCACCGCTACCAAGTGAGTCTCCTTGGGATCCTTCTGAAATATAGCAACCAAACCAACATCATGTGCAATATCATGCCTACTGTGAACAATCTAATTCAACTTACCAATCATGGACCTGTATTCTTTTTCATCAACAAAGGGTGAATCATCTTATTTAGATAGTTTACAACCTGTCACCATCGAAGTACCAACCGGTTTACAATCCTCCATGCCAAATGTTTTCAACACTTCCTTTACATACTTACTCTGACAGATAAATATTCCACCATCCAATTACTGGACCTGAAGCCCAATGAAAAACTTAATCTCACCAATAAGAGACATCTCAAATTCTTTCTTCATCTCCTCAACAAACGCCATACATAAATCATCATCACCTCCAAAAATTATATCATCTACAAATACTTCAGCTATCAACACTTTGTCTCCACTAGTCTTAAGATATATGTTACTGTCCTCACTGGTACATTGGAATCCTAACTTGATCAGGTGTGCATGTAATCTTTCAAACCATCCCCTCGGTGTCTGCTTCAATCCATACAATGCCTTATGTAACTTCCAAACCATATCTTTATCTTTAGTTAAAGCAAATCTGTCTGGTTGTTCAATCTACATTTCTTCCTTAAGGATGCCATTAAGAAAAGCAGATTTGACATCCATCTGGTAGACCTTAAATCCTTTAAATGCAACATAAAAAAGTAACATTCTTACTCCTTCCAATCTCGCCACCGGTGCAAAGGTTTCTCCATAGTATTATCCTTCTGCTTGTGCATAGCCTTTGCATACCAACCTTGCCTTCTTCATTCAACTTGTTTCTAAAGACCCATTTAGTGTCGATCACATTCTTGTCTTGTGGTCTAGGAACAAGTGTCCATGTCTTGTTCTTCTCTATCTGATCCAATTCCTCATTCGTGGCATTAATCTAATCATCATCCTTCAATGCCTCTCTTACTGTTTTAGGCTCTATAGTTGAAATCAGACATGGGTTTTCTCTGATTTTCCTTCATGTTTGTACACCAACATTTTTATCTCTTATAATTTGTTCTTCTAAATGATTTAGTTTGACATTCTTTGTATTATCTATTCCAGTGTTGTACCTTTTGCTTCATGTTCTTCATCGCTCACTTCATTTACCAGTTGAGCGGTCTATTTCTACATTTTCCTGCTCATCATTCTTTTGTACTTTTGGTTCAATGAACACAGGTTTTTCCTCATCTTTCCCAGGTTTAGATCTGTTGGTCTTATCAAATTTCTTTGAGAGTTCATCTACCTTCACATTTGCACTCTCAATGATCCTTTTCATTCTCTTGTTATACCATTTGAAAGCCTTACTCTCTGTAGACTAACCAAGAAAAACACCTTCATCACACTTTGCATCAAACTTTCCAGTGTAATCATCACATTTAATGAAACATCTACTCCCAAATTTTTCAAAGTAACTTACATTAGGAGTCTTTCCATGGCATAATTCATAAGGTGTTTTTTTGTTACCTCTCTTGACAAGTACCCATTTCAAAGTGTAGACAACAGTGCTAACTGCTTCTCTCCAAAATATTTTTGGTACTTCACCTTGAATCAACATGGTTATAGCAGCTTCAACAATTATTATATTCATTCTCTCTGCTATCCAATTCTGTTATGGATTTCTTGGAGCTGACATCTGCCTCTTGATTCCTCGTTCATCACAAAACTTCACAAACTCATTCAGGTAACTTTTCTAAAGGAAAAGTCTGAGGCATTTAGTAAATTCAAAGCATTCAAAGCATTTCAAGTTATTCCCGATTTCTTTCTCAACTAAAGCTTTGAACGCTTTGAATTTACTAAATGCCTCAGACTTTCCCTTTAGAAAAGTTACCCACATCATCTTGGAAAAATCATCAGTAAAAATCATGAAATATCTATCACCAAAATACCTCTTAATCCTCATAGGACCACAAAGATCAATATGAACCAAATCTATAATATTTTCTAAAGAGAAAGACTTACTCTTGAAAGAAATAGAAGTCATCTTACCCATCTGACAATCGTTACATAAAACATTATCCGGTTTAACATGCTGGGGCAAACCTCTCACAATACTTGATTTACTAACCTTTATCAAATTGTCAAAATTAACATGACAAAATCTCTTGTGCCATAACAAATTGTTTTTAATATTTGCCACCAAACAACTATTCATATTAGTATTCAAATGAAATATATTACCTCTTGTCTGCTTTCCAGTAGCAATTAATTCTCCATTACTTCCAAGAATCCTTCACACTCCACTTTTAAATTCTAGAATATATCCCTTATCATTTAATTGACCAACACTCAAAAGGTTATGTTTTAATCCATCAACCCAAAAGACATCATCTGAATTTCTTTTTCCATTTAATGAAATAGTTCCTTTACCTTTAACCATGTAGGGTGTGTTGTTACCGAATCTTACCACACTGCCATCAAATTCTTCAAGGGATAAGAACTTGTTTCTATCTCGGGTCATGTGGTGTGAACAACCACTATCTATTATCCATTCATCACTGCTATCCATGTGAGACACCAATGCCTTTTCATCAGTCAGATCTTCCTTCACAACAACAAACATTATCTCCTCATTGTCATCATCTTCTGATTCTTCATCAGTTACTCCTTCATCAACTGCAACATAGCAATGTTTTTGTCCTTTTCCTTTGAATTTCCTGAACTTTTCTTTTCTATCACCATTAGGACAATTTGTAGCAATGTGTCCAATCTTATTGCAGGAAAAACACTTCAAGGGTAAGTTACCTTTATACTTACCGGTACCCCTAGGAAATCTTTTAGCCAATAGTGCCTCAAGTTCCATCAGATTATCTTCATTATCATCCTCACCTCTTCTACCACCATGACTAGACCTGCAGTCATGATTGTGACAAATAACCTTTCCTTTCCTAATAGATGTACCGGTTACAGAAACTTTTAAAGCAGATTTAGACGGTTTTGAAACACTATTATCAAAGTTGTTTAACTCAAACGCAATCAACTTTTCAATAAGAGAATCAACAATGACTTTATCTTTAGAGATAGATCACAATTCTTGAATTGCAGAAACTCTAATAGCTTATTGTGGTAGGAGAGTTCTAATCATTTTACTAACAACAATATCATCATCAATCTTACCTCCAAAACTCTTAATACCACCTACAACTTCTTTAATCCTTTGACCATATTGTGCAATGTTCTCACCATCAGCCATTTTCATGTCATTAAATTTGCCTCTTAAAATTTCTTCTTTTTCTCTTTGAACATGTTCATCTCCTCCAAAAATCTATTCTAATATATCCCATACCTCAAAGGCAGTTTCTAATCCATGAACATATATATACTCTGAATCGGATAAAATACTTACAATTGCTTCCAAGGCTTTAATGTTTTCTTGTTGATCTTTAAGTTCATCCTATGTCAAGGGGTTAGTAGTAGGAGCAACATACTTGGTTAACACATGATTCCAATACCGAGCACCCAATCCTTTAATGTATATCTTCATTTGGTCTTTCCATATTCGGTAGTTGTCCTTGGTAAACTTGGGACCCTCCTTCTTCATCATCTTTCTTCAGGATCTTTCCCTCAAGCTGTTAAGCTTTCTGCACATAGAGGACCAACGCTCTGATACCAATTGTTAATCTTAGAGGAACCGATTACTACTAAGAGGTGGGGTGAATCAATATTAACAATAATTTCAAACTCAAAACTTGATCTTATAAAACTTCTTCAAATCAAACATAAACCAGTAATAAACTTATTACCATTACCGGTAATCATTGATAACCAACTATTAAACTGGTTTATCATAACAACTCATTAAGTGTTCATCAATATGCATAAACTGAAAGTAAAACATAACAGCACATTAAGACATTCATCAATATGGTTTTGCTTGAGTCTAGGTTTTTTGTATTTTTCCCAAAGTTTGGGCCTGTGGTCACAAATTTTTTTTGTCTTTTTTACACCCTACAATGATTTTAGTTGTGCCATGAACCCAAACCATACTTTGTTCTTTCATTATCCTTTGCATTTGTTGTTGTCATGTAGATAGGGTTTATTGACCTGTCCTACATGCCACACCATTATTGATTCATGTAGTACAAGTCGATAGATCCTATCCACACCATCATTTTTATCCATTGCATTTCTATATAAACAGTATTGTTCAGGCCAACTGACCCAAACTACACATCAATGGTGTGGTTGGGTTCATAGATCTGAATTGCACTGGAAGTTTCACCATTGTTGATTGGTGTAGTTTGGATCCATAGATTTGAACGACACCATTGTCTGTGTTCATTGGTGTAGTTCGGGCCTATGGCCCTAAACTACATAATAATGCAAGTTTTTTTCCCATGTTTGAATCAAACCAACCATAGTCTTGTTCAAGTCCATAGACCCGAACTACACTCCAATCATCTCTTTCAATGTGTTGTACGAGCCTATGAACCTGAAACACGTGAACAATGCTTTACACCATTTTTCCACTGCAACAATAATAATGATAACCAAATTGACTTCACAACACACAACACCAAGATTTTGACATTGAAAACCCGATTAAGGGAAAAACCACACTGGGAACCTACCCACAATAAGATAATACTGTGCAGTAGTATGTGAAAATAATTATAATGGGGAATGCACTACCATTCAAGCACACTACCTGGACCTCACTTGCTCAATATACGATAGCCCGGAAGGCTACAACCCTCAGGGAAGTCTCATTGACTTACAACAAGATTCAGATTACAATCTGAAAGGAATGAACTACAATAATAGCATCTGCTAATGCCTGATGACAGTTTTGGTTAAGCACATTTATCTGCTTTGCAACACCTCAACTCAATACACCACATTGAAAGATGAATCCTTGTTTGCACATACACCACTCTCTGATAACTCAGACACAACCTTGACACCTAAATTACATGACTACTCCATCTATTTATACAATTCATCAACCTTGACAAGAAGGTCAACTAAACCCTCAACTCACAATTACAAAATTACATTACATGATACAAAGATCGACCATCGAACCATTATAATAATATACATGATATAATATGGACCTAAATCAAATTTCCAAATGCTCGTGTCCACCAGTAATCATGCCAAGATCAACCGCAACACGTTACACCACAAGAAAAACCACATAACATGAAGAACATCACCGATTCAACAAAATCACCAAAAACTCACACAATGATCAATGTGGACCATCAAAAAAATAGGACACAATTAGGAAACACTAGAAATAACCTTATAATCATCAACAACAATTGCATCAACACCACTTATCAAATCTTCATCGATCAATATCTGAACCTCAAGAACACTCAAACAGGAGCAATAGTCACGAAGAAAGATAACTTGTAGAGCACCAAATTATGAACCATTTGAAATAAAGATACACAAGACCATCCCAAACAAACTCCCAAAATCTCAACTCAAGATCTGATCACACCGAAATATACTGGAGGAAATACCGAACTCTGCAAAACACTGATCAGAAAAATAAACTGCAAACTAGATCATCTGAAACTGAGACAAAAAGATATAATGATACTATAAATACTCCATACACTGAACCATGATCCAAATAAACCAATCTGCAATCACTGAAGCAATAAATCACATGAATATGTTGACATCAATGACAACAACATATCCTAGCAGCAACAATATCCAACAATCTCCCCATTTGGCATTGATGGCAACATATGAATGTGAAAAACAATCAATGCAAAGAAAAAAGAAAACATCTCCAACAAACTCCCCCTAAGATAAAGCAGATAAAACAGTTTTCCATATGCTTCTCTCCCCCTTTGACAACAATGCCAAAGATCCTAAAAATAGAAGATCAAACTTACTCTCCCCATAGATAAGGAAATCATGATTCTCTCTCCCATAAACACACTGACTACTCTAGCAGAGTAGCAGCACCAACTCATCAATCCGGACAAAAGGATAAGACTTTGAAGTCCACTGGATTGATGCAACTCAATGCATCTAGTTCTCATGAGGAGGGGTGGATACCCCTAATTTGTCACTCAAATAGACAAATGTATCTGCACACAAAGGCTTAGTGAAAATATCAGCAATTTGTTCTTTTGTAGACACATATTCTAGCTTCACTTCCTCTTCACTATTTTTTTCTCTCTAGAAATGATACTTGATTGATACATGTTTAGTCTTTGAATGTTGCACCGAGTTCTTTAACATATCAATAGCACTAAATTATCACAGTATATGATAGTAGGCTCATCATAGATAACTCTGATATTCTTCAACATTTGTTTCATCCAAACTATCCGAGTGTAGTTACTAGCAGCAACAATGTACTCAACTTCAACAGTAGATAGGGAAACTGAATCATGTTTCTTACTTGCCCATGAAACCAATTTCTTACCTGAAAATAATGTATCACTGGAGGTACTCTTCCAGTCATCAACATCACTAGCCCAATTAGCATTAGTGTAAGCACATAACATGAAATCATCATTCCTCGGATACCACAAACAATAATCCATAGTCCTTTTCAAGTATCTGAATATCCTCTTTACAACAGTGACATGACTCTCTTTCGGATCAACTTGATACCTAGCAGCCATGCACACAGTATACATAATGTCAGGTCTAGTCTGAGTCAAGTATAGCAGTCCACCAACCATAGATTTGTATAAAATCTTATTAGCTTTCAGAGATTCATCATTTTTAGATAATTTGCAGCCAGTCACCATAGGAGTTCCAACTGGTTTGGAGTCATCTAACCCAAACTTATTCAACCATTCCTTCACATATTTAGTGTGAGATATAAAAATACCTTTTCCAGTCTCTGAAATCTACAAACCTAAGAAAAATTTCATATCTTCTATCATAGACATCTCAAACTATTTCTGCATATCACCGACAAACTTCATACTCAAGTTATCATCTCCTCCAAAGATAATGTCACCAACAAAAACTTCAACAATCAAGATGTTATCATTCTCAATCTTAAAATACATATTACTATCAGCAATACCTTTATTAAATCCTAATTTCAGCATGTACTTATCCAATCTAGCATACCAAGCTCTAGGGGCTTGTTTCAATCCATAAAGAGTTTTCTTCAATTTGCATACCATGTCTCCATCATCTGATAATGAAAATCCATCAAGTTGCTCAATGTAGACTTCTTCCTCAAGATCACCATTCAAAAGGGTTGACTTGACATCCATCTGATATACCTTTAAAACTTTATAAGCAACATATGCAAGCAACAATCTAACAACTTCAAGTCTAGCTATCGGAGAAAAAGTCTCCTCATAATCAATTCCTTCTTTTTTGTGAATATCCTTTGCATACCAATCTTGCTTTATTTCTAACAACTTTACCGACTTCATTCAGTTTGTTCTTGAATACCCATTTAGTACCAATCACATTCTTGTCCTTAGGTCTAGGCACAAGTTCCATGTGTTATTCTTTTCAATCTGATTCAATTCTTCTTCCATATCCCTTATCCAATTTTCATCTTTGCAAGCCTCAACAACATCTTTAGGTTCAATTTTAGAAATAAAACATACCTCTACAACAACTAGCCTTCTCCTAGTCATCACTCCTTTATTTTTATCCCCAATAGTCAAATTTTCTAAATGATTCAATCTTGCACACCTCAGAGTCTTCTGATTATTATGATTTTTCAGGTTCCTGCACTTCTCCATCGGCAACAGCAATATCCAGGTTAACAGTCTCTACCAGAACATTCTACTTCAACTCATCAGTCTGAATAGGTGTTAGAACAAAATGTTGACCATCATCATATCCACATGCTCTAATTTCTTTTTCATAGTTCTCATCAACCTTCACATTTGCACTTTCCACTATCTTTCCTAGTCTCTTATTGTAGCACCAATAGGCTTTTCTCTTTGTTGAATATCCCAAGAAAATTCCTTCATCACTTCTTGCATCAAACTTTCCTATATTTTCATCTCTCTTGATATAACACTTGCTACCAAAATTTTTGATGTATCTCACAGTAGGAACCCGACCAAACCATAGCTCATAAGGAGTCTTACCGGTATCACCTTTAATATGTGCTCGGTTGAATGTATAAACAATAGTGCTAACAACTTCTCTCCAATAGGTCTTCAAAACATTTCCTTCAATCATCATAGTCCTTGCTGCATCCAAGATAGTCTTGTTCTTCCTTTCAACAACTCCATTATGTTCTGGGGTTCTAGGAGCAGATAATCGTCTTCTAATCCCATGCTTCTCATAGACTGAATCAAACTCACCAGATTAAAATTCTCCTCCTCTGCCAATCTCAACCTTTGCTTTGAATATCTTGAATTTATCTAATGCTTCTGATTTTTCCTTCAAAAAGACAATCCACATCATCTCGGAATAATCATCAATCAGTAACATAAAATATCTGTCACCCTGCACTCTTCTAATGTTTGTAGGTCCAAATAGGTCAGTATGTACAAGATCTAGCAATCCATTAGATGTATACTGCTTTCTCTTGAAATAAATTCTTGTTTGCTTACCCATTTGACATTTTTTACATACCGGATTAGCAGGCTTAACAATTTTAGGCAAATCTCTAACAGCTTGTGTAGAACTTATCTTAATCATTCAATCAAAATTAACATGACACATTCTCCTATGCCATAACCGACTTTCATTAATCTGATAAATCAAGCAACTTTTCTCACCAGCTTTCAAATGAAAGATATTACCTTTAGTCTTAGTTCCAGATGCAATCTCTATACTAGAGGCATTTAGGATCTTGCATTTTCTATTCTTGAATTGTAAGTCATAACCTTTGTCAACTATCTTTCCAACACTTAAGAGATTATGCTTCAAACCTTCAACATACAAGACGTCATCGATATTATGCTTACCATCAAAGTAAATAGAACCTCTACCAAGGATTACATAGGCTTTGTCATCTCCAAATCTCATTATTCCACCATCATACCTCTCCATACTCACAAATTTGCTTTTATCATCGGTCATATGATGTGAACAACCGTTTTCAATCACCCATTCATCTTTCTCTTCAACTTTAACAATTAAAGCTTTCTCCTCAATAGTGGAGCTTCTGGAATCAACAGGTACTGGTCCATCTTATTTGATAGCAATAAACACAACTTCATCTACTTTTGATTATTCATCTGTAACACCTTCATCAGTAGCATAATAACAGTTCTTTCGATGCTTATATTTCTGGTTAGACTTGTAAGGCTCATCATACTTTTAATACTTCTCATATCTATCATGCTTATCAAATTTATCATGCCTATCATATTTATCCATTCTCTTCGGGCACCTAGAAGCAAAATCTCCTATCTTATTGCAAGAGAAACATTTCAGAGGTAATTTTCCATCATACTTACCAACCCCCTTAAGTAATCAATGCTTCAAACTCATCCAATTCTCTTCCTTGCTCTTCCATCTCTCTTCTTTCTCTTTCATATCTAGATATTTTGCATTCATCAAGATCATGCTTCTACTTTTCGAACACAGATACTCTAACTGTTGTCTCAGACTTTCCATGTGATTCACCAAATTCACTCAGTTCAAATGTAGCAATCTTCCAACCAACATATCTCTTGTCACATTAGTCACACTTCGGATTTTATCAATAGCAGCTACCTTATGTTTGTAAATAGGAGGCAATAATCTCAACACCTTAGTAACAATTTCATCTTCTTCAAGGGTTCCACTAGCACATTTGATACCTAGGATAAGGTCATTCACCTTAGCCATAAAAGAGTTTATGTTCTCATCTTCTCTCATCTTCAACATCTCATACTTCCCTTTCAAACTCTACAACTTAGCAACTTTGACTTGTTTATCTCCTTCATACATGGCCTCAAAATTTTCCTAGATCTCATGTGCAGTCTGAAGTCCCATCAAATTAGTCATCTCTAAATCAGATAGGGTGCTCAACAATGCTTCCTTGTCTCTAATGTTATTTTCAACTTCCTTGATCTCATCAGCAGTAACGGGTCCATTATGAGGAACATAATAGGCATTCTTTTTAATCTTCCTGTAATCTTCTCCAAGACATCTCAAGTGCACCTCCATTCGGTTCTTCCATATAGCATAATTACTTCCATCAAATCTTGGACTCTCCTTCTTAAAGATAACACTTCTAGCTACCATCCCGGATCTCCTCAAGCAGTCAAGCTTCTTCCAGAGGATTTAGCTCTGATACCAATTGTTGGCAACAACAATGAAGGAAAAATGAGAGGGGGGGTGAATTAGTTTGCATCGGATCTATAAAATGAACCACAAATATATATTTGATAAACTAACACAATAACAATGATAGTAAAATTGACAACACAACACACAACACCAATATTTTGACGTGGAAAATCCGGTTAAGGGAAAAACCACAGTGGGAACCTACCCACAATAAGATGATACTTTGCAACAGTATGTGAAAATAATTACAATGGGGAATGCACTAGCATTCAAACATGTTTCCTAGAGCTCACTTGCTCAAGATAAAATAACCCAAAAGGCTACAACCCTCAAGGAAGTCTCACTAACTTACAACAAGATCCAGACTACAATCCGGAAGGAATGAACTACAATAATAACATTTGCTAATGCCTGATGAGAATTTCGGTTAAGCACATTTGTCTACTTTGCAACACCTCAACTAAATACACCATATCGAAAGATGAATCCTTGTTTGCACATACATCACTCTCTGATAACACAAACACAACCTTGATACCTAAATTTCATGACTACACCATCTATTTATACAATTCATCAACCTTGACAAGAAAGTCAACTAAACCCTCAACTCACAATTACAAAATTACATTACACAAAACAAAGATCGACCACCAGACCAATATAACGATATACCTAATATAACATGGACCTAAATCAAATTTCCAAATGCTCATCTCCACCGGTAATCATGCCAAGATCAACCGCAACACGTTACACCACAAGGAAAACCACATAACACGAAGAACATCACTGATTCAGCAAAATCACCCAAAACTTGCACAATGATCAATGCATACCATTAAAACAAATAGGACATAATTAGGAAACACCAACAAGCATGCTAGAATCAACAACAACAGTTGCATCAATACTACTTATCAAATCTTCATCGACCAACATTTGAACCTCAAGAACACTCAAACAACAACAACTGTCACGAAGAAAGATAACTTGTGGAGCACCAAATCATGAACCATTTGAAAGCAATATACACAAGACCATCCCCAAAAAACTCCCATAATCTCAGCTCAAGATCTGATCACACCGAAATATACCAAAGGAAATACTGAACTCTGTAAAACACCGATCAGACAAAACAAACTGCAAACCAGATCATATGATATGATGAATTAGGCTTCCTGGATCACTAAAACCAATATAGAAAGATATAATGTGTAATGTCCCTACTAGTTAGAGTTCATTAACCTGCAAAACAGATTGTTAGAACACCACAAACATACATATATATATATATATATATATATATATATATAAGTAATCCAAATTACAACCTAACTTCAATGCTCAATTAACATAATCATAATTTTAATCTATTAAAAGGATACAAATGCCATATGAAGGTATGCCCTTAGGTGGCTGTGAAGCTCGCCTTCTTGGAACCCCTTGGTTCCAAGCCCTCCAGGAAATCAAAGGTGAATCGAATCCTGTCTTGGGTGTAACCTTTTACACCCAAGCCCTCCAAGGAAGACCCTTGCCTTTCCTTGCCTTGGGTGATGCCTTCATCATCCAAGTCCTCAGAAGGGATCGGTCTGACCTTTGAGTCCTGTCTTGAGTATAACCTTTTACACCCAAGCCAACCAAGGAAGACCCTTGCCTTTCCTTGTCCTGGATGATGCCTTCATCATCCAAGTCCTCAAAGGGGATGGACTCGATCCTTCCTTTCTTGGTTGGGTTTGAATCAACCAAGCCTTGTATTTGCATAACATTTTTAGTTCATAAATATTCCTTTATGTTAACATGAACTCCTAATACATCATTTAATTAACTTATATATATGTATCAACATGACATTTTCATCCTTCACATTTGTAATATGTTTCTTAAAATACCTTGTATTCCTAAATTCCTTTTGATATGCAACTTATGTATATGACATTTACAAGATTACTTTTCCCTATGTTATGACTAGTAAATGCTATACCTTACAATGTGTATAAGTTCTCACTAAACCATTATGAACATGACCTATTAATGGACTTACCCATTACCCCTTGTTTATTAATTAATACTAATTAATATTAATGGACATCTACCCTTAATCCTAATTATTAATATTAGTAATAAAGGAAACCCTATATATTATATCTTAACTTCATATAGGACAGGGTCTTTACCTTGTTGTCCGCTGACTTCCCTCTTTTCTTTTCCTCCTAATCGTTGCCTCCCTTTCTACCGTGCTACTCCTCTTTATATCCTGTGAGGGGTTGTGTTCCCCCATGGTCCCCTTCCGCATGAAGAGGTGTGGAGGTAACCGTAGCTTAGGCTGCGGTTACCTACGCATCACTTCATGTGGAGGTAGCCCCAGCCCGTTGGGAATGCTTCGTGTTAAGTTAGTATTTAATATAAAATGTAATTGTTATTCACATCTCACATAATATAATATTACTATTAATTATTTAATATATTTTCCATGTAATATATCATTTCTGTTTAATGTATTAAATATGAAGTGCATTTCATGTATCTTTTCAATATATTAAATATTATATTTCAAAAGTATAATTTCCCCCTTTTGTTAAATATATACATTTCTTTAATTGTATAATATATGATATATAAAGAGTATATTTAAATACTTTGTCCATATTAATTTTAAATAACATTCCCTTTTTTAAGTATGTGTTTTGATTAATTCCTTTACAATAGCCTTTAACCCCGCAAGTGTTTTTACATCTGGTGATACCGTAGGGGTTATCACAATCCCTCCGTCTCAATTTTGCTTGTCCTCGAGCATCTTTAGATCTTCCTCCTTTTCCCAAGTGGCATCATCCTCATTTGGGAGATTCCTCCATTTTATCAGGTGTTCAGTAATGGTCTGGTTCCTGAGTTCTCTTCTCCGTGTATCTAGAATGATCTCGGGGTACAAGGTGAGTTTCCCTTCATCATCTAGAGGGGGTAGTTCGCTGCAAGCAACCATGTGTTGTCCGAGAGATTTCTTAAGGCGGGACACGTGGAACACATTATGTATTTTACTGCCCTTGGGAAGCTCAATCTCATAAGCTACTTCTCCGATCCTCCGGATTACCTTGTAGGGTCCATAGAATCGGGGTTTCAATTTTTCAGTCCCATTCTTTTTGAGGGATGTTTGCTTATAGGGTTGCAATCTTAGAAACACTAGATCTCTGACCTCAAATGATCATTCTATATGCTTCTTGTTAGCATAGATCTTTTGTTGGTTTTGAGCTTGATGTAAATTCTCCTTCAAGGTTTTCATGATGTCCCTACTCTGTTGCATAAAGTCTTGTGCTTTGGGTACTTTGCTCTCTTGGGTTATTATCTCCTCAAAGCCCATGGCTTCATAACCGTACAAGGCCTGGAAGGGACTCATCTTTATTGACATGTGGTGTGTCGTGTTGTAGCAATGTTCTCCCAACTGTAACCACTTAACCCAAGCTGTTTGTTGCCCTGTAACATAGTTCCTTAGGTAACCTTCTATCCATTTGTTCACTATTTCAGTTTGCCCATCGGTTTGCGGATGGTAACTGGTACTAGGGGTCAAGTTTGTTCCTGCCATTCTAAAGAGTTCCTGCCAAAATTGGCTAATAAATTTGCTATCTCTGTCACTGACAATATTTAAAGGGAGTCCATGGAGTCTGAAAATTTCCTTGAAGAATAGATCTGCTATTTGGTAGGCCTTGTATTCCATGGAGACTGCAAGAAAATGGGCATATTTCGTGAGTCTGTCTACCACTACAAAAATGTTATCCTTCCCTTGTGTCTTTGGCAACCCAGTTATGAAATCCATGGAAATACTTTCCCACTTTTGATTAGGAATAGGTAGTGGCTGAAGTAACCCAGCGGGATGGGTGAGTTCATTTTTATTGCGCTGACATGTTAGGCACTCTTGTACATATTTTTGGATATCCTTTTTCTGGTCTTTCCATGCATATCATTCCCTAACTTGTTTATAGGTTTTTGTAGTACCCCGGGTGTCCTACTAGGGGGTTATCATAAATACTCCATACACAAAACCATGATCCAAATAAACCAATTTCAATCATTGGAGCAATAAATAACAGGAATATGTTGTCATCAATGACAACAACATATCCTAGCAGCAACAATATCCAATAGGTGAATCAGTGGTAATAAAAAATTTGAACTATCTATAAGATTAAAACCTTAACAATCAAGATAATAAACCTATGAGCAGAGGTATTCAAGAATATTAAGATACAGACATAAAATGCAAGCCCATAACATAAGATGTATGAGGAAAACCCAATGTGGGAAAAACCTCGGTGAGAAATGATGCTGGAGTTTACTGCTCCAATTCAGCCTCACAAATGAAATTGATTACAATGTTTATGACACCAACCCAAGGATCACTAACCCTTGAATTTCATGGGCACCAACCCAAAGGAGCACCAACCCCTGGCTTTATGAGCACCTACTCAAAGGAGTACCAACCCCTGAAGTTTATGGGCATCAACCCAAAGGAGCACCAACCCCTGATCTGAGCACCCACTCAGATGACTTACAATAAATAAATATTCAGATTACAATCAAGCACCTTATTAAAAATGAAGTTTTTTAACTCATAATATTATTGTTATGAGATGATATCTCACTGATACTTCATCTCTACCTTCCTGCATCTGCAAGTCAGTCTTCTTTTTCTTCCCTACACACAGTGACTAACCTACTGTGTTATGCACCTTTGCTCTACACTCTCTAGTCTTTGATCTTTGTTGTCCACTTCTTTGACTACTAACTAATTTCTCTGTCTCCCCTCTACTTTGCCTTTGAACTTCTTCTTGTCTCCTCTACACTTCTGACTAATCTATCTGCAATCTCCTTTTACAGGGTTATAACTTCACTAGCTTTGTGTTATGCACACCTGCTAAACTAGCTTCTCTGCAACTTCTCTCTTTCTTCTTTGTTGTCTTCCTTGTGTTTCTTCAAAGCTTCTTCGCCTTCACTTTGTAGCTCACATGACTCATTAATCTTAAGTAGCAATACACTCACACTAATCCTTTTTCTTGGTGGTCATCCTCTTCTTCAAGGGTTTTCCCTCCAAAACATAACAAACTATTAAAGCTAGACTTTCTTTCCAGAAATTGAATTTCCCAAAGTGATTTCCCTCCAAAAATTATTCTAGAAGATCATAGCTACATATTGATCGAATCTAATTTCTCTATCCATAGTTGTCAACATTAAATGAATATATTTATCTTCCAATACTTCTATGTATTTGAATTGCTATCTTTAGCAATTTATCTATCTATCATATTTGATATCCTTCCAAATGATCTTCTTGAGCCACACACCTGTTTGCATTCACCAACCTCCTACTTTGATTGGATCAACCATTGCCTCATTTGAATGCATAATCTATGTAGTCACTGACTTTGACATATCAACTTTCATATTCGACCACCTAAAAGCCACTTGTCCTCATATTTGACATGTTTTGATTGGATTTCCAAACTACCAAATTGGGAGAATTTATGTAAGTTGTCTATGCAAGCAAGATTTATTTTCACTCTGAAGGAAACTTATTCGTTTAGTACATTCTACGTGGTCTGCAAATCCATCCCTGTCATCCAACCACCCATGGTCAACCCATCCACATGGACTATTCAACAATTGACACCCATTGGTGATGAGGAAAACATGTCAATTTGTCGATTTATGTTGTTTCTATAATTTTGCCCAGACCCATCTCCCATTACAGTGAAGAGCCTTCTTATGGCTATAGCTAGGACTGACCTACAAGAGGCAATTATACTCATACTGATAGACAAAGTTATACCAAAATACAAATCATGTCGCCAAGACAAAAGAGATCACAATGAAATGGATCTTATTGCTATAGCTTAAAAGTTTGCAGGAAGCATTTTGGTGTCATGTCAAAACTCCAAGTCACACCGATAAGAAAAACTTCATTGACCAGATGCTTTTCTCATTACACTCAAAAAAAATTTATATCGGCAAGAAACTCTCAAGTCACAACGAAAATAACTTCTCACTATATCACCAAGGTGTGAGATGAAGTAGAATGAGTTTTGCTGAAAGGCAAAGTCATATTGAAACCCATTGTCGATGTGACAACTTCAATGTCACATCATATCAGCAAGACACCTAGAATCTCATAGCAAAAATGATCATATTGATATAGCTCAAGAGGCTGGAAAGAGGTAAAAAAGAGTCTTACCAAAGGCCAACGTCTCCCCAAAAAAAATTTGTATCGCCAAGACATAAGGATTGTCTCATCGCAGAGGCACAAGGACGAAGTGGGCTCGGGACCAAAAGGGAAGACCATGTCATTGTAGCTCTTAAAGGCCGCCAACACTACAAAAAAGTCTTGTCAAAAACCCAACTTAAATAAAAAAGCAATGTATGTTTCCAAGACAAGAAACCTATCACACTGAAAGAGGATATTTCGATGTAATCCAAAGGGGAATCCAAATGGAGAAAGGGTCTTGCCAAAAGGGCAAGTCATGCTAAAAAGGCCTTTCTATCGGCCCACCACTGTGAGGCCCACACAACAGGAGACCCAACCAACCACCACCACAAAGGCACCATAGAGTAGGGGCCCACACAACCAAGGCAAACCAACCAGTTGTTGACACATGTACACAATAAACACCTAGACAAGGTGGGTCGGCCAAGGCCCTACCAAAGGGAGAGCATGTTGCCAAGACATTAAAGAACGCTTAAACATAGAGTGAGTCTTGCCAAAAGGCAAACTTACATCAAAATCAAGATACGTCATCCAGACATCCACTCCGTCTCGCCGAAAATGGAACCCTATTGGTATAGCATATAAATGACTGCATAGCCCAAAATGAGTCACATCAATAGACCAAGTCACACTGAAATAGATGATGTCACTGAGACAGAAACACAGTCATGCTGAAAAATAACTAAACAATAAATTTTAAACATTTCTCTACTTATAACTTGCAAAGATCAAATATGATGAATCCAACACATCATGAGGTCAATGTAGAACATGATTGCAACACTAAAGCACATGAATTTCAACCATGATCACCTATGCAATCCATGAACTCTACTGCATATCTATTCTCTTGCAATCTACAAATGCATAGCAATAACCTACGTGTTATGCACATATCATTGCAAAAGTGCAACTAACACGATGTGTTATGCATTTTTGCATCTGCACTTGCTCTCCGTGTAGCCAATCTGATCCTCTCTACATCTTTGACCAATTTGACCTTCATCTTCTTGTGTGACTAATATAGTGTGTTATGTTATACTATAGCAACACTTTTTCTCTTGGTTAAAATTGTTTGCTCCATGTCATCACAACTCTACGACCTTGTTCCTCTTTTCACTTGCACAACTCTACTATCCTAATGCAACACCATATCAGCCAACCTGCTCACTTTGTCGGTCTGATACAACACCAACTCAAGCAATCTAATCTTTGCTTTGGGATATTCATCATCGTTGCATCTCTTTCCAATGAATCATCTTATCTGCAACCTCACCACGTCAGCCCTACACACACATGTTGACATCAATGACAACTTTAATGCCAACATGTAGACCCGATTTGCATCTGACAATGTGTTGGTCCTAGTATGTCAATGTGCAAGTCGGGTCTATAGACCTGATTTACACTTGATACTTAGAATTTTTCTAAGTATATAATTATACCAATATTGAAGATCTATCAGTATTGAAGATGTTTTTCCATAATGATGTTTTCAGATCTAATTTTGGAGGAAATTTTTGAACTATGATGCAATTCAAGCTATTTATAGATGTGAGAACCATCTCCAAGAAAGAAGATAATGAAGTTCAAGAAACAAGATCCTCATCCAATCTTTCCACCCTCTCCAGTGGCAAAAAACATCACAAATATTAGGGGCACCAAAATAGGTCACGCGGATATTGATGAGTTTTTGAGACAAGTTGATAATCCTCCACATCACTATCTAATGGAACCCACCATTGATAGTAGTATTCATTTAGCTGCAACTTTCCCTAGGTCAACTCAGAATCCAAAGTTCATGCTTGCAGTGGCAAATCCTTTTGATCCTGTGAGTTGAAGTGTGAAATATGCAGATGGCAAAAAGTTTATTATGTTGAATGAGGATTTATTTGATTCCTTATTCAAGTGTCTAAGCATAGGGAAATATGTGGATATAGATATAAAGTCTATTGAGGCCTATTATGAGAAGCATTTAGATAAGTGCAAGAGGAATGTCAATGATAATTGGTTGAAGATTCACAGGCCTACAACTTCTAGATGGCCCAATACCTACCCTCAAAGTAACTTCAAGGAGGAAGTGAATGACTTAATTACTCTTCTCAGCAATGTAAAAGGGCTTCCTACTTCCAATACATATTATGAGTAGATGTATCAGTATATTCATATCATCAGACAAAACAACAAGAAGATCTTTTGGAGTAAGCAGATCAATGATACCTTGTGCGAGTAGCTCACCAAGGTATCTATCACCTTGAAGTTCTGCATGTCTTCCTCCTGTGTGTATGTTGTTGCTGCTATGAGGAATTTCATAGGTTTATCCTCAAACAGAGATAGAAGACAAGTCCTGGTTTGGAAACACTATTCCCAATTATCTCTTAAGTTTACATCATTTTCGAAGAGTTAATGATGCCTTATTTGGTTCCTATATGTGCACGTTTGACAAGAAAATCGAGAATAATAGAGTTTTTGATGAATCTTGGGAGGTCATCAACTAATATGGATGTATGTTCTTACAATTTCTTACCTTCACCTATCTAAGGATGGGATGTTATGATGATCAACATTTCATGCTCCTAAGGCATCCATTTGACAATATTGTTCTAATGGAGTTGGCAAGGCAAATGGTGGTGGTTTATGAGAAACAATTAGGTTCTCATGAAACAGGTTTTAAATTTTCATTGTCTATTGGGAGGTACTCTATCAACTCAGTTTTCAAAGAAAAGCTATGGAAGATGAAATAAGAAGAGTGACGATGAAACAATTCAAGTCTAGGAGTGATTTTGATTATAGAGGCATGAAGAACAAATTGAAAATGAACTATACTCATGTTCATAGAATTAAGGATATCTAGGAAGATTAAATAACTAAGAAAGATATTAGTAAACCTGATTATTGTTGCCTCACCAAGGATAAAATAGTCAATCTCAACCTGGAATATGTTCTTGATGACTTTCTTTATGATGGTAATGTCCTATATCTTATTTATGAAAGCAGGAAGATTGTCAATACTCATTTCCCTTTCATCCAATGGTCTCAAAGGAAGTGGTCTCTATAAGAGCTAGATTTCAAAGGATTCTTGCAAATACAAATGTTTGGATAACTTAGAAAGGAATTCATTTGAAGCCATTTACCACTAGATCAGAAGATGATATTTTTTGGACTTGTTGGAAAGAGATCAGAACTAAGAACAAAGAACAAGAAAGATCTTGTTGCTCCTCCTAAAGCTCCCAAGTACAAGTTCATTGTAGGAACAAGTAAAGGGAAAGAACAAGAAAAATCTTCTACTTCAGGTTCTCAGTAGGAGAAAGATCAAGAACCAAAAGAAGGGGAATGTGAAGATGATCCTATTGATGTCGATCAACTTGAAGAAGAATAACAACATCAAAAGGAGCAAGAAGAAGATGAATTTGATGAAGAAGGTTTGCTAGATATTCCCAAAGGTATTGAACCCAAAGACACGGGAGGACATTTTCCACATGTATCAAGTCCTATTTTAGTTTCTACATCTTGATAGGTTCATGTTTCTGAATCAATACCATTTAGGTCCTGTATTTCATATATGTCAAATTATCCTAGTGCAACCATTCCTATTGTCTCTTCTCCTACTACTAATGAGGTTGTCTTGGATACTCCTTGGGATGACATTGAGAATGTGTTATCCACTTTTCCAATTTTTTCTGAAGTATCCATGACCATATTTGAGGATTTTGATAAGTTCATATCAAACACGGGGCATTTATCCAATGTGTCAAATGCTGAAAATCCATCTTTTGTTATGACTTCCACTACCCCAATTGTAACCATTGTTGTTCAAGGTAAAGAAAATTCTTCTCAAGCATTGGATATAGGTACTGATGATGACAACATCCTACCACCATGGTTACTTTCTAACACTCCCGAGAGGAAGAAGCAATCTATTTCTCCTGATGATTTTGATTTTGGTAAACTAGTGTTTTTCAAACTAAAGACTGTAAAGAAAGCTAAAACCACATTGAGGGTTAAGGTAGATAGTGCAAAAAACAAATATGCAAAAGTTGTAGATCCTCCTCTTGATAAAAATATTAGTGGATTCCAAGCAAAGGGATATGTAATAAGAAGGATTGAGCTTGGGAAAGAAACCCATGAAGGTACAATGGAAGATGCTCAGTTGGATTTTGATGCTCTTGTGGCAAGATACAATGAAGAGAAGGTCAAGAAAGTTAAGCTTAAGGCACAAGTAGATAAACTTACCACTATGCTAATTAAGATAACAAATTATTCATAAGTGATTGAGCGAGTGAATTTATCAATTGATGAGCAAGTAATAAAACAAGCAGAGTGGATTACCTCATGAGGTAGAGAAATAGATGAGTGGATGGACATGATGCTCAATTAGGGAACTCAACTTTTGAGCTCTACTTCTAAATCGATTAACAATGTGCAAAGTGTTAAGATAGAATTGGATGCAACACTGAATGTCTTCTTGGAGGAGATGACTATGCATGAAAAGAATTTTGATGCGTAGACAAATCTCAAGGATTTCTTTTTAGATGTCCTAATTGATAATAATGTGATTCCTTCTAGGAAAATGTATATTTAGTACAAGGATTTGTTAAAGCATCATGTGAAAGTTTTAGAACAGCTCGTTGAAGACATAGAGAAGACAAAGGTTTTGGGTAAGAAGATAGTGAAAAGGATCACTGACAAGATTGATGAGCTTCCTTATGATTTAGTTGGTCAAGATCACAAATTACTACCCTTGGTTCCGGCCATACAAGAATTCATCTTTCTTGTTCAGGCCAAAGTTGAGAGAGTTGATTTCACTCTCTCATAAATTGACAAATTGATATAAATCTAAGTGATCTTGGATAGTCTGGGATCCAACTCGAAGAAATCCAAAGAAAACTATTCCAACTTGATGGACCCAATTATACAGGCTCAAGTCATCTCAGGTCATGCTGATGAACGAAATGACTCAAAAGTACAAGCTAATCTCCAAAAGTTTGAAGTTTTCTTGAAGAAAAATGGAGATGACGATGCTCAAGATTGAGATCCAAACACTTAGTCATTTTTCTTGCTTTCTAGATGTAGGTGCATTTTTGTAGTTGGCAATCAACACTTTAGGTGTCATTTTGTATATACAATTTTGCATGTAGGATTGCAGAAGTCCTAAGTCAAATAGAACTCTACTTTTGACTTAGTCATAGCTAGTACATTTTTTTCCTAATTTTACTCATTGAATCTCTCCTATATACATGTGGGTGGTCATTGTAATTTTCATCTTTTATCTATATGCAACTAGACTCTGCCGAAGTGAAAAGTAAAGTGAAACTTTGAGTTCATTTGTGATTTTGTGAATTCAATCAACAAAGATAACATATTTGGTGCTCAAACTTTGTGTTGAGCTCATTTTTTTCTAAGGTGAGAGTGTTCTTATTTCATTCTTGTTATGGTAATTGAATTGATTGAGTAAAAGTAGTGGGAATATTGTGAAAGAGTAGAATAAATTCAATTGTTAAGACTTTGTGCTACATTTCAAAATTGGTAGATAGAACTTGTTATAAAATAGAATCATAAATACTTTGCACTTTATTTTATTGTCTTATAACAAGTATATGAACTTAAGTTCCAGTTTATGAATTTGTATGAAAACTAGCATCATAAAAACTTTGAGCTTTATTTTGGTATTTCAAAAAAGATTGTTTTGGGTTACAAAATTTATTGGAAAAGGTTGATAAGATAATAGTGAGATGAAGACTTTGAGCTTCAACATTATTTTCTCATCTCAGGAAGCAACAAAAGATTGCATGCTTTCATAGAAACCTTGCTTCTTTATTTGTAAATTTCATATATGTGCTCCTAGGTTATTTCTTAGGAACTTAGAAGTTGTTTAAATCATTATTGCTATAAATTGTAATATCCTTTTTGAGAAGACAAAAAATGATAAACATCTGTTCTGAAGAAAGAGAATGAGATGGAGTAACCTCCAAGCTTAGAATGAGATTAGTAAGTAGATTTTTTTTTTAAGGAAGATAGAGTAATAAGCAAAGGGGGAGCCTTCCCTTATAATTAGGAGAGATTCAATCTCACATATTGTGGCTAAAACCATCATTTTGTAAACCTCACAAGTTTACAAAATTTTAAACCAACATATCTCATGTCAACTTACAAACAACATATCATTATCATTAGCTTCTCATCCAAACAACCAAAATTGTTTGAGCCCAATTAAGATCTCCCATATTTTTTCTCTATCTTGTTTCTTTGGTTGAAACTTTTCCTATTTCAAGTAAAGAGTCAAGTTAGCCTTTATCACTAGTGGATATACCAACTTAGGAGCCTTGAGTAGTCTTGGTTGATAGACTACATTCCTTGTCCATTTTATTGGACTCACAAGTTTATTATATGTAAAACAATCTCACTCCCAATCCTTATCATTTGGAGACCTAGATTAAATTTAATCTTGTTTTGGTTCTATCCAACCATCATACCCTATCAATCAAATTACCTAGAACAAATCCAAGCTTTTACTCTAATTACATTCTAGGAATACCAAAAACCTCCATGTCCACACATTTCCAATGAATGCCTTGAAATGTTCATATGCCTATCACAAGGTCAAACTTAAGAAGAGCATGGAATCTTGTCAACCCAATTCAAGACACAAATAATCATGAGTGGTAATCAATATGATATTGGAATACCTTCCCATTTATCCATCACAAATGCATATGAAAACCCCAAATCATCTACTTTGAAGGCTATCATTATTATACAGGACATTACTCTAAATTACTTTCAACCAACAAAAGAGCAACTAAAACAATTCCAAATATTACTTTCAACCAACAAAAGAGCAACTAAAACAATTCCAAAAAGACCTAATGCAATAAATTTTTTAGATTGTCTTCTAGAGTCACATCCTAATCACTATTTTCCTTTGCTAGCTTAAAAAAGTGTTAAGTTGCCTCTTGATTACACTACAACACTCACTAAGAAGAAAGATCACATAACATTAATTGCCTTTAGAGAAACCAGTCGAATTTATCATAAACATTCCCATATCACAGTCATCCAAACTTACCCAACCACAAAAAACTTTGCAAAACCCATTTGGCAACTATATTTCAAAAAATAGTATTTTCCACAATCCCTCACATGTCATCATCTCGTCCTCCCATTATCGACCCACCTAAAGTTTAGTGGCACTCCTACCAAGATATACATGACAATTTCCCACCTAATTTACCACATACCATTTTATCTAACCCCGTTCACCCAAAATTCATGGTACTTCTAGCCAAAGCATGTCTCTTCCACCAAATCTACCTTAAACAAATCTTCCATCCATGTCATCATTACTTCAATCCTTACCTTCTCTTTCCACATGGCAACCAACACATTCATAAGCTATCATAATTTTGCCTAATACACCTTCCCACTCCACTCATTAGTAAACACAAACACATATACCACCTAATCAACACTACATCCAACAAAGAAAAACTTTGCAAATAACCTATCACCAACAATCGATCTTATCTAATCATGTAAACACATCCATCCCTATTATTAATGTTCTAATCTACTTTTCTCAAGTTCTTACATCCACTATACCCACAAACACGTACATCCACCAAAATTATAACTCCATCCTACAACATTAATCCTCCATTCCACAACATTAATCCTTTATGCCCCAAAACTATAACTCCATCCACAACATCAATCCTCTATCCCCTAAAACTGTAACTCCATCCCATGACATCAATCCTTATTCCATTCAAATTTTATGACACAAAACCCCATCAACACATAGACTTTTGTACTTATAAATGACTTGGCATTATACATTCATATCTTGCATCAAATAATAGTAGACATAAAACTAGGGCATACCAAAAAGCAATACATACTTGAAGATGTATGCCCATATCCTTTTGGAAAAATTCACCCCCGTGATATATGTTAACATTTCATTCCCCTTTATTGCATGTAAATTATAATAGATATGAGAAATATTAATAGCCTTATCTTTCTCAATATGTCTTTGGTGACTGTGATTCCCCTCCCTATAATTTAGTCAAAAACCCATTTGAAAAATCCTTAGAATAGTTAATTCTAGATCTTTTTATTCACTTTGGTCTTATCAAAACCTTAGGTCTATGTGGAAATTTGGACCAAGACTAATGGTCCAAGTTCATTCCATATTCTCACTCTCCACTTTTCCTCCATCCCTAAGTTCACGTCGCTCCTAAGTTTCTATCATCTTTGGTCCTATCAAAACGTTATGTCTCGTAGAGACATTTGGACCAAGTCAAATGGTCCAAGTTCTTGTCACCTTTGGTCCTATCAAAACTTTGAGTCCCATAAGGACATTTCAACCAAATCAAATAGTCCAAGTTCCTTCCATCCTCAAGTTCCTATCACTCTCGAGTTCCTATCATCTTTGGTTCTATCAGAACTTTGGGTCTCAAAGGGACATTTGGACCAAGTCCATTGGTCTAAGTTTCTTCCATGTTCTTGTTCCTTTCTTTTCCTCCACCTTCACATTTCTATCACTCTTGAGTTATTCTTATAACTTTAGATCCCACATGAGCATTTAGACCGATGTGCAAGTTCCTTTCATGTTCTCACTCCTTGCTTTTCCTCCTTGCCAAAGTTCTTACTGTACCAAATTTACTAAGATTTTTCTTTTTTTCCTTTGGTCTTATCAAAAATTTGGGTCTTATGGGGACATTCAGACCAAGTCTATGGTCTAGGTTCCTTCCCTACTCTAACTCTTTGATTTTCCTCCATTCCTAAGTTCATGTCACTACCAAGTTCCTATCAAAATTTCGGGTCCCATAGGTGTAATGGGATGAAAAGTGAATGATGGAGAGATCAAGAGGAAATCTTTTCTTCCCTCCAAGGAGAGATGAAAGTTTCATTGCGGATTTCCCCTCAATCACCTCATGCACATTACATTTAAAAGAGGGGGGATAATTCACTAGATCCAATCTCTGAGGAGAGAGATTGAATACTAAATGAATTGATAATGGTGTGAAATGACAATTTAACCCCTCTTTTAGAATGAGTAATGGTTGAATTATGTATTTTGGGACTAAGTGTAAAAGTAGCAAAGAACTGATTATAACTTGAGGCATGGGACGAAGCTGTGCACCTAGATCTGGTTATAATATGTCGAGACGAAATCGCCCTACGAATTTGAGGAAAAGTTGTCGGGATCATGTTGAAAGTGCACACGATCCTCCGAAAAATCCACAAAATGAAAGGGTTTTTTTGCCTCTGCAAATGGAGTCCAAATCTACAAATATAACTGCGCACCTGCAACCTACACACAAAAAAGAGAGGAGAAGGGGTTGGGATTGGGGGTTTGCCTTCAGGTCAAACCCCAGTTTTGGAATTAACCAAATGATAAAAGAAAGTACTTGCAAGTAAATGTAAATGAAAGATTGAAATGTAATTCACCTCAAGGGAGGTTGTGATAGAAATGTAGGCAAATTTTCTTGTATGGAATTGAATGTTGAAAGGGATCTCCTCTTCAATGGTTGAATCCTTGACTTGAATGCAACACCTAGCCTTGAAGGGAGACTTGAGAATGCTTAATGCTTGAATGCTTGAATGTGCAATCTCGTGTATTCGAACTTATGCACTTATCTTCACCTCATCCAACTTATGAAAATGGGAGAGAAAAGGTGACATATATATTCATCAATTAGGGTTATTGGACTGATTTTCCATCATAGGCCGACATAGGGGAGGTTTTCTCGCTTTAATCACAAAGTTTAATGCATAGTTTGAATGAAGGGGCCCCAAGATAGGGCGGGGACAGGGGTGCCACGCCCATGTCCTACCCTTAATTCAGGACAGGAAGCAGGTTTAGGCAATGTGGAGGGCAGAAAAAGGTGCAGTTTCAAGGATTAAGCAAGTCTCGGATCTCCCATCAGGATTGGGGATTCGATTCATGAACGTGAGGACCCTAATGTGATCGAAAATTGCAAGGATCACAATTTTATGACATTACATTTAGCCCCCACTTTAGCGGGAGTATAATTGTAACCCCATACTGTCGGTAAAGTACAAGGAAACAAGATTGAAATACTTCTACCACGTCAAGGAGGCAAGATACACCAAGCCCCCAGTGGGCTAAGGATCTTACGACTTCGATTGACAAAGTAAAAAGAGAAGATTGAGAAGAGAGAACCATGACTGCAAGTAGCAAGGTTTCCCTCATTATGAGTCATGAAAAGAAAGAATATTAAAATCACAAAGTGAAGCCAAGTTCACCAAGTAACTTTAAGTATCAAGAAGGAAAATATGAGTAGAGTGTATGCCCCCACATTAAAGCGATCGCGTACGCCTTATCAGGAGCGATTTATTTAAGGTAGGATACACCCAAGAGAGAGAAAAGAGAAGGAGCACGTTATCGCAAGGATTTAGCCCCCAATCGAGGAATAAACCCAAGGATAATGAACACAAAACATGAGGTAGATTCTTTGATAATTGAAGGTTTAGGTTGAGGTCTTTCACGTTGAACAAGAGGAGAGGCAAGCCTCTTCGCTCTATAAGAGGAAGGAGGTGCGACTGCGCCATATAAAGGAGGAATATTTGGTGTAGGAAGGAGACCAGGTCCATCATGAGGAGGTGGTACAGGTCTAACCTTAAGAGGAATATTGTTGGTCTTGTTAGGAGAAGGCATAGATACATCCATAGGAATAGGTTGAGGGTCTTCCTTAGGAGGAAGATTATAACTATCCGTTAGGGGAAGAACTTTATCTTCATGAATGATAGGAATGTCAAGTGTTAGGGATCTAGGTTGACTTGAGGATAAAATCATATCTTTCTTCCATTTTTGATAAGATTGGAAAAGAGCATCGCTCCTTGGTGGAAGAGATTGAATTTGTTTAGGCCAAAATAAATCAATAGGAACACTAGGTCTTCTTTCAGATGGGAGAAATAAGCTATAGTTCATGGTTATGATTTTACCATTGTGGGGAAATTTCAAACACTTGTGGATTGGAGAAGCAATAGCCTTCATGGAAGATAACCAAGGATAGCCTAACTTCACATGGAATTGCTCGAAAGAAGGAATGATAACAAAATTGACATCCATAGATTTAGTGTGAACTTCAACAGGAAGGGTGATAGAACCAATGGTAGGACAAGAGAATCCATCAAATAACTTCACAACCACATTAGAATCATCATATATTAGTTTATACAATCATAAAGTGAAAAGATACTCCTCAGTGATAATGTTAACCATGCAAGAAGGATCAACAAGAGTACCATGACAAGGTATATCCTTAACCTTCACAACTATGTATAAAGGGCCATCGAGTGCTCTAATAGTCTCACTAGGGTCAAATGTGATAGAAGGATCCTTAGGTGTCACTTGTTTCTCTACCATGTTTACCAAATTCGAAGTTGTAGAGGTGAAGTCATTAGGAGAAAAAGAGGTATGTTCAGTCTCAATCACGTTAGAGGTATGAGAAGGCAAAGGATCAGTGAAAATCTTACGATTTTGATTAGGAGGAGCTATTGATTTATTTCCCTTATCATTCACACCTACCACAGAATTAGTATTATTATCAATCAAATCTTGAATCTTACTTTCAATTCAAAACATTTCTCAGTATCATGACCAGGCTAACGATGAAATTGACAAAAGGAATTATAATCAAAATAAGGGGATGCAAGCTTAGATGGATCAACTGGTTTTATAGGAGGAAGTTTGATAGCATTTCTTTGTAAAAACTGAGACATAATACTATGTAAAGATTCATTCAAAGGAGTAAATTATCTTTCTCTTTTGAAAAATTTAGAAATAGGAGGCACACCTGCTGTAGCATTCACATTGTTTTTGTTGATTGTATCATTGAACTTGATGAAGCCTTTTGTTGGTTTGAACTTGACAAACGGTTGTTGAACACTCTCCCCCTTATCACTCAGAGCCATAGGAGTAGATTGATCCATTTGACTCATAACCAGTTCATAATTGTGGAGTGTTGCGCACAACTGCGGAAAGGAAGTAAACTCAGACAAAAGAAGCTTTTCCCTAATATATTTTTGCAAATTAGAAATGAAAATTCTTTGAATATCATTATCAGGTACAAGAAAAGAAATTTGACACACAAATGCTTGTATATACCAATGAAATCAATCACTTTTTCTTTAACACCTTGTTTACAATGCATTGTCAGTCAAAGTAATTTTAGGACCAATGTTGTTTTGAAATTGTTGAATGAAAGTATTTGCTAATTGTTGAAAAGAAGTGATATAATAAGAAGGCAAATAACGATACCATTGTAAAGCCTTATCTCTTAGAGCTCTTGTACACAATTTTTCAAGCAATCTTTGATCATAAGAAAAATAAGTACACAAGGTTTGAAATGTTTTGACATGCATTAGAGGATCACCTTTTCCATTATAGAGTTCCATTTAAGGGACCTTGACATTCTTAGGTGGTACGAATTTAACAATATCAAGAGAAAGTGGGCACACTAAACTTGGACTAACTTATGAAACCAATTTGTTGTTGTAAGGAAGACACAGTTTGAGCAAGATTGTTAATGGTCGTTTCAGTAGAAGAATTGATGTTAGACATGGTTGGTTGAGAAGGTGGTGTGATGTTATTGAAGGAAGGCATCGATTGAGAATAAGGTGGTGGGAAATTATGATAAGTAGGCATAGGTGATGATTGAGTAGGAAAAGGGACACTTAAAGGAGGAATAAAATTGTTGAAAGAATTGCCCCCTTGTGTCACATTGATTGGTTGAGGGATAAAAGGAATGCTTATTGAAGACATAGGTATAGATGGAGGATTAAATGAAGAAGAGGGATTTACCCCATAACTAATTGTTGTGGGAATGACATTTTGAGTTGAATTAGCCATGATGTTTCGAGTAAAAGTAGGAACACTAGTCATAGAAGTAGTCAAAGGAATAGAAGCATTGACTTGTGTAGGAGGTTGTGAATAACCTAGGGTTTTGGCACAACTCTTTATAGGCATGACATTGGAATCAACAATATGAGCAATGCCACACAATATATCAATTCCATTCTTATCACTTTGAATCATGTGTTTAAGGCCTTTAATTAATGGAAGAACTTCACTATTAGGGTATTTTTGGGACATCCATTGTTGAAAGTTATCAAATTGATTATCCAATTTTGAAAGTTGATCTATGAAAATTCTAGTCAAAGCTTCTTCTTCATCATGGAATTCGTCGATGGGATAGATAGGGACCTGATTAGGGTAGGAAGAATTAGCATTATCCTCGTTAAAGAAGTTACCCAGATTAAGCTCCATCTCCTCGATAAGTAAACCTTGGGAAGCCTTAATTCTAATGCTTCATCTAACGGGGATAGTATAGGTAGGACTAATAGTGGTAAAACTCATGCACTAGAGGGAAATTTGAAATTTAAATTTGGATTTTGAATTATGGGAACAAAGTTTGCAAAATTCAATAATGCAAAATTTGAGAAAATAATGATTAGACAATTTTGAACTTTGTTGAAAGGGGAAATGACACAATTTCCAAAAATAATAAATGAAAGGAAATTGAAATTTCAAACTTAGGGCCAAGGGGATACCACTTAATCTTAAAATTGACAAAATCAAAATTTTTAAAACTAGGGCAGATTATAATTAACCACTTAACTTTAAAAGTTTTCTTGAAATTTGAAATGTTGAATTTGGAAGGTATTTTTGTTTTTAGAGAGATAAAAAATTGACAAAATCAGCCAATCTTCTAGATTTAAGCTATTAAATACAGTCATAACAGTCTCTCGAAATTTTGGGAAAAAAGTCGAGCACTATGTTGAAAGTGCACACGATCCAACCAACTTTTTTCAAAATTTTCAGTGATGAAAGGTACGATGATTTTAAAGCTATTTCCAAAAAAATGGTGGATTTTACAATCTCTAGATAGACGAAAGTGAGGTTTGAATGTGAAAATAGGACCCTATTAGAGTTTTGAAAAAAATGAGGAATTGAATGGCAAATTTGAAAAGGGTCGAACCTAATGGATAGGGACACCTTGAAATATGATTAGAAACTGAAATTGATTGAAATTTGCACAAAATCCAATTAAATTTGAAAATTGGGGTTTTAGGACCTAACCACTTAATTTTTGAAACTTTGAATTTTGAAAAAGGAGGGAAATTGAAATTTTGAATTTTAAGAAAGACGATAATTCTGAAAATTAAATGGAAATTCAAGTTTTTCACAAGTTCAATATAATTTTTGAAAATTAGGGTTTTGATAATTAACCACTTAAATTCATGAATTTGATTTGCAAATTGAACAAGACAATAAAGAAACTAAATTTGACAAACAAAGCAATTTTCAAATTTAAGACAATAGCAAACAATTTTTACAAAGCACAAGTTCAATTTCAATTTTAAAAACTAGGGTTTTGAATGAACTAACCACTAAGTTTGCAAAAAGATTAAATGGAAAATATGCAATGATTTTCAGAATAAAGCATGCAAGATGCCAGGTTCACTAAAATGTAATGGGGTGAAAAGTGAAAGATGGAGAGATCAAGAGGAAAGCTTTTCTTCCCTCTAAGGAGAGATGAAAGTTTCACTGCAGATTTCCCTTCAATCACCTCACGCAAATTACATTTAAAAGAGGAGGTTAATTCACTAGATCCAATCTCTGAGAGAGATTGAATACTAAATGAATTGATAATAGTGTGAAATGACAAGTTAACCCCTCTTTTAGAATGAGTAATGGTTGAATTGTGTATTTTGGAGCTAAGTGTAAAAGTAGCAAATAACTGATTATAACTCGAGATAGAAGTGTGGGATGAAGATGTGCACCTAGATCTAGTTATAATATGTTGAGATGAAGTCGCTCTGTGAATTTGAGGAAAATTTGTCGGGATTGTGTTGAAAGTGCACACGATCCTCCGAAAAATCCACGAAACGAAAAGGGTTTTTTCCACCTCTGCAAATGGAGTCCAAGTCTGCAAATACAACTGCGCACCTGCAACCTACACACATAAAAGAGAGGAAAAGGGGTTGGGATTGGGGGTTTGCCTTTAGGTCAAACCCCGGTTTTGGAATTAACCAAATGATGAAAGAAAGTACTTGCAAGTAAATGTAAACGAAAGATTGAAATGTAATTCAACTCAAGGGAGGTTGCGATAGAAATGTAGGAAGATTTGCTTGAATGGAATTGAATGTTGAAAGGGATCTCCTCTTCAATGGTTGAATCCTTGACTTGAATGCAACACCTAGCCTTGAAGGGAGACTTGAGAATGCTCAATGCTTGAAAGGAATGCTTGAATGCACGATCTCATGTATTCAAACTTATGTACTTATCTTCACCTCATCCGAATTATGAAAATGGGAGGGCAAATGCAACATATATATTCATCAATTAGGGTTATTGGACTGATTTTTTGTCATAGGACGACATAGGGGAAGTTTTCCCACTTTAATCATAAAGTTTGATGCACAGTTTGAATAAAGGGGCCCCAAGATAGGGCAGGGACAGGGGCGCCACGCCTCTGTCTTGCCCTTAACTCAGGACAAGAAGTAGGTTCAGGCAATACAGAGGGCAGAAAAAGGTGCAGTTTCGGGGATTGAGTAAGTCTCGGGTCTCCGATCAGGCTTGAGTATTCGATTCGCCAACGTGAGGACCCTAATGTGGTCGAAAATTGCAAGGGTCGCAATTTTATGACACTATAGTAGGGATTTTTTAATTTATTTTTATTTTTCACATTTCAACCTATAAATTACCGTCAATGCTACAATAACACTTGCAATTACCAAATCTTGATGTTTGGAGCTGTAAGATGGGTTTTAAATCATTTTTATGTATATCCAAGAGAAGAAATGAGGTCCATGGCCATTTAATGTATTACATACTCCTTTTTGGTAGAGGTTCATCCCATTTCTGATTTTGTAGCTAATTTCATGGGGATTTCTACACTTGTTCCATAGATTCATCAATATTGCAACAATGGCTATGGTGTTAGGAATGTTTTCTATTGCCTTCAACTTCAGATTTGAAGTACACATGTTTGCATATGATTGGTTATCTGGAAAACTAAGGTTTATTTTTTCATTCATGTGCCCTATCCTCCTCCAGTACCCAATAAATGAATAAAAAGCACTTTGGTGGTCATTATAAAGTATTCTCCTCATTTTCTAGTAAATACTTTGTGATTTTTTTGCATCTCTATTTTTTTTAACTTGGTCTATGTGTATTAATAAAATGTACCACTTTCTACTTCATATTTATGCATATATATTGTGTTCATTGTTGCAAGTGTTGATTATGGGTTATTTTTACCCCTTTTGGTGTCTTATAAGCCATAACCTTCATGTTTACTTTTATTAAACTAGAAAGATAGAGAGTTGTGTATACCTATTTAGTAATTTTGTTGACTCCATATGGAATAATAAGTAGGAAGAAACATATTCTAATCTTCGTGCATCACTGTCCTTTTATTTTTTGCATTATCTCCCCCTTTTCGCTTGCAAATTGATAAATCGGGATTAGCTATGGGGTTATTTGGTGTTGAGTTGGATTGACAACTTTGCGTTTAGATTAGAGAGGAAGACAACCTTCCCTAAATATTTGACCTCATTTTGCAAGGGTCCCACACCTTGAGGTGATTTCCACTATATTGTTGGAATGTTGGACCTAGTTCAATAGGGTGAAATTTCACGTGACAATAGTTTTTTGCATGCCTAGTCAAAACCAGTTAGATAAGCTTCAATTTATCTATTAAGTTATCATGTGAATAGATACAAATTCAAATTTGGGTGACTCTATTGATATGTACTTGTAGTGTTGTAAATTGTACACCCTTGCTAGGGTGGTACAATTTAACACTTAGGTTAGCCCCCGCCTTAGTGTGTTTTGCATCTTGCATTTCTCATTCCCCTTTAATCATTTAATTAATTAATTTAATTAAATCAAAGGTTATATCTCATCACTTTACACATTACAAAGTTGGGCCCTTTACCCTAAGTGTGCCCCTTTTCATATTATTCCTCGAATTGATCATTTAATCATAAACCTTAATTATGTCTTATTTTGACCATTTAGGCCCGATTTCGCATATCAAAACATCTCCAAATTAGTTGTAACTTTGGGATGTGCTCTAATATCCTCATATCTAACGGCCCTGAAAATTTGGTGAAAAGTTGGTCAGATCGTGGCGGGAATGCACATGTTCCATGAATTTTTCCCTAAGATTTTGGGAGCACAATCCTATGATATAATAATGCTTAACCCCAAAATATCAGCAAGAAATTCAAATCCTAGGTCGGCCTAAACATGAAATTAAGATCTAGGGTTTCATACTTAAGAGCTCTCTTTCTTCATTTGAAGGGGTCTTCTAAGGATCTAAGAGCATGTTTTTGGAGTATTAGAGCCTTCTTTGTAGCGAAAGAGTAGATATTTGAAGTTTTCAACAACATTCAAAATTCATCCATCAAACATTCATCGAGAATAATTTTATCAATTGGGGGCTTTTGAAGATGTAGAAGAACAATAGGAGATCACCGACTAACGATTGGCTTGTACCTCTCCCTTGGGGTTGGGTATGGTTTCATGTTGTTTTCAAATCTTTGCATAAGATTCATTTTGATTCATATTCATTCTTTAGATAACTTTTCATTATGGATTTAGAGTATTTACTTTGTCCATTATAAGCAATTAGGGTTTACTCTTTAGGGTTGCTCTAGGTTGTTTACTTTCATTCTTAGGATCTTGCATATATACAAGGTTCTTGCACACACATTTTCACTACATTATCGTCTATGTGCGAAGGTGGAAATCACCAACATGGGGGTTTGACTAAGGAAAAACCCTATATAGCCACCCCAAACCTTCCCTTTTCAGTTGTAGGTGCAGAAACAAGAATCTAGAAGCAGTTACAGGTCTGGAATAGGCATCTACACCACCTATAAACCTTAGAAGTGCAGAAATCTATCAAGGACATGAGCGTGGCACCTTGGTAAGATAGGGGCATGGTGCCTTGGTCCTGCCCTCTGTCAGCAGGACTTGGTAGATCAACAACTTACAGATCTTAGAATCTCTCCTGTCAGTTGCAGCTCCAGAATTGTAGAATCAGGACAGTGGTGTGGCACCTTGGTCCCGAACATTTATGCTCAGATTTTAGACACAGGTGCACCTTGATTTTGCCTTCTGATCTATACTTTTCAGTAGTATATCAGTTGTTCTTTGATCTGCATTCTCAGATTAGGATTTGCTTGTTTATTTGCTTTCTAGGTTAGATTGCATTTTGCATCATTCCTCTCTCTCATTTACAACAGAGGAATAGAAAACCTAAGAGGTAATCCATGACTCTCTCTTTCTCATAATGAGTAGTCGACGTGTGTTACCTCCCTAGGCTCTTTCGTATTCCACAAGTGTATATGAGAGTGGGATTAGGGTTTCCATACTTAGTCTCACTTTTTCCCCTACACATCTTTGGTTAACCTGATGTGAGCACAAATTTTATTTTCATTGCATTGCATTGTTAGATCTAGATCTAGTTTTATTCATTCTCTTTCAAAACAAAACAAAACAAAAGAAAAAGAAAAAATAAAAGAGAAAAAGAAAAAGAAAATATAGGTTTCTTTCATTTTCCTTGCATTGTGTGTTTAAGTTTCCTGCAATTTTCATTTCAAAATGTCATATTTCTATTTGCAAGAAGTTCATGCTTTTGATGATGTATGCAATTTTGTTGATTGTGAGTTTAGTAAGGATGAATTAGATGAATATATAGATGATTTTTTGAACCCTAAGCCTTCTAAACCCTCATTTTGCCAAAAATTAATCAACCTTGTTACTATGCCATTCCGTGGTGACGAGAAAGATAAGTTGAATGATTCATCTCATGGGTTCATTCCTATCAACTCCTCCACTAGATCTAGCAACATAGTTGACTCCCATGATTCTCTCTATGATGTTATGTCTCCTTTTGAGTCTAAAGATAATCCTTTCAATCACTATGACCATGCTTTATTGGATGATGCCCTTGATGACTTTATGTCTTTGCTTGAACTTTTAAACAAGAATAATGCATCTAAAAAGTTAATCAACTTGATTAATGTGAATGAACATAGAAAACCACTTTTTATTGTCCAAGGTGCTTGTCCTTCTCCAACTTCACCTCTTCTTAATCAACCTCTTTTCATGGTTCAAGGTGGATATGGTCATGATTCCTTTATCACTCCAAACAAACCCATCATTACAGTTCAAGGAAGGAATCCCACTGAGAGTCCTTATAGCTATGCTAGACAACTTACTAAGGAGAGTTATAATGTAGTTGCCCATGCCTACAACATGGGAAACAATAGGCAACCTAACCCTCCTCCGGTTGTTCTGACTCCTCTACCTGATCCTCAACTCATTCTTCCTCAAGCACCTCGTATTTCACAAACTCTTGGTAAGGAATATGATCTTGTCGAACAACTTAAAGCTACTCCTGCAAAGATATCCCTTTGGGATTTGAATCAAACTTCGTCAACTCAGCATGGAATGCTACAAGATGCCTTGAAAACATTGAATGTCCCACCCACAGTGACATATAATAATATGGCTTCCTTGATGCACTCTATTACATCACCTAAGGCTCAGATTGTGTTTACACAAGATGAGTTGCCTTCTAGTGAAATTCAACAATAATACGATCCCTTAATAATTATGGTCATCATATATGATAGCGTGATAAGACAAACATCAGTGGATAATGGTTCTAGCCTTAATGTTTGTAGTGTTAACTTGTTGCATAAGATCAATGTTGATACATTTCTTATCAAACCTGATTCTCTCGCTATATGTGGCTTTGATAATGTTGCTAAATCTTCACCAGGTATCATCACCTTGCCTGTTAAGGTGGGTCCTCTTACTTTACCTACTCCTATCCATGTCATGTCTGGAGGGTTGACATACAACTTGTTGCTAGGAAGACCTTGGATTCATATCATGCAAGTTGTCTCCTCTACATTGCATAGGCAAATCAAATTCATTCACAACAATACAACATATACCTTCTTAGGAGACATGAGATTTCAGGCTTGTTTACAAACATCAAGTTCTAAATCCTCTTCAATCAATTCTTCCCCGACTATCTTAGACAATTCCTCTAAAGCTTTTACTCCGATTAGTGTGACCAGTTCATCAAACTTGTCTCATTTATCTGGATCAATCCCCAATACTTCCTCAAATGGACCTAAGGTTCTTGAGGAAGAATCTTCTCAGCCTGACTCTACAATTGAGAACACATTCTCTCCTGAGCAGATTCTTGCAAAAGATGATTGGGGATCCCTTGATTTCAATCCTACTTTCGTAGGGGAATACAAAATTCCCCCTAGAGAACCTAAGGTCGAGAAGAAGAAAGAAGAAGAACCTAAAAAGAAATCTACTTTGTCTGGGCCATTGAGTAATAACTTTGTGGCGGCTTCTCAGATTTCATCTCCCTTATTTTTTGGTCTAGAGGATTTTGATCCTTCACTTTTTGAAAATCCTCCTTCTTCTCCAGAAATGACTAACCTTTATGGTTTTGGTTTTCACATCCTAGCTAGGTGTGGATATAATGCAAATGGGTGTGATGCTCAAGAACAAGGGATCAAAGTTCCCTTGGAAAACAACTTTCGTGATATGACATTTGGGCTTGGTTATGATCCTTTCAAGCACACTAAAGCCTCTAAGAGACCATCTATTAGTGTTAATGTCATTTCTGCTTCTCTCTCATTAAAATATCCAAAATACATTGACTTTGACCCTTCTTGTGTCTTTGCTTTGGATGTTTTTTCTACCAATGATTCCTTAGTTGAATTCTTGGGAGCTTATGACAACCTTCCTCCTTATCACCACAATCGTAGTTTTCCCTATTATTTAAATGTGGAAGCTTACTTTGGGAAGGAAAGAAATAACGATGAGATAGTTAAAGAATTTCATCAATTGAGAGATGGTCCTCAACAAAGTAATCTCCTAACAAATGACACCATTGATATCAAGATGGATCCTTGTGTTGAAGATAAGATCATCAAGACAGGGAAATGTCTTGATGAAGAAGAGCAAAAGCAATATGTTGAGTTGTTACATGATTTTCCTAAGATCTTTGCTTGGATATATTTTAACATGCTTGGCATAGATCCTAAAATTGTCACTCATAACATTGTCCTAGTTCCTAATGCTAAAGTTGTGAAGCAAAAGATTAAAAAGATTCACCCTAAAGTGGCATAACTTGTTAAAGTTGAGATTGAAAAATTGTTGGATGCTGAATTCATTCATCCTATCAATTATTCCCCATGGATTTCAAACATTGTGGTGGTGGCTAAAGCTGAAAACAAGATTAGGATGTGTACTAGTTTTTCATGATTTGAACAAGGCCTCTCTAAAAGATGATTTTCCCCTCCCAAATATTGATATGGTAGTGGATTCGGTAGCAAGGCATGCTTTACTATCCTTTATGGATGGTTTCTCAGGATATAATCAAATTTTTTTCAATCCCCAAGATCAATATAAAACTGCTTTCACAACTCCTAGGGGTACGTTTTGTTGGATTGTGATGCCTTTTGGATTGAAAAACATAGGCGCAACCTATCAGCGTGCTATGACTCTCATTTTCCATGACTATATGAATAAGACCTTAGAAGATTACGTTGATGATATATTAGCCAAATTTGTCCTTCGTATAGACCATGTTAAGATCCTTCATCAAATCTTTGAGAGAGTTCGTAAATACAACATGTGTTTGAATCCCCGAAAAATGTGTTTTTGGTGTGGATAGTGGAAAACTATTAGGATTCATAGTTTCACATTGTGGCGTTGAGGTGGACACGAAAAAGATAGATGCTATTGTTAGCATGCCACCTCCTAAGAATGTTTCTCAACTAAAAATTCTGCAAGGAAAGATCCAAGCTATTTGTAGGTTTGTCTCTCAACTTGTGGATCGTACCTTTCTATTCACACAACTGCTTATAAAGAATATCACTTTCCAATGGAATGAAGATTGTCGTCAAGCATTTGAAGACCTAAAAAATTATTTGGCCAATCCTCCCATTCTTCAACCTGCTAATCCTACTAAGCCTTTTCTTCTATACACCACTGCTTTTGCTCAAGCACAACCTTATTGGCACAATGTGATAAGGATGGTAGAGAATTCCTGGTTTATTACATAAGTTGCACTCTACTCGATTACGAAGTCTGATATTCTATGATAGAGAGAGAGTGCCTTGCTTTAGTCTTTGCAACCTGTTGTCCTCAATTTCAGCATGGCCAAAATCATGAGGCAACCATACGAAATTGGTCCGTTTCGTACCTTATGGTCTCTGGGAGAGTTTAATCGACTTGGTCGGTTATTTCGTTTCGTTCTTTGCTTTTCATTTTTATTGTTTTCCTTATTTCTTAAGTTTGCAATTTTACCTGCAGTTCGGACTTTAAAGTCCAAACTGCAAGGTTCTTTTGGCCAAATACACTTTAGACTTTAAAGTTCGGTGTGTATTTGCAGGCTTTTTTGCCTGTAGTTCGGACTTTAAAGTCCAAACTGCAAGTGGTCTTTTCCTGCAGTTCGGACTTTACAGTCGGAACTATAGGTGGTCTTTGCCTGCAGTTCAGACTTTAAAGTCCGAACTGCGACTGCGAGTTGCATTAATGATGCATTTATTGCTAATTAGGATTTGTTTAAAAAAGCTTTTTAAGTTAATTTTTGCGTTTTTAAGTTTTCATTTCCGTTTGTCTTGCGCGTGCCCTCCTCTGTTTTCTCCATCACAGCTCGGATTTGCTCGCCTTGACTCGATCGAATTGCCCCCTTGTCGAATTTTTCAATCATCTTTCGAAAGAGGTAAGGTTTTATCTTGTCTTTTTCGGGTTTCTTCTTTGGGTTTGTGCTTTGTTTGTTTTCATTTTTTCTTTTCTTTTTCTTTTTGTTTGTCTTTTTTGGTTTTCTATCCGGAGGACAATCGGATTTTGAAGTCTGATTGCCTCCTTTGTTTCGGAGAACAATCAGACTTCAAAACCCGATTGTCCTCCAGATCCCCCTTTCTAAAGCTGCATACCGGACTTTAAAGTCTGGTGTGCAGCTGAAGATTTGTCCCTTTGCATATTAGACTTTAAAGTCCGATATGCGGCATATTAACCTTCGCATATCAGACTTTAAAATCCGATATGCAAAGGGGTATAGGTTGACATGTCGGGTTTTAAAACTCGACATGTCAACCAGTTATCCTTTCCCTTTTAAAAGCACATCAGACTTTAAAGTCCGATGTGCCTGTAATCTTTTCTAGATTGCACATTGGACTTTAAAGTCCGATGTGCTGATGTTTTTCCCAAGTCTGCACATCGGACTTTAAACTTCGGTGTGCAGGTTATTTTTTCTAGATTACACATCAAACTTTAAAGTCTGATGTGCTATTAGCCTGTCCCGAGTCTACACATCAGACTTTAAACTCCGATGTGCAAATTTTTGTTTGTAAAGAAGCAGGTCGAACTTTTTCCGTCGACCTGTTGTTTTTGGCAGTTTTACTCCTAAGCATGTTTTGAGTCCCGTTTTTCAATCTGTTTGAGAAAAATTGATTTTGATTATGATGAATAGCTAATCATCAGTGTTGAATGCAGTCATTGTGCACGAATGTCAAAGCTCTCTCACAACAAGCCTGAGTTTTCCTCAGGACAACCTTCTCCAAGTAAAGCATCATCAAAAAAGATGAAATACAAGTACGACAGGTACTTGAATATGTACCCAGAGAGTTCAGTAGACTCAAATATTAAGGAGATCAGGGACATCAAAATTGGGCATGTTGACATGCAAGAATTTGTTGACCGATTTCAAAAGGCTCCTGCACGTCTAACCAATTTAATCAAATCTAAGCTGCATAAGTATGCATCTTTCCCAGTTGCGGCTCACGATCCTGAATTTGTACTGGAAGTGGCTGATCACTTTGATCCAAGGATAAGGCAAGTAAAAGATGATGATCAGAATGTCATCATGACCCTAGACAGTATATTCTTCAATAGTGTCTTCAAAGGCTCATCAGCTAAAGAAGTAGCTGATATTTCTCAAGAGAGTGCTCAAGAGTACTATGAGAAACATGAGGATAAATGCAAAAAGGTGATCAATACTGTTTATCTCTCTACTACAAGAACTTCCCTCACCTCACGATGGCCTAAATCCTTCCACATGAGTGATTTTAATGAAGAATATAATGACATGGTTACTATGTTATCCAGAGTGAGAGGATTAAAAGACTCTCATTATTTCCAAAGCTGGATGACTTACTACATAAATATAATCTGAAAGGGAGCTGCAAGAATTGATTGGGGATAACAGATCAGTGATGCGCTTTGCACCCAATTGAAAGAGGTCAAGGTAACACTGAAGTTTTATATGACTTCGTACTTGGTTTACGCAGCTGCTTCAATGAGGCAATATCCAAGCTTGTCAACCAAGGGTGATAGAAGAGTGGTGCTCGTTTGGGAGTACTATGACTAGCTAACTATCAAAAATCAAAGTAATCATTACAGGAGGGTTCATGACGCCTTCTTTGTTGTATGGAAGTGCATTTTTGATAAATGCCTACAGAAGAGAAGAATATCAGAGCCTGCTTACAACAGGGTGTCTCGTTTTGGGTGTGTATTTCTACAATTTCCCACATTCACCTATATCCAAATTGGATGCTTCTCAGGTGATCCCTTCATCCTTCCAAGATTCCCTTCAGACAAAATCATCCTTATGGAGCTAAGCAGACAACTAATTAGTGTGCATGAGAAACAATCACAAGCACATAAGACTGGGCTAAAATTCCCAGAGTCAATTGGCAGGTATTCCGTGCTAACCAATCCCAAAGCCAAAAATATGGAGGAGGAAATGCAATGGAACACCATGAGAAGATTCAAGGCTCAGACTGATTTTGATTTTCAGGGTATAAAGAGCAAGCTCAAAAGGACTTACACTCATGTTTATAGGTTTGAGGATGTTTGGGCGTATTGTCAGAACGAGGAGGATATAAGAAGGATGGATTTTAGCTGCCTTACTCTAGAACAAATTGAAAATCTGGATCTAGCTAAGATCCCAATGACTATGGAAGACACGGATGACATAGTGGACCCTATTTATTATGAGAAGAAGATTGCTAACTCCCCACTTCCACTTGTGCAATGGTCAAAGAAGGAAAGCAAGTCCATTACGCAGAGGATCTCTCCCATCTTAGCAAACACCAATGCTTGGTTGCTATAAAAGAATTTTAGGATGAAACAGGTTCCCACTAGTTCAAGAGATGACGACAATAGTGATGGTCCATTGGGCAAGACAACAATAGCTGAAACAAGAGCCAAGAGCAAGGCAGACTCACAAGCACTATCCTCAGCTCCTACGGTACAATCAAAGGGTAAAGGGACCAAAATCAAACTTATAGTTAAAGGGTCAAAGAAGGGTGAATCATCATCCACATTACAAGAAGCACTAACGAAGGAGTCAGAACAACCGCTTGCCAGTGAAGCTGGAAAGGTAAAAGAGGTCGAAGAAGGTGAAATTCCTCAACAAGAGGAAGTACAAGTAGAAGAAGTATCGCGCCCAGCTGAAGTTGATGCCCCGATTACCTCACAAGTAATCATCCACTCTATTGACTCTGACTCTGACTCTGACCAAGAGGATGAAGATTTTCATGAGGATGGAGATCTAAGTATGGGCATGACGCAATCAGAGACTGTTGGTCAATTTTTTACAATAACCAACTTCTCTAGTTTAGATGATATCCCTTCATCTACTTTTGAGTCTACCATGATGGATTTTAATGAAACCTTGCAAGCTGCACTTGCAGAACAAGTTTCGATAGATTTACCCACCACTACTACCACTGTCACAACAATTCCTTTATTGGTAAGTGCTGAAGTTACACTCACGAAACCCTCAACTTTCCCACCTGTAACTGAAGAGGTAGTAGCAATAAATGTTCCACTAGATGCTTCAATATCAACACCATCAGTAACACTCACAACTGCTCCAAGTTCCAGTCAACCTGCTCCTAAATCTTTGATCCCAAGTCAGCAAGGAGCTACTACTCCATCATCCAATCCAGAACTACCCCCTTGGATGGAAGTAGTGGCCCCTGAGAGGAAAAAATAGGTAATATCTCCCGATGAATTTGACTTTGAACTTTTAGTTCCTCCAAAGCCTAAGGGAACGAAAAAGCCAAAGACAGTATCTCGGGTGGTAGTAGACCCAGCTTCCAAGAGAAAATACGTTGAAGTTATGGTGCCATCGTCAGACAAGGACAAAGGCAACATACAAGAGAAAATATGTTGAAGTTATGGTGCCATCGTCAGACAAGGACAAAGGCAACATACAATTAGAATATTATACCATGCAGGTTGTAAAGCTCGGGGTGGAAACACATGAAAGTGTGAAATTAGATTCTCAGACAGCCCTTAATTCTTTGTTGAGAAGATTGGATCAGGAGAGGGATGAGAAAAATATTTTGAAGCAGAAGTGTGAACAGCCAACCAACGTTCTTTTAAAGGTAACACAATCTTCTCAAGAGGTTGAACCTATAGGATCATCAATAGACACTGAAGCTCTCAAAAAGATTGAACAGGTAGGAGCTAAAGGTCAAGTCATGGACGAATGGATCTCGCGGCTAAGGTCAGAAGGCTCTCATCTTCTGAGCTCAACAGTAGAACTATTGTCTAATTATGAAGTGATCCAGAGTCGGATGCAAAGACTCAAAACCTCTTTATCACAGGAAATTGAGGAAGTTGTGAAAAGCACTACCTTGTGGAGTAAAATGGAGGATTTCAGGATAGATGTCGTGGTTGAGAACAAGGTAATTCCCACAAGGGATAAGTACATTCAGATCTTGTCATTATTGTCTCATAAACAAGAGAGAATGAAGTTAATGATTACAGAGCTGGACAGGGAAAAGAAAGAAGGTGATGATGAGGTTGACCTTATTTTTGCTAAAGTTGGTGATCTCCCTTGCTATTTGTATGATGGCGATCAAAATCTCATCACTGCTGAAGTCGTCACACAGGAATTCCTTTCCTTGATGGACCAATGCACGAGACAGGATTTCTCACTTGATACGTTTGATAAACTGTTAGAAATTCAGGTCAGCTTTGAAGTCCTCACATCCATGTTGAAGGATGTTAAAAAGAAATAGGTGAAGATTCAAGATGCAATGTCCTGCATCCAAATCATCACAAGTTCTACCTTGATGCCGAACGAAGCAGAGGTCAAAGCCATCCTTGCTAAGTTCGAAGGTTTCCAAAAATCCAATGAAGAAGAGAATCAAGAATGAAGTACCCCCTTTTGGCACTCTTTCTTCATGCACATGCATCGATAGATGTTGTCAATTTTTGTGCAGCTGCACATTTTCTTTATGTAGTAGTTGTAGTAAAATGGGACTGTGTGGTTGAACAAGTCAACCGTGCCCACCTTTTTCTCAACTTCTTTTCCTATATAAGGAGGACCTTTTTGTAAATATTTTATCTTTTTCATGCTTAGCAAAACTCTATTGGATTTTTATCCCAATTAAGACTTTGGGCTTTTATGGTGAAAATTCAATCAAACAAATAAAGAAAATAGTTTTGTTGATTGCAAACTTTGTGTTGTATCAAGAAAGTTGTTTATATTATTTAATGTTCCTATGTCCATTGAATACATATTACCTTTACTTCTTTGATCTTTAAGATATTGCTACGTGGTTAGAGAGCTCTCAAATCTTGCCAATAGACTTTGTGCTCTTAGCATACTTGAGAAATCAATTGATAAATTAAGTAACTTGTAGTAAGATTTGTATTGCTACGGTTATTAGTAGTTTAATGGATTAGAAATCTATACTTGAAGACTTTGGGCTTTACGTTGAGTTTCTAATTATTTAATTTGTAACAATCAGTGTGAATTAGTGTTACCTTAGGAGACTTTGTGCTGCTTAATAGTAACTCTTGGTGTAGTTTGTTAGATTAATAGTTCTTTTCTTTAAATATCTGAAGAGGTAGAGAAACTGTAACTAGGTGAAGGGAGAATACATAAACTCTGAAAAAGAGAGTTATATGCCCAACACCAACCCACAAATTTAATTTCTTATTAATTAGAGGAGAAATTTCATAGGGAAGCTCCCCTTGATTGGAGGAGAGATTAATTTCTCAGCATAGCGTTGTTTGAATTATATATTTTGTCATTAGTACCCTGGTGACAAAATATTCACCCAACACAACCCAAAAGTTGAGGCATTATCTCTTGAATGTTGAGATCCATGTTATCATTAAATTTGATCCTCTTAAACATATTTTCTCCAAAACTGATCTTTTCAGACGCTTAGCTAAGTGGGTTATAATGTTGACCGAGTTTGATCTTAAGTTTGTCTCACAAAAGGCAATAAAGGGTCAAGTGTTGACTGATCATTTAGTTGATGCTCCTTCATCCTTCTCCCTACCTAATCCATAATCTTTTCTCGATGAATACATTCTTTCCATTGAGGTTGATGAGATTTGGGAATTGTACTTTGACGGCTCTAAGTGTCGTATAGGATTGGAGGCAGGGGTGGTTTTAATTTCTCCTAAAAAAGAATCTTATTCCTTTATCGTATCGTCTCAATTTCTTATGTACCAACAACATTGCTAAATATGAAGCTCTTATAGATGGAATTAAAGTAGCCTTGGCGTTGAGAGTGAAAAATCTACATATTTATGGAGATTCTCAATTAATCATAAGACAAGTGACAGGAGTTTATCAAGCTAAGCAAGACAAACAATCACAATATAAAGATCTAGCTTTATCCTTGTTACAAAAATTTGATTCTTATACCATGGAGCATGTTCCTTGAAAAGATAATCGACATGCTGATGCGATGGCATGCGTTGCTTCTCTTGTGTCTCTAAAGGACCCCATGGCAGATCTTCAATTCACTATTCACAACCTTACTTCCCCGGCTATTGTTGATAACCCTAGTGATGTGACATATTATTGCATTATAGATTCTGACGAATGGTACTCGCATGTCGTAAGATATTTGGGTGATGGTACCTTTCCTGACTCTGCGAATAAGAATACTAGGGCTATGGTTCACAAATTGGCTGCTAGATACATTATCCTTTATAATATTCTCTATAGGAGGGGTTATAAGGGTCTTCTCCTTGGATGCTTAAACAAGGCTGAGGTCCCTATCGCTCTCGAAGAAGCACATTTAAGTTCTTGCGGGGGCCATTTTTGGGGTAGGTCTTTAGTTCAGAGATTTCTTCGAATGGGATATTATTGGCAAACCATGGAAAAAGATTCTTTTACGTTTGTTAAACGATGTCATCAGTGTCAGCAACATAGCAATTTGATCCATGCCTTTGCCCAAGAACTTCGATCATAGGTAGCATCTTGGCCCTTTTCTACATGGAGTTTGGATCTTGTCGGTAAAATATATCCTCCTTCATCTCAAGGACATACTTTCATTATAACTGCCACTGATTACTTTACGAAGTGGGTGGAAGTCGTTCCTCTTCGATCCACTACCGTTGAAGTAATTTGTCAATTCATTTTGGAAAACATTATTTCTCGATTTGGGTTACCTTCCGCCTTAGTTTCAGACAATGGAACGTCATTTAAAAATAAGGATGTGAAGAAGATTCTCAAGAAATGTCATAGTTAACGTAAATTTTCTACACCTTATTATCCTCAATCAATTGGTCAAGTTGAATCTTCTAATAGGATAATTGACCAAATTCTTCGAAAGATTGTAAACAAGCATGATAAGGATTGGCATACTCAATTAACCTATACTTTGTGGGCTTATCGCACAAGTGTATGTGTTTCTACGGGTTGTACCCCTTATAATCTTGTTTATGGTGGTGACGCCATTATGCCTTTGGAGTTAGAAATTCCTTCTTTGAGAGTTTCTCTAAGGGGTATAGTGGATGATGATTCCTATAAAGAGAAAAGACTTCAACAAATTGAGATGCTCGATGAACGGCGTATAAATGCCCTCTAACATATTCAAGCATATCATAAAACATTGCAACGAAGCTACAATGATAAGGGTATTCAATGTTCCTTCTCGATAGGGGATTTAGTCCTTTATGAGAATCAATGCAACGTGAATACCTTACCTGAGGAGAAAGGAAAGTTCAACCCTAATTGGCTTGGACCATACATCATTGTGGAGGTCTATGGATCATGTGCTTACAAGATAGCAAATGTGGAAGGTATGCCTCTCAAGGAACCCATACATGCTATGCACCTTCGTAGATACTATGCCTAGTTCTCTCTCTCTCTCTCTCTTTCTTCAAAATTGGGTAATATGTTAGCACATTTTCATTAAAGTATGTAAGATTAAATGATGTTATATTGTTTGGTCTACATTACTTCATTCTTGACAAGCATGTTTCATTACTGTATTATTCGTCTTGGATTCTTTTTATGTAAATTGTAGTGGATTTACATTTCGTATATGTTAGTATATTATACAATTTCTTATGTGTTAAGTAGAATTATATCATGTTGTGTTTAATTAGAATTAATTAAATCACATTAGTTATATAGTTCATAGGATTAATACATTCTTCTTTTACATCATCAAAGTAGCATTTAATTAAATCACACATGTATCAATTTAATCATGAAGTATTGAGAAATCAATCACATGGAAAATTAAATCAGATATACATGCTCATTACTCAATATGTTACTTGTAATCTAAGCAATGTGTACATTGTTTAAGCATTAAAAATAGCATAATCATGAGTGTCATCATATATACATCAATACATCAAAATCATCTCCTATCCCTGGGACTAGTAGCAGGAGGATGGTGGCTAGATGCCCCCTCTTGATCTAGCCGTGGGGGTGGCCCCATAGGGGTGTATCATGATACAGACCGTGAGTGACTCCACAAGGAGCTCCTGCAATCTCTCTCCATCATGATCCCTCGGTATCTGGCTGCCTCTATCTGCATCACCGCTAGGTTACACTATGTCTGTCATAATCTGTCCTGTAGGACCTCCACCTTCATCCGAATAGGGGAGAAAAGGTCCTCGCATCATCTGGTACTCCTCTGGGATCTGTGTGGAACTCAAAATGTGTGCAGTCACAATAATGTCTGTCACTGCATTTTGAATCAGAGAACAACACTCCTGGACGATAGCTGCAAGATAGAGAAATTTTTCATTAGCAACATTCTATATCATCAAATTTAAAGTAGGTAAGATGCATATGTTAATCAATAACAAAGCACATTACCTCGATCTCCCTCTCGCCAGTGAGGATCGTGGACAACGACTGCCTGAGATTGGGATCCGCTAGGCTCTCCCCGCTCGTACTATCTCCGTATAGTCGGTGTATGCTAATGAGGATAAGGATCAGGACCCCTTATGGGACCCCTTTGCCCATTGTGGAAGGCTCGATGGATCTAAGGATATGGTATCCTCTATGGAGTGATGAATTGTACCTTACTCATCCTCCTCATCCTCGTCCTCATCCTCCTAATCCTCATCCTCATCCTCATCATCATCTCCATCCTGATCTCCCTCTTCGGTATCAGGATCGCCTCCATCTCTGCCTGCCTCCTGCTCCTCTGTGTTGTCACCCTAATCATCTAAATCCCACTCAGATGCATCAGACCCCTCTTTGTTGCCTAACTGTCTCCATGATCCGGGGTTCCCTCTAGGGAAGTCTATCGGGAAAATGGCTCCAAGGTACGTTCTCCTCCACCATGTGATGTATCATCGATGCGTGTCTGAATCATCTCTATAATATACATCGCTATGTCCTGATCTAACCCATTTGAATTTGTGATGTTGATCTCATCACTCGTAGGCCTAGGAAGGGCTCCTAGCCTTGGCATCACTCTCGAGTGTCAGATGTATACATGCACGTCAGTAGGAACACACTGCTCAAACCCAAACTATCACTGAACTCGATTGAAGTAGAAAGGAATGACTATGTGGCTATACCGTTCCTCTAGTAGATGGTTCCTCTGCATGCTGAACATCTGCCTGTGTAGCCCTGCCCACATGGACATCCTGAGGCAAGGTCTCCATATAATCTCTCCCACTGTCAATCTATCCATGCTTAATCTCCAATACAAGAGATCATTGAATCGCCACTCATGGGTAAGAGGATAAGCATATACCCTAGGCTACTATGGGACTAGATCTATGGGGGCTCCACCAGGTCTAGTGCATGTGATATGCTCAAACATCCACACTTGTAGTAGTGTGCATGTCATAATCCTGCATCACTGTCTGAATACATACTTTCCAAGGTCGTGATAGAGATGTGCAAGCATTCTCCGACCCCAAGAGTATACTCTCTTGTGTCTCTCCATAGCTCATATGGCGTAGATGAGTCCTTCATGCATATGTGTGCCACGCCCATTAGGGCACACAACTAATGCAAGGGTCACAATCATGAGTCGTCTCACCAATGGAACCTTACCTGTAGAGTGTAGGAGCCAGCTGACCATAATGCGACCCCTCGTCTCACTATGTATCACTCTCCCCACAACATATACCTTCTCTCTCTGGTAATCCTCCTCTATGCGGTCAGATCGATATCTAACAATCTCTCCTCTAATGGGTAGTCACAAAATGCGGTATACATCCTCTAGGGTAACTGTCATCTCCCCCATAGGTAGTGAGAATGTTGAGGTATCTACATCCCACCTCTCCATCAACACCATTAGCATAGCAGAATGGAATCAGATGCCCGACATGGTCATTGCATCCCACAAATACATGACATGTAGCAAATACCTCTCTCATGTTGTCAGTCTCGGGATCTGCTCCCGAAGGCTCTGAAAGGTGAGACTGGTAGTATGCTCGCGGATGTACGGTAGTGTCTACAAAACACAAAGGAATCTCTCATCAGTAATCAATCTATCATCTATCATCATCTAATCGATGCAATCATTCTATCATTTCTAGCATTCATCACCTGATCTAGTATCGTCGTTGGTCACCCCGAACAGGGACTAGGGCACCCTGTATGGACCAAGGTGCCCTACTAGGGCCATGGCTCCCAGAGGGGACCATGGTGCCCTAGGACCCCTAGGTGTCCAAAGGGTGGGCCCCGAACAATATCAAGCTAGAAATGTTGTTGGTTTTACTTCACATAGCCCTATTACATATTGGTAGTTTCCTAGTGCTTGCCTCCCACCCACCCATTCTTATCCTTCTTGGCATCCTATATATGCTTACCAAGAACCCCAATATACTTATTCTATCTCCATTCAATATTCCCATCCTTCCACTCAACCTCATAACATGAACAACTTGCAAAATATTGGTATCAAATATATACTATTATATTTTGTAGAATAGTTTAAGGCTATTGAGAATGATCAAAACATCACCTATGATATGATATGATTGCTTATCAAGCTCATTTCTAACAACAACAAATGGAGGTACAAAGGAATCAACATGAGGAGTGTCTAACAAGGAAAACTATTATTATCGAGGAACAAAATAGGCAGCTGATAGCTACGGAAAAGCAACTCATGCAAGAGGATAAATCAACCCCTCAGGTCTCTTGCTTCAAAATTTCAAGTTTTTGAAGGTTTTCAATCCCTTGTGTTGGGAAAAAGGTGACTCGACCTTGAATTTACACAAGGTTACTATTTATAGTAATTTTTCATCTGGGCACGAAATGGTGCGAAATTCTCCCCGAAGCTTCTGGTCTCCAATATGAATTGTAATAGTTTTTGAATGAAATAACCAAGGGTTGTCGAGTTCTTCTTGCACATGTGTTGTACTGAGTTATTTTCTATGATTGCTTTTAGTATAAGGGGTAGAGCAAATGCTTTTAGGAAAATAATGAACTTGTTATGGGTTCAAAGGATTTACTAATTATAGTTGCATTGTTGGCTTTAGAAGGTCTTATTATCATAAGGTGATAACAAATAAACTAACTACCACAATGTGTTTAATATTAAGATATAAAATGCATAACACATGACTATGTTGCTCTAGAGTAGGTACCTATCTTTGTCTATAGTATCATAAATTGCAATCCTTTAATAATGGAGTCTAGTTTCACACTCTCCTAGCACTCAATTAAGTATTTCCCATTCCTCCGTGCATTATAGAACCTTTATTGTATTAAATTAATATTCAATTCAATATTATGAGTCCTATTTCACTTTAATATATTGACACTTTATTATTTGGGCCCTTATTTTAAGGTTGTAGCATCCTAAAATTGCGACACTTGCAATTTCGACTGCATTTGGGTCTTCACAATGGCGATGCAACACGGAACCTGAATGGAGACCCCGAAACTTGTTCATGACACCAAAAACTGCATTTCTCAGCACCCTGGCCTAATCCTCCTTGCACCCTGCTGCCCCTGGAGGTGGGAACATGCCGCCCAGCGCCCTAGTCCCTGGCCCTATTTTGGGCCCGGTCTCTTATGGGGCTTCGGGTCTTTAAGTTTGCAAATTGGAAAATAATGTTTCCTCGTCGGCCTAAGGTCGGGAAAATCAGTCTATCAGCCCTAATTGACAAGTATATAAACTACATTTCCTCTCCCATTTTGGTAGATGGAAAAAAGGCAGAAACGATATTCAAACATTCAAACATTCAAGCATTCAAGCATTCAAGCATTCCTTCAAGCAATTGATCATTCTAAGTCTCCATTCAAGGCTAAGTGTTGCATTCAAGACAAGGATTCAACCATTGAAGAGGAGATCACATACAACATACAACATACTACATACATTACACCTTTGCATATAAGAATACAAACATTCTTACAACAAGGTATCAATACTTGTTTACATTACAAACATTTACATTTACAGCATTCTCATTTCTTGGTTAATTCCAAAACTGGGGTTTGACCTAAAGGCAAACCCCTCATCCCTAACCCCCCCAATCGTCCTCTCTTTTCTGTGTGTAGGTTGCAGGTATGCGGCTGTAATTGAAGATCTGGAATCCTTGTGCAGAGACGAACAAATCCCCCTTCGTTTCACGGATTTTTCGGAGGACCGTGTGCACGTCGGGCGCCATCGTCCCGTCAACTTTCGCTCAAATTTGTAGAACAACACCGTCTCGACATTTTACTGCTAATTCCAGGTCCGTAGCTTCATCCCATATCCCTATCGAATATTTCCCACTTCAAATGCATTCCTAGTTCAATCTTTCTATCTACATTCTTTACAAAAGAGGGTATCCTTGATGTCTTAACCCTTGAAACTCATTTAGAATCCAATCTTGCATTGCGTGGGATTGGATCTTGTGGGTTTCAACCCCTCTTTTGAATGTAAAGTCCCTCCTAAGTGAAAACCATCAACCCTAGTGACCTCCCTTCTCATTCCTCGGAGTTGGGGAGGGGAGAACAACTAGGTTCGATTTTTCCGCTTTACATATTGGTGAACCCGACATGAACATCCTCATTCTGATTATTCATGGTTAGATCTGAAAATTTTGCTTCCTTAATTACATTTCCATGTTTGATCTTTTGCAAATTTTAGAGGCTAATTGCATAAAAACCCTAAAATTTTCTTTTTAGTAATTAAACTTGTGAAATGTTTAATTGTTAATGCTTGTTTCAGATCTACCCTTCTATTGCAAATTGTCAATTCATATTTGTGCTTTAATTCTGAAAATTAAGTGGTTAAATGTCAAAACCCTAATTTTTAAGACCTTCTTGATTCAACCTTTGACTGATAATTTCACTAATCAAAACACCTCCAAATTGGCTGTAACTTTGGATTCCGCAATAAAATCACAATATCTTTCATCCCTGAAAATTTGGAAAAAAGTTGCGAGGACCGTGTGCACCCCGAGCGCCATCGTCCCCGACATTTTTTCCGAAATTTCGGGAGCTAGATCTTACTGTATTTTTCTGCTAAAATCCAGAATTTTGGCTGATTTTATCAATTTTAACACCTTCAAAATTAAAGTCAAAGTTGGTCTAGTGATTGCTTGGATTGAGGCTTCTAATCATTCAAAAATCATTGAAATTGAAATTCATATCAAAATTGTGTTTCTTACAGTCCTAAATCTGAAAAGTGTGTTGGCATTCATTCGAAATTTCAGTGTTTTATTCAAATTTTTGCAGTTTGTGACTTTTGAAATTAAGTGTTTAATTGCAACAACCTTGATTTCCACTTTCAAATTCGAATTTTGCATGAAATCGAGTCAACTTACTTGCATTGCTTTTAGCATTCCCTCTAAAATCATAAAATTCAAAATTTCAGTTTCCCTCTCTTTTTCAAAATTCAAATTTTGCATTTTTTCAACAATCTTGGTAGGGTTCAATTTTGAGATTACAACTTTAATTTGGCCTATCTACAGATCGTAAAATCACTCAATTTTTTCAGATTAGCTTTAAAATCATCATAACTTTCATCCCTGAAAATTTCGAAAAAAGTTGCGAGGACCGTGTGCACTCCGTTCGCCACGGTCCCGGACATTTTTTCCGAAATTTCGGGAGATTGTCCTGATTGCATTTAACAGCTTAAATCTAGGAGATTGGCTGGTTTTATTGAAATTTTCTACCTCTAAAATTCAAAATCTTCTCTCTTTCTTTAGTGCATGAGTTTTACAACAATAAGCCCTACTTACACTATTCCCGTTAGACGAAGCCTTAGAATTAGGTCTTTCCAAGGTGTAATTACCGAAGAGATGGAACCTAATTTGAATGGCCTTTTTAACGAGGACATGGGTAATTCCTCTAATCCTCTTAATGATGAAGAAGCTCTCCATGAGGTTTCTGTAGAACAACTTTCAAAATTGGATAACCAATTTGATGATTTTCGACAATGGATGTCTCAAGAATACCCCGATAGTCAAGCTCTCTCATTAATTGAGGGTCTAAAACGTATGGTTCAAAGTGATAAGAATGGAATTGATATTTTGCGTGGTATTGCACACATTGTGGATTTGAATGTGATGCCGATGAAAAGTTGTGCCAAAACCTTAGGTTATACACAACCTCCTACTCAAGTTAATCATTCTATTCCTTTGACAACTCCTATTGCTAGTATACCTACTTTTACATCAAACATAATGACTACTTCAATACAAGACATTCCTCCTATGACCACTAGTCATGGGGGCAATCCCTCTTCTTCAATCAACCCTCTTCCTTCATTCAATCCGACTTCTTCATTCATTCCTTCAATAAGTGTTCCTATTGCATCTCCACAAATAAACATGACACAAGGGGGCAATTCATTTAACCCTTTTGTTCCTCCTTGTAGTGTTCCTCCTTTCCAATCATCTCCTATGACTAACTATCATAGTGTCCCACCACCTTACTTTCTACCTTCTTTCAATAAGATAACACCTCCATCACAATCTAACACGTCTAATATGAACTCTTCGACTGAAGCGACCATTAACAATCTTGCACAAACTGTTTCTTCTTTACAGCAACAAATTGCCTCTATGAATCAATCTAAGTTTAGTGTGCCCACATTTGATGTTGCGAGCCCACTTTCTCTTGACATTGTTCGAGCTATCCCCCCTAAACATGTTGAAATCCTGCATTTGGAGCTTTATAATGGTAAGGGTGATCCTCTAACACATGTTAAGACATTTCAAACAATATGTACTGATTTTGCTTATGACCAAAGGTTGCTTGCAAAACTGTTTACTAGAACATTAAGAGATAAAGCCCTACAATGGTATTGCTCATTGCCTTCCTATTCTATTACTTCTTTCGAACAACTTGCAAATGCTTTTATTCAACAATTTCAAAACAATATAAGTCCTAAAGTTACTCTGATTGATTTAATGCATTGTAAACAAGGTGTTAAAGAAAAAGTGACTGATTTCATTGGTAGATATAAGCATTTGTATGCTCAAATTTCTTTTCCAGTACCCGACAATGATATTCAAAGAATCTTTATTTCTAATTTACAAAAGGATATTAGAGAAAAACTCTTATTTTCTGAGTTTACTTCTTTCCAACAGTTGTGCGCAACTCTTCACAATTATCAACTGACTGTGAGTCAAATGGAACAAGCAAATCCTATGGCTCCGAGTGATAAGGGTGATAGTAGTCAACAACCATTTGGGAAGTTTAAACCGAATAGGGAGTCCATTAAATTCAATGAAAACATCATCAACAACAATGTGAATGCAGCATCAGGTGTGCCTCCTATTTCTAAGTTTTTCAAGAAAGAAAGAAAGTTTACTCCTTTGAATGAATCATTGCATAGTATTATGAATAAGTTATTGGAACAAAATGTGCTTACTCTCCCTCCTATAAAGCAAATTGATCCTGCAAAGATTAATTCGCCCTATTTTGATAACAAATCTTTTTGTCAATTTCATCATCAACCTGGGCATGATACTGAAAAATGTTTTGCTTTAAAGGGTAAAATTCAAGATCTGATTGATAATAATACTATCTCTGTTTCTGGTGTGAATGATAAAGGCAACACATCTGTAGCTCCTCCTAACCAAAATCTTCAGATTTTTACTGGTCCATTACCTTCTCATACCTCTAATGTGATTGATACTACTGATTCCTCTGTCTCACCTGATGATCTGGTGTCCATGACTCCGAATGTGATTAACTTTGTGGAACAGCAGAAAATCCCTAAAGAACCTTCCATCACATTTGATTCCAGTGAAACTATCAGGGCACCTGATGGTCCTTTATATATAGTTGCAAAAGTCAAGAATACACCTTGCCGTGGAGTGCTTATTGATCCTTCTTGTATGGTTAATATCATTACTGAAGAATTTCTTTTTACTTTGCAATTGAATCAAGTGATCTATGATGAAACAGATGTGGTTGTGAAACTATTTGATGCATTTTCTTCTCCTGCAATTGGTTCTATTACATTACCCATTGAGGTCCATAACAAATCCCTTGATGTGGACTTTGCTATTATTCCATCATCTGAACAATTTTGTGTGAAGCTAGGCTATCCTTGGCTATCTTCCATGAACGCTATTGCTTCTCCTATTCATAAGTGTTTGAAATTTCCCCATAATGGTGAAGTTGTTACTGTCAATCATAGTCTCTTTAAACCAGCTGAAAGAACTTCTAGCGTTCCTATTGATTACTTTTGGCCTAAACAATTCCAATCTCTTCCTCCGTGAAGTGATCATCTTTTTAAATCTTATCAAAAGTGGAAGAAAGATATGATCCTATCTCTAAGTGAACCTAGAACACCCAAACTTGACATTCCTATCGTTCTTGAGAAGGAAGTTCTTCCTTTGAAAGATAAAACTAATGTCTTTTCTCAAGAAGATTCCCAACCCATTCCTATGAATGTGACTATGCCTATATCTAATAAACTTCCTAAAAGTAGACCTATCCCTCCTCGTCATGATGGACTTGGTCTCCTTCCTAAACCAAATATTCCTCCCTTATATGGAGCAGTTCCTCCTCCTTCTTTTTATAGAGAGAAGAGACCTTCTTCTTCTCCTATTTTTCAACCTAAGAGACCACAACCTAAACACCCAAGTAAAAAGGATGAGAACATTCCTCCTCCTCAATCTTCTCAACGTCCTACTAAGACTAGACGAAATCGTTCTGCACGTGAACGCCGACGAAAGCGTCGTCTTAAAGCTCAGGTAGCTGCTTCTCAAACTTTGCAATCCCCAACAACACCTTCAACTAGTATTATTCCATTTTCTCCTCAGCCGAAAATTGAGCCAAAATCTCCTAAACATAAGATGCATGATGGTCTTGATCCTGTGCGAGTTAAAGATCCTATTTTTATAAATCTTGATGATGATATAGATGAAAATGTTAGTCATGATGAAAATGTTACTTCTATTCATTCTGATAGTGAATATGAATATGTTGATGTTGATAACCATCTATCTAATGAATTTTCTAAAGCACTTATCCTAGCTCCTAGACAAGAACAACGTGGCTCGGAACATGAACATAGCCCTTGTTTGGATCTTGTGATAGCTCCATCTGCTGTGTTGGATGTTCCTCCTCTAGCGTGTTTCCTACCTTCCCGAAATATTGATCAGCAAGATCGGGGGGTAGATGACGTGCTAGACTAGTTCATTAGCATAGCAGACTCTCTCCTCCTCCTTTTTGTTACTTCTTCTATGTGTTATTCTCATTCTTCTATTTGTTGTCCTTAGTGTTGTCTACTTGAGGATGATGCAAAGCATTGAGATCTCTTTTGGTCTCTCTCATGTTGACTCAAAAGACACATGTGTTCCCTTCTTCTAGGTGACCTTCCTTGACTGGGGAATGAAGAACAATTATGCATACATACATATGATATACATGAATGATCATACAGCATACTGACCCCAAGGAAAGCGAAGTCACCTCGTGCTTTGTGTTTTGTGTCTATTATCCTTGGGCTTATCTCACACTTGGGGGCTAAATCCTTGTGATAACGTGCTCCTTTCCCTTCTCATTTCCTATATGTATCACTACCTTAAAGCAATCACCCCCGGTGAGGCGTGTGCGATCGCTTTAACGTAGGGGGGCATACACCCTATTCATATCTTTTCAAGATACTTGAAAATTTCTTGACAAATTTAGCTTTGCCTTGAAAATTTTTGATATCTTTCTTGCATGACTCATAGTGAGGGAACCTTACTACTGATAGTCATGGTTCTCCCTCATGATCTTCCCTTTTACTTTGTCAATCGAAGTTGTAAGATCCTTAGTCCACTGGGGGCTTGGTTTATCTTGCCTCCTTGACGTGGTGAAAGTTTTTCAATGTTGTTTCCTTGTACTTTACCGAAAGTATTGGCGTACGCTTATACTCTCGCTAAAGTGGGGGCTAAATGTAGCGTCCTAAAATTGTGACACTTGCAATTTCAACTGCATTTGGGTCTTCATGATGGCGATGCAACACGAAACCTGAATGGAGACCCCGAAACTTGTTCATGACACCAAAAACTGCATTTCTCAGCACCCTGGCCTGATCCTCCTTGCACCCTGCTGCCCCTGGAGGTGGGACCATGGCGCCCAGCGCCCTGGTCCTTCAGGACGAGGGCGCCTAGCGCCCCGGTCCCCCAGGACCATGGCGCCCAGCGCCCTGGTCCCTGGCCCTATTTTGGGCCCGGTCTCTTATGGGGCTTCGGGTCTTTAAGTTTGCAAATTGGAAAATAATGTTTCCTCGTCGGCCTAAGGTCGGGAAAATCAGTCTATCAACCCTAATTGACAAGTATATAAACTACATTTCCTCTCCCATTTTGGTAGATGGAAAAAAGGCGGAAACGATATTCAAACATTCAAACATTCAAGCATTCAAGCATTCAAGCATTCCTTCAAGCAATTGATCATTCTAATTCTCCATTCAAGGCTAAGTGTTGCATTCAAGACAAGGATTCAACCATTGAAGAGGAGATCACATACAACATACAACATACAACATACTACATACATTACACCTTTGCATGTAAGAATACAAACATTCTTACAACAAGGTATCAGCACTTGTTTACATTACAAACATTTACATTTATAGCATTCTCATTTCTTGGTTAATTCCAAAACTGGGGTTTGACCTAAAGGCAAACCCCTCATCCCTGACCCCCCAATCGTCCTCTCTTTTCTATGTGTAGGTTGCAGGTATGCGGCTGTAATTGAAGATCTGGAATCCTTGTGCAGAGACGAACAAATCCCCCTTCATTTCATGGATTTTTCGGAGGACCGTGTGCACGCCGGGCACCATCGTCTCATCAACTTTCGCTCAAATTTGCAGAACAGCACCGTCTCGACATTTTACTACTAATTCTAGGTCCGTAGCTTCATCCCATATCCCTATCTCTGTTTATAAGCGAATATTTCCCACTTTACATGCATTCCTAGTTCAATCTTTCTATCTACATTCTTTACAAAAGAGGGTATCCTTGATGTCTTAACCCTTGAAACTCATTTAGAATCTAATCTTGCATTGCGTGGGATTGGATCTTGTGGGTTTCAACCCCTCTTTTGAATGTAAAGTCCCTCCTAAGTGAAAACCATCAACCCTAGTGACTCTCCCTTCTCTCTCCTTGGAGTTGGGGGAGGGGAGAACAACTAGGGTTCGATTTTTCCGCTTTACAAAGGTGTGCCCTTTATCTTATTTCATTTTAGGCTTATATGGGTCCTAGGCCATTTGAAAGTTCAATGCACCTTTTTCCCACTTAAGCATTGTAACTTTTCATATAAACTATAGTTACAAAATTAGGATCCTATAATCTTGCATCCCTAAAAGTTCAAGCCTATTTTGTTCGGACGATGGTGCTCACACACCATTCTCCAACGCTTTTCTGCCAAAATTCCAGGAGATTAAAGAGTCAATCTTTCCATTTCCATAACTATCTCCAATGCAAAAAAATGATTAATCTAAGTTGGCCAAAAGATGAATTAACCTTGAGATCCCTATATAAGACAACACTCCTAATTCATTTTATCATATTCGCGTCTCATTTTCCTACATCATCCTTTCACTTCAAGAGCATATCTGAGAAAAGCAATGCGCTACATCAGAATATCTTCAATTATGATTTCATGATGGATTTTATGATGATTTATCATGTTATTGCATCAACACATGGAGGACTTATCCCAAGAGCATTGCATCATCAATTGAAGGTATAAATATTTCCATTCAAGTATTTGAATTTATTTCTATTTCCAATTCATCATTTCTATATAGGTTTGATTCCCAACCTAGGGTTTGACAAAGGCAAACCCCTATATAACCCTAAAAACCATTTTTCTCCTTTTGTATGCAAATTCAGGTTTAGCTACAGGCTTTCAATAGAGACCAGAGATGGGAAAGTGCTCAAGACCTAGATACTGAGGACCTCTCTAGAGATCATCAAAAGTCATCTGGACAAGGGCATTTTTCTAGATAAGGGTGCTCAAATGCCCTTGTCCCTCTAGTTTTGGTTGAAATTTGGCAAAAAGTAGGCACACAGTCTTAGGGTTTTATATCCAGTTTGATGCTCATAAATTCACTTGTTAGACAATGGCTCTCGAGCACCATTGTACCGCTTTTATGAGTCCAAATTTTAGGCACATGTTTCTCTTTACTTCCCATTTCTAGATTTGTACTTTATGTTTGTGTATCTAATTTGAAACTGTCTATGTATGTTGATTATTATCAATTTTACATCATTAACCCTAGATCTTGCATTCAATTCATATCCTTTTGATTACTCATTTTCAACTCAATCAAGGAGTATTGAATTTACCTTGTGCTCAACCCTTTCCTAATAAGTTTTGGGTTGATCATGTTGAGTTAATTCTTCTTCTAAGTGTGATTGTTTTGAAATACGTTTAATTCCTAGCTTGCATACATAAACTAGTGAGCCCTGTTTCCACACATTACAATTCCAATATTGGAAAGAGCCACCAAAATATTAAAATTGAAGAACCATTTTATGTTTTATATTTTATTTTTGATTTTTGTTTCACTTCATACCAAAGTTTTAATGAGGACCAGAGAAATACTAGTCATGGGTGTAGCCATACAAACCCTTGTTGTTTTGTAAGAAGTTTATTTTTTGGGCATTATATTATACGAGTAGTTGAAAATATACATCTAATATCATTAAGGGTGACCTCCCTAAGGTTTTTTAGATCTTGAAGTGTAGTGGAGAAAGGACTAAAATTAATCTCTCGCTTGTTGGCCACTAATCTAGGGTTCTTGATAATAGGACATGACTAATAGTTAGAGAAATCTTAGCATTTAACAAAATAACACCAACACAATGGTCCAAGATCCTTCCATGTTTCTACTCCCCACTTTTCCTCCATCCTCGAGTTACTGTCATTGATGAGTTTTTATTTCTTTTCATCTTGTTATAGCTTTTGGTTTTGTAAAGACATTTGGACCAATTCCAATGGTTCACGAATGTTTTCTCTTTCCTCCAACCTAAGTTTTTAAATATACATGTTTGTATATGATTGAAAAACTAGGGTTTCTTTCCTATTCATGTGCCCTGTCTTCCTTAGGCACCCAACAAATGAATAAAAATTACTTTAGTGCTCATTGTTGTAGAAGTGGATGATCAACCACAGGAGCCAAGAATCATATGCGAGAAGAACATGTATCACAAAAAAGAGATCAAGCAAAGATTATATGCTCTATAACAACCAGTGAATTTTATATTATTGTACAAAATTTTATTGGAGGTACAATTACAATGAATGAAAGACGCTTTATAGAAAGCAAGAGATGCCTTGATCCTAAAATTAGAAGAACTAAAGCAATACAAATTAGGAGCTAAACTAAGCTCAACTACAAGATATAAAAACTAACTAGAAATGCCTCTAAGTGAACTCAAAGCAAAAAAGTGTAACACCTAGATAAAATAAAGCACCTATGTTTAGCTTAAGTGAAAAATAAATTAAAGGACCTAATTAATAAATAATTAGATAATTATCCTAAAATCACTCCAACAATTGTAAGGGTTCTTTTTTGATTATTTGTACATACATGCAATATTTGTACCTCTATTATTGTAACTTGGCCTATGCTTTTGTATTAATGAAACATATTATTTTCTACCTCAAGTATATGCATGTATATTATGTATTTCTTGTCACCTCTACACATATATAATGTTTGGCATCTTCATTAGAGCATACATGTTGTGTTAATTTGATGCAGGTGTCAATTGTGTGTTATTTATGCTCCTTTTGGTGTCTTATAGGACCTAACCTTCATGTTTAGTTTTATTAAGATTGTAAAATAGATGGTTGTGTATATCTTTTTAGTATTTTTATTGATTCTTTATATAAGAATAAGTAGAAATAAACACATTATGATCTTGTATCAACACCCCTTTATTTTTCAGCATTCTATCTTCCTTTTCTTTTGCAAGTTGATAAATTAGGATTAGCTACAAGGTTATAGGTGTTGAGTTGGATCAAAACCTCTACATCCAGATTAGAGAGGAATCCAAACTTCCATAGAGACTTGACCTCATTTCACAAGGGTCCCATGAATTGAGGTAATTTCCATTATGTCATTGAAATGATGGACCTAGTTCAACAAGCTGTAATTTTATGTGACAACAATATATTTTCCTCACAATTTTAAAATGCCTAAATATGACAAGTACAAAGGAAAAGGTGATCCACGAGAACATATTAGGAAATTTTATAAAGACTTTCTTGAGGTTTCTTACAATGACACATACTTAATGCACCTCTTCCCTCAAAGATTGGTAGGCCAAGTTATCAAATCTTTCCACGAGTTAGCTAAAAAATTGATTGCTCACTTTTCATACAACATCAAGCTTGAAATTATTATGGATGATCTAAAAAATACCATTTAACAAAGAACATGAATTATTACGATGATACAAATTGACAAGCAAATGCTCAGGGCCTATTCTTAGAAAACAACTTGCACAAATCATTGTTGAAGATCTAAATCACAAAGTGAGCTTCCACTTATAAATCCAATGTGTTAACACATTTGATGAAATCATTAAAAAATAATAACTATCAAAAAGGCTTTCATTGTTAAGGGTATTGTTAAAATTTGCAAAGAGAACAAAGACAATGGTATGTAATCTAATGACAAACCCTACTTTTGGGCAAATAATAAGAACATTATCGATGTTGGTGTGATAGATACAAAATTTGTTTAGAACATTAAACTATCCTTAAACATATAACCATCACTAAACATCCAATTGAATAATAAAACATGACCATTATTTGAGGACCACCAAGACAACATCAAGAAGAAAACACACTCCTCTGGAAGAACCAATTGAATTTTGTTTGATAAGATTGGTCCAATCTAACCTCATCACATTACTTGAGATTAGACATTAAAACCTCAGTTCACACCCTCTTGGTAGAACGAAAATGAATATTGTGAATACCATAAGCCCAAAGGACACGAGACTCCCGATTGCATGAAACTGAAAAACCTTATTTAGGATCTTGTAGCGTCCTAAAATTGCGACACTTGCAATTTCGACTGTATTTCGGTCTTCACGATGGCGACGCAACATGCAACCTGAATGGAGACCCCGAAACCTGATTATGACACTGAAAACTGCTTTTTCTTGCACCCTGGCCTGAACCTCCTTTGCACCCTACTGTCCCGAGAGGTGGGACCAGAGCGCCCAGCGCCCTGGTCCTTCAGGACTAGGGCGCCCAACGCCCTAGTCCCCAAGACCATGGCGCCCAGCGCCCTGGTCCTTGGGTCCTATTTTGGGCCCGGTCTCTTTTGGACTTCGGGTCTTTATGTTTGCAAATTGGAAAATTATCTTTCCTGGTCGGCCTAAGGTCGGGAAAATCAGTCTATCAGCCCTAATTGACAAGTATATAAACTACATTTTCCTCTCCCATTTGGGTAAGAAGGTCATATGGGTACAAGCGTGGAAACTATACTCAAGCATTCAAACATTCAAGCATTCTTTCAAGCAATTGATCATTCTAAGTCTCCATTCAAGGCTAAGTGTTGCATTCAAGACAAGGATTCAACCATTGAAGAGGAGATCACATACTACATGCTACATACAACATACAACATACAAACATACAACAAACAACAACATCTATACCTTCGCACATAAGGATACAAACATCCTTACAACAAGGTATTAGTACTTGTTTTACATTACATTTACAGCATTGCTCATTTCTTGGTTAATTCCAAAACTGGGGTTTGACCTAAAGGCAAACCCCTAATCCCTAACCCCCAATCGTCTTCGCTTTTCTGTGTGTAGGTTGCAGGTACGCGGCTGAAATTGAAGATCTGGAATCCTTGTGCAGAGACGAACAGATCCCCCTTCGTTTCGCGGATTTTTTGGAGGACCGTGGCGCTGGGCGCCATTGTCCCGACAACTTTTGCTCAAATTTGCAGGACAGCGCCGTATTGACATTTTACTGCTAATTCCAGGTCCGCAGCTTCATCCTATATCCCTATCTCAGTTTATAAGCGAACTTTGTCACTTTCTATGCATTCCTAGCTTAATTCTTCTATGCACATTCTTTACAAAAGAGGGTAGCCTTGCTTTCTTAACCCTTGAAACACATTTAGCATCCAATCTTGCATTGCGTGGGATTGGATCTTGTGGGTTTCAACCCCTCTTTTGAATGTAAAGTCTCTCCCCTAAGTGAAAACCATCAACCCTAGTGAATCTCCCTTCTCTCTCCTCGGAGTTGGAAGAGGGGAGAGCAACTAGGGTTCGATCGCGATTTTCCGCTTTATAGATCTTATCGATTGAGGCATTATTTATGTTAAATATTTCCCCAACTTATCCAATAATGACCTTAAGATATGAACGAATCCAATCCTTAACCATGGTAAAGGGAACACCTCTACTAAAGGTAATAGCTCAAAAAATACCAATTATACATCTTTTTCATATAAGTATATAGTGGCTCAAATAGAAGACACCAATAATTAAATTTCTACTATATCTATTAGAGGTAGAACTCAAGAATGCATCGCAACAACTTATCAAATAAAGGTGAACTTCCAAGGAACACAATCTACACCCTTTCCTTATTCATAATATAGCTTCCTAGATCATTTAGTAAAAACACTCACATGCATCTCCATCCTATAACTATTTCATATATCACCTATGCATAAATCAATTCTTGAGAAAGCACTTCAAGGGTATAATTTTGTACCAACAAACATAAATATTGATCAATTCCAAGCTAGGATTGGACACCTTACCTCTACTCACCACCTGCTATTTATTGAAAAAACCTTTGATCCACCAACATATCTCATAAGGATGCTTTGCACCTAGAAGTTTTCATCCATAAGTATAAAACTAAAAGAGTATTGGTAGATGGTGGAGTAGGCTTGAACATTTGTAGTTTCAAATTAATAACACAACTGGGATAATTTGATGATGTTATCAATTCACACAAAAGCATCACCATAAAGACATGATGAGGTTGAGAATGAATCAAAGGGAAAAGTGAAACTCCCCATACAAGTTGGTCCTGCTATAATGGATACTATATGTCAAAATTATTGGACCTAAATCTCCCACATAACATTCTTCTTGGTAGCCCGTTAATACATGTCATGAAATTCTTACCATCCATGTATTGCTAGTGCTTAAAATTCCCCTACAATGGTACTCAAAAACCATCTTTGGAGATCCTCACCCTTTCTAGTATTGTTGCAACATGGAAGAAAGATATCAATAATCTAACCAGATACCTATTAATTATTAAGCCCCATCTTTCTCATCTCATTTAGACCCATCCACCTAAGGTACACCATCCACTTATGACACCACCATTCTCAATATTAAGGTCTAAGTCCTTGATAAGGGTTGTAGATAGTATAACATGAAATGATCCTTCTATGTAGGACAACTTCTAGTTTCACCAAGATCTTATAGGAAACTCCAACCTAACCAAGCTACATCTACAATTGTAATCAAAGGTTAAGACCACCACATTGTCATTTTGGAGGGATTGAATATAGAAACTATAGAAGAAGACATCTCTACATGTTTATACAAAGTCATGGAAGAAGAACTATTCACATTACTAATTAAGAAGTATATGAAGGCTCTTTGTACAATCAACAATAAGAGCTACAAAGGTCAAGGTGGTCTTGGTCATCAAGAAATAATAATAATAGAGTCTATATATGCAACAAAGAGACAAAAGTATCTAGGGCTTGGGTATGAGACACAAGAAACTATGTCTCCAAAATATGATTTTATCTTTAATTAGGTAGCCAAGCTTTTTCTCATTGTGGAAACCTCTAATTAGGGTACCTATGATGACTCCTCTATGCATATCATTGAACTATTTCACGAACACTCCATTTTCACCTTTTCATCCACATCAAACTATCAAGACCTTCTCATCATTTATCCCCAACTCATAAATTGGGACCAAGAAGGATCACTAGTTCTAGGCACATTTCAAAATGATGAAGCTATCACACAGTTTATGGGACTTTGAGAGCATATAACATTAGGAGATCATATAGCTAGTTTTTTCATATAACTTGATGATGGGGCATACTTTGGTGAGAAGGCCAAATCCTCCAGTTACAAAATGTAGAGAAAAATAATAGTAAAATGATCTCCCAATGAAAATCACAGCATGGCACTATTAGACCAAGAAAAAGTTTTTAGAAAGCATGTATCCAAAGGTGAACCTCTTTGAGGTGCCCAAGGATGGAGGATTTGACCTTTCCACCCTTTCCAAATATCAAGATAGATCTCTACCATTGGTAGAATAACCACATGAAATAAACGTTGGTATAAAACAAAGTCTTGAGATCATATTTTACAACACTATTATCACCCCCCAAAAATAAAAATTCACTACATTTTGTTAGAATAGACTTATGAACTTTGCATGGTTTTATGTGGACATGCCTGGGCTTGATCCTTTGTTAGTGGTTCATCACTTAACAAATTTTCTAGATGCAAAACCAATCAAGCAGAAAATTCATAAGATCCATCCCCAAATTGTATTGATTATCCAGAGTGCGTATCTAATCTCATTCCTATTGCCAAGTGCACTAGGGAATGTACGTATGTAGTAACTTCGAAGATTTGTACAAAGTTTATCCCAAAGACTACTTCCCACTACCGAATACATGGACACGATTGTTGACTTGGCAATTAGACATGAAATTATTTCCTTAATGTATGTTTTTTTAAGGATACAATCAAATATGTCTTTCCCATGAAAATCAGCACAAGACAACCTTCGCATGTCCTTGGGTAAAATTCTACTTGACCATAATGCCTTTTAGTCAAAACAATGTTGGAGATATACATCAAAAAGAAATAACCATAATATTTTGTGACCTATTTCATACCATCATGGAAGAATATGTTGATGACCTAGTAGAAAATTCAATCATAAAAGAAGATCACCTAGATGTGTTTGATCAAATTTATGATAGGCTAGAAAAATACCAAGCGAGACTAAACCTAAAGAAGTGTGTCTTTGGTGTAACATCAAGAAAGTTCTTGGGACACATTGTTTCTCGTAGAGACATCAAAGTAGATCCAATCAAAGTGAAAGCAATAGTATAGATGCCTACACCCACAAATCTAAAATAGTTGTGAAGTATCTGAGGTAAACTACAAGAAATCGAGTGTTTCGTTACATGGTTGGTAGATAAGTGTCATCCCATCACTCACCTTCTACACAAGAATGTCACATTCAATGGGATGAAAACTGTTAACAAGCATTCCAACAGTTGAAGGATTATCTAACTTTGCATTTGGTATTGATGCCACCAATCCAAGGAAAACTATTGCTACTATTCATCTCTACCACTTTAGTTGCATTAGGATCCCTTCCTCCACATCGTAATGACACACAGAAAGAAAGAACAACCTACTATATTAGCAACAAATTGGTAGATATGAGCTCAACTACATTCTAATTTATAGGCATGCTTGGTTATCATTTTTACCTCATAGAAACTATAACACTACATGCTTAATCACTAAACAAAGCTCGTATCAAAGGTTGATCCATTAAAATACCTCTTGTCTAAGGCCACACTCACAAGATGTATGATGAAATGGGTCATGATATTGAGTAAATTTGACATAGAATTTGTGGATTGCAAGGCTATAATGAACAATTCATTGCTAATCAATTAGCGAACACACCAACAAATGTACATCATCATCTTCTTCCAAGATTCCAGATGAAACAATATTCATAGTCAATCCAAAACACCAATGAAAATTATAATTTGATGTTTTATACACCCAACATGGTTCGAAAGTAGGAATCCTTTTGTCACTTCACAAGTAAATTATATACCCAAAACATATCAACTAGCTTTCCCATGCACAAAAAAGCATTGTAAAATATGAAGCTCTAAACACAAGACTAAGGATGGATTTTCAATGGTATATTAAGGAGCTTCAAATCTACGGAGACTCGCAACTAGTCATATGTAAATGATGGCTACCAAACAAAAAAATGAGAAATTACTCCCTTACATTAGAATGGTTGATAGCTTTAAACATTACTTCTCAACTATCTTTTTTTAATAGATATTGACGTTGAGTAATAAAGCTACTGATACCATGGCCACTATCGGGTCTCTCTCAACACAATGTTAATAAGGGGTTATACCCTCATAACATTTATGTATTGTTTTAATATAAGGTTATAAAACCTTATGCTATAAATCACACACCATTTAATAATTAATAGCACAATAACCATTGCATTATTAATTTTTTTATGAATGGTTGCTTTGAACAAGTGTGACTAATACCCGTTAAGATATTTTGCTACCCTTTCTCCTATATCTAAGAAGGTTCTCTCTCATTTGTAAGTGTGTGAATTTGGATATTTTATTGTGAATTATATCACTATGCACAAAACATATTATTGACCATGTGAAAGTATGTGGAGAAGCCTCCCTAGATTTAGTCTATTTTTTATAAGTGTTTTAATAAAATGGTGCTTTATGAGATTTTTTACTTGAAAGGGTTTTTCTCATGTATATCTTATGTAATGTGTATAATCTATGCTTGTATGATTTTAATTTTTTTTTTTTTAATCTCTAATGATTACTATCTTAAGATCCTAATTTATAACATAATAGATTATCCCCACAAAGAGAAGAAGGCGCCCCTAAAGAACAGAGATAAAACCCCCTCCCAAAATATATAGAGAGAAAAGAACACCCAAGCAGAGAGAGTGAGCTATATACCCACCCCACCCCCAAAGATTGGGAAGGATAAAATCCCATGTGAGAATAAACTCCCTCCTAGAAGAGATAGAAGAAGAGAGACCATGCAACTCCCCCCGAAGGTGTACGAGCAACATTATTCAATATGAGGCAGAACTAATGGGGCTATGTAGTCTATACAACATGGTCATATGAAATGGTATGAGAGCATGGCCAAATTAAGGCAATATCACTTATAAAACTTACAATGGTCAGAGTGTTGTGGACTACGTTATTTGCTCACAAGACCACATCTTGAGAATGTTGGAGTTAGGGATAGGAGACTGCCCGATAGAACTAAAATCTGATCATAATCCAATATTTATTAAGTTGGCCATCAAGATCGACATGCAACAAAAGGAACAAAGCCAAACAAATAAGAAGAATGCATCTTCGCAGGGCAGAATTCTCATGACTCATGAAAATCAAAAACTCTTTAATGCTACTCTCAAACAAAATATTAAGGAACATGAGTATAGTTTGGGTTCTACAGAAAATCATTTTATAAATGAAGTTATGCTGGTCCACCTAATACACAAGGCTCTAGATGAATGCAAGAGGTCCAAACCTAGAAGAGAGACTAAAAATACTTTTTTGGCAAATCCTTGGTTTGACGAAGAATGCAAAATGGCAAAGAGAAAACTATGGGAAGGTGGGACAACCAAAGAAAATAAGAAAGCATACAAAAAACTGATAAGGGGTAAAAAAGAAAAATATGTGAACACTAGAAGAATGGAGTTGATAGCTCTTGGAAAGCAGAATCCAAAGAGATTTTGGAAAGAATTACAACAAAAGAGAGGACAAGTAGAAAACAACATCACAAATTGTCAGTGGCTTGAGTATGCAAAGTTGTTATATGAGCCTAATTAGGATAAACATAGCCCCCCAGTAGTCAAATAAGATACTAAACTTTTTACCATTGAGGATATCAATCAAGAAATAAAAAGGATGGCAGGTGGAAAAGCTCATGATATTGATGGGTTGCCAGCTGAGTACCTAAAATGGGGTAGAGTTGGTCTTGCACCTGATATAAAAAAAATCTTTAATAAGGTCAATCAAAGAAGGCTTCCCAAAAAATTGGACAACTAGTGTGGTGATTCCTCTTCATAAAAGCGATGATATCAATAACCCATCAAACTATCGCACCATAATGGTTAATCCTCTAATGGAGAAACTCTCTGGAAGCATGGTTGAACACAAGATTAGTAGTTGGGCAGAAAGAGAAGGAAAGAGAGCTAAAGGGCAAGCGGGTTTCAGACCAAAACACTCCACTATTGACCACAATGTCACTCTTAGATTCTTAGTCAAAAAATTATGGAACACCCAAGGTGGTGAAGCCTTTTGCTGTTTGTAGACTTTAGAAAGCTTTTGACACAGTATTCGTGACAAACTATGGAATAGAATGGAAGAATTGGGAGTGCCTAATGTGCTTAGAGCTACAGTGCATATACTATATGAGCAGGTAAAGGCTAAGATCAGAGCTGTAGAGGGAATGTCAGAATGTTTTGGTAGCGATATAGGTGTCAAACAAGGCTGCTCGCTCTCTCCAACCCTGCTTCGGTTATACATTGATAAGTTAGAAGAATGGTTAAATAAGACCAGCGGGGAAGGAATTTAGTTGGCTAGCTATGTAATAAAGTTATTGCTCTATGCTGATGATCTCATCCTAATTGCTAAGATTGCCCATGGCTTAAGGGAACACTTGAGGGAACTTGAAACCTTTTGTCATGACGTTGGGATACAAGTTAACACTTCCAAAACCAAAGTGATGATATTTTCTTTATGAAGAAATAACACGATACAAAACCAATTTCTTTTTGAAGGCAATTCGCTGGAGGTTGTGAATGAATACAAATATCTTGGGCTTGATTTCCACACCAAGCTTAATTGGGAAACATGTAGAGCTAAAAGAATCCAAGGGGGATGGAAAAATTTGTATTCACTACAAAATAGATGTAGGAATGCTGAACTATGGGATTGGAGAAACAAGAAACTGTTTTTTGGTTTGTTGGTCACCTCAGTGATCTTATATGGGGCAATAGCATGTCAAATAAAAAATGGAGGCAAGTAGAAAGAATTCAAAAACATCTTATCATAAGCAGCCTCAAAATTGAAATTGCAGTTCCATATGAAATCTTATTAGTTGAAACTGGCTTCTTCCCTTTGGAAGCATCAACAATGATTCGATTAGTAAGTTATTCAAGGAAAATTCAAAATATGGAAACGCACCGTTGGCCGAAGATGGTTGTAGAAGAAAAGCTAACCAGAAGGAAGAAGACATGGATGAAACAAAATGTCAAATGGATGAAGAAATGAGACATTAGCATGATAAAATGTCCAATCACTAATAAGGAAATAAAAAAAATATGTGATAGAAAAATTCAGACATGGTATATGGAATGAAGAAAACAGGGGAAAAAAAGATCATTATATCAAAGAATTCAACCCAATGAGAGATCACGAGGAAAAAGGCTACATAGGAGCCAATATCAAATGTAAAGCAAAAATGTTGATAGCCCAATTAAGGACAAGTTCTCGCTGCTTGAGATGTGAAACATGCGTATGGATGATACCTAAAGAGGAGTGGGGAAAAAGGTTATGTCTTTTTTTGCAATGTAGAAGTAGTTGAGACAAAATGGCATTTTATTATGGAATGCTCAACGTATAGCGATATTCGCATGAACTATGAAGACACCTTGAAAATTAACAAATTAAGCACATTATTTGAAAATGCCAGGTTGGAAAACACTGCAAATCTGTTGATTAACATCCACCATCAAAGAATTGATCTGGAAAAGAAGCTACAATTGCTTAACAACACTATGCCCTAGTGATGGGTCTTTGTCTTTCTACTGTTCGTGGGTTCCATAGGCTGCTTGGGCCTCGTGGACGTTATTAAAATATTTCATTCATTCATTCATTGCATTGATGGTGGATGACACTAAATACTAAAGGTGGTCTAGGATCATTCTCAAAAGGAATATAAGAAAAGAAAAATCAAATGATACAAAGAATAATTGTAGATTCATCTTCATCAAAAAGGGAGATAAAGCTCTCAAAGATATCATCTAGATCTAAGAAATGATAGATATTGAGAATAAATTATAAGAAAATATGAATTGAAATTACATATCAATAAAAATATGCCACTTGACCACACAAAATTTCAACTCTACTTTTATATTTCCCTCTAAATTGAACTTCCAAAATTTGTCTCATTGACATATCTGAATTAAAAAATAAATTATATAACTGAAAAATAATTACTTTTATTTCTTTAAAATAAGAAATACGAACAGTAATAGAGCCTGCTGCAAAAAAATGCCTAAAAACTTTGAGTAGTGATCGCTTACCAGTCGTTTGGGAACTTGCACTTGGGAAGGCAAAATATTAGCTCTATGCTAAGGCGGTGACATGATTTCCTGCGAATCCCAGCCATCTGTAAATAAGCTACATATAAACTTTTCCATTTGGAGCCAAAGATTTAGTTCGTAAGCACAGTAGTTGAAAAATGTCTACAGCAAACTATAAGACACCGGGAGAGATAGTGGGTAAATCATACGACTACATTGCAGGCCCTGGAACATATCTTAATAACAATACGATCTACGCCTGTGTTGTGGGCATAAGGCGCGTCATTCCCTCGCCACCAAAAGCTGAAGACAAGGTACCCTGCTTATGTTCCTTAGCTATTAATGGCATTTCTCAGTCTATTTGCAAAATTGATTTCTCTGTGGCTTCCACCGTTTAAGCAGTGATCGAGAAGGAACTATTTTTAGTTTTTTGAGAAAAATTGAGCTCTTTAGTTTCGGATTTGTGTTTGTGTCCGAAATTTATGCTTCTTTGGGTTTTCTCGGGCATCCATCATTGAGGTAACCCGGGAAGTAGTATTATTTCTCATTCTCTCTCAAAATTTAATCTATTTTATTTTTGAGTGTCCAAAAGCTATGTAGTTGTGGCGGGTCTTCTGAAAGTACCACTGTTCAGTTGGTGGAAGAGCAATAATACAATTTCTCATTTACTTTCTGACTTTGCATTCATTCTGTTTTTGGATGCCTGAAAAATATGTATTTGTGGGTTTCTTAAGAGACACCAATGAAGCGGTGAAAGAGAAGAATCTTATTTCTCAATTTCTTTGTAAAAAATATTTATATATTCTTATAGTTTTTGATTGTCGAAATTATGTATGTCGTGAAAGAGAAGGAATATTACTTATCATTCTCCTCTCAAAATTGAATTCATTTTGTTTTTAGTGTTTAAGTTATATGTATCTGTGGGTTTGAGCAGACTTATCAATGAAGAGGCGAAAGAGAAAGAAAGAAACTGTTTGTCATTCTATTGGGAAAATTTAATTATTTTTGCTTTCAAGTTTTTCAAACATATGCATTTGTGAGTTTTCAGTGTTCACAGCGATCCACCATTGAAGTGATGAAGAAGGAATACTATTTCTAAATCTTTCTGCAAACTCTAATTTATATATTTTTTGTATTTGATATACATACATCTGTGGATTTGCTCAGAGACCCACTGTTGAAGTAGTGAAAGAGAAGGAGCATGGGCCCGTGCCTGAACCAGGAGCCATTATTACTGCCAGAGTATGGTTCCTATCTGCATCATTTTTATTTTCGTGAAAATTTGATTTTAATTGTAATTTATGTTTTTGGCGCTTGTTAGGTTATGTGATAACTTTATTGTGGTTTGGATAAGTTGGATAACATTCATAAGCTTTGTAAACATGGATCACAGTTGAATGTACCTCCTAATCGCTGTAGAACCTTCACTACATGTCTCTTAGAGTTATTGTTGAAGAGATTTCAACCTGGGTCACTCTATTACAAATGTCGGCAAGAACCATTATCGCACAGCGCAAAAGAATGCGAAAGGTCCAAAATAATATGTTCTAGCAAAAATATTTCAGGGAAAAGACCAGGGAATAAAACATATAGAAATTTGCAAACAAATATCTCAAAGTATGTAATATCTAAATAACTCCAATAATACAGAAATTATATTCAGCCATTAGGACAAGAGAATAGGAAATATATGCTAACCAAAGTTGGAGGTAAAATAGTTCAATCATGCCAATCCACTTTATTTAAAAAAAACAAGGGTTTAAATAAAGGAGAAAAACTGTTTTTTGTGATTTTCTTATAATATTTAGTTTTTTTTTTGGTGCCTCAATGTTACAGCCCCTTGGACAATATATTATTGTTAGAGGCTTCGAGCTTTCACAATCCATAATGTTCAGAACATAGATTTTCCAGAAAAATTATGTACAAGGATTGGATAATTGACATTTAGAAACACACTTTGTGTTTCATCATCTTTAAAATTGTAATTTTTGTTTCACCTGATAATGGGTTTTGTGGGAATAGGTTGAAAAATCTTAAGGAGCTGTAAATGAACATTCAACAGCTGAGGTCATGAGTTTGAATCTCTGTAATGTCTTCGTCCGGATTGACCTTAAAATTTGCCCTAGAATCACAAATGCAATAGAGCGAGAGATGAGTTAGGGTTAGGGTTATATCTTTTCCAAGTAAAATATTCTTTTTAACAAGATGAGCCTTGATTTAAATCTGTTGGTATGAGAAATCTGGATCTGATCTATTACAGGTCCGATCTTTTGCTTGTATCTGCTGTTCAAAATAATCTTCACTTTATTTGGATGATTACTGTAGATGCTTGGTTCTATGGATGTTCTTCTCCAATTGATTTCTTGATCTCTTTCGATGCCCTTGATGCCAACATGGATCTGTCTTATATACCCCTCTATTGCAATGAAGGGTCACGTCTTTTTCCCATGTACGCAACCTTCTCCAAAGGTGTATCTCTTCACATCTGTCTTGCGCTTCTTGTTTAGACTTTGTTAATTTGCTTAAGTCAATGCCTTAACTTGCTTAGACAAATCGCCAATTACATGAAGAGAATTTGCTTGGACAAATTGCTGATTTAATGAAAGAGAAGTCGATTTGATTTGCTGTTCTTTAACCGACGTCTTAGCTGTTAGTTTGCTGATTAAGGGAGCGAATACTTACAGGCTGCTGATTAGAAAATTGTGAAGTTTTATTTAATAGGGCAATTTTCTGAATGTATAGATATATTGCATTTATCTATTATTTATTTGTTTTTATTTAAGGTAGGTTGTCATGGCAGGGGCATGACAGTCCACCCTTCCCAAAATAGTTGAATGATCATGGAGTCTAATTTGTGATCCACCTTTTGCTGCGCTGCTCTTATATTATAGCCAGTTATATTTTAAGACTAGTTTTCTCTCATCTTTCGTTTCTCATCATTTGAAATGTAAAGGCTTGATTTGATTTGACCCAACGTATGCACAATATCTTGGATACCTCTTTGTGTTAACACAAGAACTTAATATATATTAAGATGAGGATTAGAAGCATGACACACATCTATGTAATGTACCCATTTTGAAATAGGATTTAATAATAAATGCTAATAATAAAATAAAAATATAACAGAATAAAAATAAAATTAAAACGAAAATATAAAATAATAAAATTTAGTTTAGTTTAATGAATGGTCAGAAGGCCTGAATTGAAAAGTTGCGACTCCCTCAAACTTGAGATATAAAAGGGAGAAGAGAACTTCATTTGAAGGGGGAGATATGGAGAAAGGAAGAAAGAATGGAACATGTGAATCAAGGAAGGATTAAGGGAAGAAGAAAGGAATGGGAAGTGAGTCTTTCAAAAGGTGCTAATTGTGAAAGGTTGCGACTCTTGCCAAAAGGCAGACATGATGAAAATGTGTGATCTATTATCCGGATCCCTCACATTGGAAGATATAAAGGGGAAGAAGAATCAAATGGAATGGAGGGGAATAAGGTGGATTTAGAGGAGATCTAGAGCAGATTCAGAGCAGAAGTATATAGAGGGGTCTGAAATAAGATTTGAGAAGGGAAGAAGAAAATAGGAATTGCAGATCTAGAAGAAGAAGATATGCATATCTTAAATCTTAATATGCAGATTTGAAAAGCAGTAAAGACAGACTTGAGAAGTGAGAGATAGGTGAAGATTAAATAAGAAGTGAAAGGGCAGCAGTTGTTTCCAAACAGATGTATCTTTTCATAACCAAAGGATGTGACCCTTTTTCTCCATGAAGGGTATAAAGTGAAGGTGACAATATTTGAAGAAGGATGGAACCAATAAGTAGATGAATAGATCCATTCAAGGAAGCATCGAACTTCATAACTGATTTCAGAATAATAAAGAGAGGAAGCCAGCAGACTTGATAATAGTAAGGGCAAGATTTAGGGCATTCCCAAAGGGGACATTACAATCTATGACCTTACATGCAATGCTCTTTTCTAAATAAATTCATATCTTTTTGGAATAGATACACATGGAGGAACACATCAGGTATGAACCAAACACGGAGCATACACATAAAAACATGTAGCATACACATGAATATATGCAGACACGGAGAATACACACAAATAAACTTATTTTTAGATACCCATTGATTTTGTATACTTTGTAGGCTGGCTAGATTAAGGAAGAAATAAAGAAGTATTTGGATTTGGAAAAGGTCAGTGCATTGAAGGGTTTGTTAGGAGCTAGGAAGGGGGCCTAACCCCGCCTTACTACTCCCATGAGCTAGGAAGGGGGCCTAACTCCACCTTGCTGCTTGCAATCTACGTAGAGTCAGAAAGAGAGCTTAACCCCACCTTTCTACTTCCATGAGCTGGGAAGGGGGCCTATCCCCACCTTGGCACTCATAAGCCACTTAGAGCTAGAAAGAGGGCGTAATCCCACCCTTTTGCTTCCATGAGCTAGGAAGGGGACCTATCTCCACCTTGTCGCTTATAAGCCACTTAGAGCCTGAAAGAGGGTCTAACCCCACCCTTCTACTCCCATGAGTCGGGAAGGGGGCCTATCCCCACCTTGCCTCTCATAAGCCACTTAGATCCAAAAAGAGGGCCTAACCCCACCTTTCTGCTCCCACAGAGGTCCTTAATTTGTTGACCATTTGTTCACTCATTTTGGATTTAACCTAGAATTTTGCCCTAGTATTCAATCACACATTAGGATTTGGAGGAGGAAGCATGATAGGTCATCTCGAAGCCATCCCTGCACTAAGCCCAAGAGTGGACACACCCTCTTAGCCCCAATGGCAGACACATTGGACATCTGCTCGGGGTGGTCTACCTAGTGGGGCGCTTGTATCTGCTTTCCCCATTCATGCTTCATCCCTTTAAGTCAATAGTCAATCCTTGTAGAGATGGGAGAGGAGATTGTAATACGGCCCCCGTAATCTACCTATCTAAGCTCAAGAGTGGACTGTCATCCTCTTGGCCCCAACGGCAGGCACATTGGACATACACTGGGGGTGGTCTACCTAGATGGCGATTTTATAATTGCTCCCCTTCCTTACCCCTCCTTCCCTCCCCACAATATTAATTATTAAAGCTATCTATTTGATATAGTGAATCTAGATCCGATTTGTTACAGGTCTGATCCCAGTTTGCCTTTGCTGCTCACAATGATCTTTCCTTGATCTATATTCTCTGTAATGGTCACTGCAGATGCTTCAATCTTCCTTGATCGCTTATATATATTAGCAGTTAATCTGCTCTTGTGAGTGCTGATGGTGATTGGTCTCCTCTGTGTGATAATTTCTGCTCATAAGGTCTGCAATAAGTTACCAATTTGGCTTTGGGTATATGTCAAATTGGGTAGTAGTAGCAACCAAGTCAAGTTGTTTTTCTCTACATTCCAGATTTAAGTTGCCCTTCTTTGTAGTCATTTTTGCAATGCAAGTTGAAATGCACGTAAACTAACTCCTTTGTAGCATATTTATTGTCTTGTGCAAAACTAGTGTTAACAACATCTTTTTGGCATCTCGATCGTATATTCTTTGTGCAGGTTGTATGTAGGTCTGTGTCACCTAGTACGCCCACACTAGCATTCGTCAAGCTTACATTGATTGGTACAAATTATTTTTGACATTTTAAATTTTTATTTTAAATTTTTTATTTCGTTGATGATTATTTGCTAGCCCTTAATCTTGTTTGTCTGCCTTTTATGGTCACTTTGTAAGTGCTTGACTTTTAAGCCTTCAGTGGCATGTGATGCCACTATTGTGCATTGCCCGCCTGTTGCTTGCTTGGTGGCGGGCCCTTTTTAACCATTTGCAAGCAATGTGGTCACATTGTTGGCCAACAACTAGCCCCTAGGGGCCAAAGTTTGCCCCCCAAGAGCCCTAATAGGGCATTTTTTTCTTCAGACCATAACTTCTCATTGCGGTGTTGGTTTTTTGCAAGTGAGATATTGACAAAAAGTTGGTTCCATGTACTTTGCAATGGTGTAGGTCACTTCGCTAGATTTCGCTTTAGGTACCTTTTATTGCTGATTGAAGTCAATTTTACCTTTTGGACCTCCAAGCTCATAAATATTAGCTAGTTTATCTGATTTTCATGATTCCAACACAATTGAAAGGTATTTAGGAGCTCTATAATTTTGTCCATACACTTTTTCCAGATTTAGCCCTAGGTATATTTTATTCAATTTTTGCAACTTTGGCATAATCATTGTTTGCATAGACATATGGTCTCCTAGAGAAGTTTTGTTTTGTGGTTGGGAGGGGGGGGGGGGGCGCTTCATTCTCACTCTCAAAGAGGTTTCACATCAGATTTTTGTCTATTTTGCTCGCTTGGTGCTTGTTGCCCTAATGGTTGAACCAAGGTTTGAGGTCCTTACTCATAATTATCACACATGGAAGTTAAGAATTCAGTGGTTACTTTGGTCTAAGGCTTTGTGGTTTACCTTGGGTGACCATCAAACTGATTTTTCTAGAGAATATGAGAGATTTGCTCATAGGAACAAATTTGATGAGGCTATGGGCTTGATTGCTATGCATGTTTCTGATAGCTTGTTCTTCCACATTGAGTGTACTACACCCAAGCAAGTATGGTATAGGTACAAGGATTTGTTCGGTTCATCTAGTGAGGTTTGTGCTATGATTTTTAAGGCATAATTGGCATTACTTTTGTTGATTCTTTTCCTACCATTGAAGATTGTTAATCTTTAAGATCTCAATTGGCTGGTTGTGGAAAGGATAAAAATGATAAGGAATGTATATTCTTGATTTTTTCTAAGTTGAAAGGTTCATTTGCATACTTCTCTACTTCCTTTCATTCTACCATGGATGGATTAGGTGATTCATTTGTTATGCCTTCTTTTGAGACATTTTGTGATAGATTGACTAGAGAACAAGCTAAGCTTTGTCAACTTGATGCATTTCCAAATAATTAGGCATTAATTGCACAATCACCTAAGGTTAAAGGAAAGAAGAAATCTAAACCTAAGACAAAATCTAGTGATACTCCCACCTCTTCTAAAGGGGACAATCTTAAGAAAGAGAACCTAAGTGTGGACATTGTAATAAACCTGGGCATGGTGAACATAATTGTTATAAGAAACAGTTAGAAGAGATGAAGCAACTCCTCAAGGAGCATAATATTGCATTGCCTTATCAGTCTTCAAGTTCACCCTCTTCTTCACAACCTTCATCTTCCACACACTCAGGATCAGCAGGTCTTGCTAATGGAGATAATAAGATGAAATATCATGCTCTTGTTGTAACTGATGTTGTTCGGTCTATAGGATAGATACTTGACTTTGGTGCTAAAGATCATATGACAGGATTAATTGACCAGCTCTTGTCACTTAGGCCTTCATGGGTAGCTAAGATCTTAATGGCTAATAGTGGTTATGTTGATGTTTATGCTAGGGGGGATATTGATATGGGATGTTGATGATGTTCCTTTCATACCTGATATTTTCCATAATCTTCTTTCATTATGTCAGATAGTTCAGAGTGGTACGTCCATTGAGTTCACTCCAGATTTGGTGTTCATTTGTGATTTGCATAACAAACAACTTGTTGCAATAATCATGATAATCAAATTTACACCTTTTCCCATTTTGTTTATGATGGTGAATGTTCTAAGGTGGATTCTTCTAGATCCAGTGTGGGTAGTTCTTCAAGGGCTGTGTTGGTCATTTTAATCTTGTTCTTCTTCTGTCTTATGATGAAGTTCCATCATTTCCCGCTTCTTTATACTTCAGTGTTGACTTGGTTTTTAGGACTTCAATTAAGCAGGATACTTTTTGTTTTCTAGATTTGGCTTTGTGGGATGGCTACATGGCAAGTATATTAGATTTGTTTTGTCAATCTTCTTTTGCAGATTTGGAGGACATGTTTGAGGGACCTCTCTCCTCTTTGACTACACATCTTCTTTGGAGATTGCTCTTGAGTTTCCACATTTGTTATCCTCTTTATTGATTGGGATAACACCTGATTTTGCTGAGACATACGTGGATGCACTTGATCAGTTTTTAGAGACACTTTTTGAGGCTTCTTCCCTCTTGCTTCTTCCCTCTTGCTTCTTCATGAAGATGGAGTTTCTTTAGCATTCGCTAGTGGATTTCTTTCTTCCCAAGGGGAGACTTGTTGTTTGTAGGCATTGGATTCTCTTTTGTCTTCAAACATTTTTTAGTGGCTTTGGAGACATTGAATTATGGGTGGGGGGTGGGCGCTACGTAGTCTCTATCTTTCCCTCTTATGGGGGGGCTTTTGTATTGCATCTTTGTGATGGATGCAGTTTTTGGGGGTATTGACAAGTCCTCCATACATCTCTCATTCCATCCCATATACATGATTGCTTTTCTGCATTCTCTCTTTTGGAGAGCAGTTTTTTCCCAAGTGGGTTTTCTCTTTTACTCCGTTTGTGAGAGATCTTTTGTACATGGGTATCTAAAATGGCCTTGTAGCCGGGACCCATCTTGCATCAAATGCATTGGTTTCTTTCCTCCCTAAGTTGCACCTAAGGGGGGGTCTATTGTCGGCATAAATTGTCTGTTGTTATGTTTGATAATATTTGTTATCTAACAACGTATTAATTAATTGTATTGAGTGGGTTGTCAGTCTCGGGTAGTTATGTGCGGTTGGTTGACGGTTGTGTACCTCTCGGCAACTGTCGGGTCCTTTAAATATGTCGTGTATTGCCAAGGAAGGGGCATGGTATTGTCGGATCTATTGTAATCTTTGGCCGACCATCTTTGGTCTCTTCTCTATAATAATTGAATGTGCCTATATTTAATTTACTAGTTGTAGCGGTAAACATTTTGGTGCCGTTGCCTTAAAAGAAATCGGGTCAGCCTTGAGTGATTCATGTCCGTAGATCCCATCAAAGGTGAGAAGAGGCCACACGGTGGTCAAGACCAAGTGATTAGGTGATTCGCCGACCCTCGGCCCGACGGAGCACAAAGACGAGTCGACACCTGGAAGTACTCGAAGTGTTGGGGACGTTGAAGGTGGATGTGTAGAGGACGCCTGCGTGGTCGAGAGTGTAGGGAAAGCATTGGAACGTAGCGGTCGAAACAGTTCACCCAGGTCCGGCACACAAGGCGAATACACACCTACCTTCCGAGTGAAAACAATGTTGAACACCCAGGAGAAGCAGAAACTGCCGAAGTTCATGGGAGATGGGTCGGAGGACTTGGTACGGCATTGCAAAACATGCATGACCATTTGGGAGGCAAATGGCCAAGATGACAGGGACTACTGGTTGAAGGCATTTCCCGCCCCCCTTCGGGGGATCGCCATTGACTAGTACATAGACCTCGACGCCCAACACAAGACGAGATGGAGTGATTTGAAGAGGGTATTCTAGGAGGAATTCAAACTCTTGAGGGATGATAATGAGATCATGGCCAAAACCTATAATACTAAGCAAGGGAAAAATGAGAATGTACACGCTTACAACCGTAGGCTCAAAGAACTGTGGAACAAGATGGAGAACCGGCCAGCCGACAAATTGAAGAAGAGGTGGTTCACGGAGGGATTGATACCCTCACTACGCAAGAAGATGAAAGTAGTGCCTTCGTCCTCATACGTCGATGTGTACAATCGAGCGATGGACATCGAGAGTGAAAATAAAACCTCCTCCCGAGAGAAGAGGAAGACCGATGATGATGAGAGCATCGAAGGTGGTAGTGACGAAGAATCCAAAACTGTACGAGCCCTTCGACGGGATATGTTGAGAATGATGAAAGAATTGAAGGCTGAGAAAGGAACTGACAAAGAAGGTAGTGAACTATGGTGTATTGAGTGCAAAAGGGAGGGGCACACGAAAGGTAATTGTCCTAGAAATATGTTTTGTGAAATTTGCCAAGTGCTGGGGCATTCAATCAAGGAGTGCCTGTACAATTTGAAGATGAGAAGTACACAAGTACTCTTCACATAGGGAGAGTCCAGCCCATCGAAATCATATAATCTATCGCCAAGTGGTTATGGAAATCAGCGAGGGTGAAACCAAATACAGTACGACTCCAGAGGATGTCCTATCATACAATGCCGACAATGTAGTGAATGGGGACACTTTGCGAGAGACTGCCATAACAATAAAGGCAACATACAATTATTGTTCAAATGGTGTGGACCGGGTGACCATGAAGACACCAACTGCCCGAATCAGAAGGGTATTGATATGCTGGACGTGGAGGAACAAGAGGCCGCAGTTTTAGCAATCACAAGAGCACAAACAAAGAAGGCGATTTATTCAAACTCCGGTACGGAAAAGGAACGAGACGAAGTAGAACAAGTGTTGGCGAAGGAACGAGTAACTTCCAATGGAACTGCAAGTATGTCATTGCGGGAGTCAGAGAAGAACATAGTTCGGCAGGTGCTACAAACAACCGTACCCATCAAGGTGGTAGACCTTCTTCAAACTATGCCGCAACTGAGAATGGCAATTGCCAATACAGTTAGTGACGACATAGTTACCCAGAAACAATGTAAGCTGCACGAGGAGGAACTGACGAGAAAACCATCACCCGAAGGGAATGAGTCTAGTGATCCAATGTTGCTGACGATGAGCATCGGGAGGAAGCTGGCGGTCGTCGAGATGGAAATAATGGGGAGGAAGTTGACTATTGTCAGGTAATTAAGCAATAAGACATTTAATGTAATTAGAGTTAATGACGGCAGTTAACCCGTCGGTTGTCGACAGTTGACACCGGGTAACTGACCGGTCACCTTTATATATTAGCGAGTCCTTGGTCATGGATACAGAGTTAGTATGGTCATTGTCATTGTACTGACATTATTATGAATCAATGAAGATCCGAGTTTCTTTATATTCTGTCATGATGTATTCTGTCATGTCTATTATTTCTGCAATGCATTGAATTACACTTTATTGGCAAAACATTTGGCGCCGCTGCCTAGACGTACTCGGGAACGGAAGATGCAGATGGCACACGGACACGATGGGCCTACCCGTTGGTGAAATAAACCTAGAGTCCGACGACGCCCAAACAAAACTTTACACAGGAGAAGACACCGTGACGAGAGAATTTTCAATTCTGCTCTAGGTAGCCATCCAGACCTACGTCCGACGAGAGGCGGCTGAGGTGGAAATTCCACCAAGTGCTGTGTGGACAGCGTTGGAGGTGAGCCCGACAGTAAACTGGTTGATGAACCATCTTCCCCGGTTGCTTGCACAGGCATCGCTGGCACAACAAGCTCGCCTGGAGGAGATTGCCTAGGAAGAGCGACGCCAACAAATCCTGCAACAGTACGAGGACAGCAACCGACGGGAAGCGGAACGGGATGGCGCCAGGCCAGGAGGGAATTGAAACTTGAACTTTATATATTTAAATAAAAGTGTCATTGACACAAGATTGTATCCGACAAATGAATTAATAAAGAAGTGTGTTGATTTATGTATTGCGAATTTTGGAAATGTGCGGCAATTAATGCCCAACCTATTGAATAAAGATAGAAATAAAAAAGCAGAAACGAACGAGTGGGAGGCCGCGCAGAGGGCCTTGATTATGGAACAACGTGTAGAACGGAGACGGAGGCTGAGGCAACTTGCAAAAGGACGACCTGCTGAAGGGTTGCTCGAAGGGAACCAAGGAGGTGTCACAGAGGGTGCAGAAGCCGAGGGGAATTTCTACGCGTCGCCAGACCACCGTAGGGTGAGAAGCCACGAAGAGTTTCTGGAGGAAACAAGGTTACGGAGAGATCTAGTCGAGGAGACTCGAGATCGGTTTAGAAACTTATCCCTTACACCACAAAGCGAGGATCACCAAAGGGAGCGAGTAGTGGGCGCAGGTGACAGCGAAGGGGAGGATAACCGTACGGTAGGTGCCACACTCGGCAGGCAAAACACCGTACCTCCAGTCACCCCCGCGGGACACACCACTAGCACCGGAGGGACCGACACAAGGGCGCAGACACAGGCACAGCCAACCCCAGGAAGACAACCAGGGATGGCGAGTAAACAAAAATTGCCAAAGTTCACAGGGGATGGCAAGGAAGACCCTTTACGGCACTACCGTACATGTGAAACCATTTGGTCCGCCAACGGAGTGACAGACTAGGATGACTGGGTACAACAGTTCCCAGCCACGTTACGTGGAGTTGCCATAGATTGGTACTCCGATGTAGATAAGCAAAAAGTGGCCACGTGGGCCAACCTACAGAAGGAATTCACGGAGGAGTTTCGGTTGCTCCGTGATGACAACGAAATTGTAACGAAGATATACAGTACCAAACAAGGTACCAAGGAGACAGTATGGGCATACAACAGGAGACTGAAGGAGCTGCTAGGAAAGATGGAGAACCAGCCCGCAGACGGACTGAAAAAACGGTGGTTCGTGGAAGGTCTGAAGACGTCTCTTAGACGGAAAATGAAGATCGTACCTCCCTCTTCATATATCGACGCCTATAATAGGGCAATGGATTTAGAAAGCGAGCAAAAGACGTCCAAGAAAAAGAAAAAGAAATCCTCGTCAGACGACGATTCCTCTTCTGACAAAAGTAGTAGCAGTGATGACGAGTCTAATTGGAAGGTACGGGCTCTCCAGAAAGATATGGAGCGAATGATGAGAGAGATGAAGGCAACCAAAGGAAGCACAAGCAAAGCCAACGAAGGGGATTTATGGTGCATGGACTGCCGCAGCGACGGACACACCAAGGGGTCTTGTCCGAAGAAAGCATTTTGTGATATTTGTCAGATTGTCAGACACCTTACCAAGGAGTGTCCGTACAATATGAGGACCCGTAACCAACAGGTTCTCTTTACGGAACCGTCTGCGCTAGTCGGCACGTCCTAGCCTGCGATCAACAACGCGTTGTCTGGCGGCTATCGGAACAACAGGTGAGGAGGAAGAGGCAATAATAATAATACTAATAATAAAAGCCGAATCCAATACGACGCTAAAGGGCGGCCGATGATACAATGTCGGGCTTGCAACCAATGGGGGCATTTTGCCAGGGACTGTACGGCGGAGGAAGTGCCACAAAAACTTTGCAAGTGGTGTGGTCCGGGGGACCATGACGATGGCAACTGTCCGAAATTTGGAGTGAATTTGTTGAATGTAGAAACGGAGGATGTGCTCGCCATAACAAGATCCAAGACGAAAGCGGCCACTTACCCAGATCCTCGTACGGAAAAACGAAAGGCACTGGAGGCACGAGTGGAACTGGAGAAGGAGATGTCGACGAACAAGGACGCACACGGGCTTGCAGGTACTTCTCGCTCTGAAGCAGAAACAAATATTATAAACCAACTGCTACAGGTCGAGATACCTGTCAAAATGAAGGATCTCCTGGAAAGTATGCCACACTTGCGGATGACACTTCTTCAATCCGTACTGATAACCCCAGTCAGCCGACCAACACATGGAAGGGACAACCTTGGCGAGACGGTGACAGACCCATTAGCCCTCACGATCAACAATGGTAGACACCTAGCAGTGGTGGAAATGGGTATACTGGGCACCATCTTGACCGACACCATTGTCGACGACGGGTCGGAGTAAATGTCTTGCCAGAGGAAACATGGAAAAAATTGGGCAAACCTACTCTTTGGCTGTCCACCTTTAATTTATTGGGAGCAGACCAACACGGCATCAAGCCGCTTGGCACACTCATGGCGCAGCCAGTGACGATCGGAACACAGCCGTTCGTCTTGAACTTTGTGGTCATCCCATTGAAGAAGAAGGGATATGATGCCATCCTTGGCAGAGGTTGGCTGGTGGTGGCAAAAGCAAACCACAATTGGAAAAAGAACACCTTGTCCATGGAAAAGGCCGGCAGAAGATATATCATTGACCTCAAAACTCAACTAGTCAGTGAAGAGTTGGCACCAGAGTCAGAGTCCGACGGGGACTACGGTACGGACGAAGGGAAGGATGGCAGGGAACCAAATGATGAAGGCATCTTAGGAATTCAAGCCTGTTCTGAGGACAAGACGGATTCTTTGAGAGGGCTCTTCCATTGGCAAATGGAAGACTATGAATTATTGTACGGGTGCAATATGCTGGAGATCAAAGAAGAACCTGACGAGAACGAGTTCCCGCTAGAGTACGGACAATACAAGGAAGGGGATGCCCCTGTGGATGACGCACCAGCGCACCAGTTCGACAAGAGTAAGCCCAGAAGGTACGAGGAATCCGCACTTAAAATTACAAATCTTGGAGAAAATTCAGAACAGAAAAATATTCTGGTTGGCGAGGACTGGAATCGGGTCTTGAAGACGGCGGCGTTCAAAATTTTCACAGAGTACAAGGATGTGTTCGCTTGGACGTATAAAGACCTCAAAGGGGTACCATAAGAACTGTGTGTACACTGGATCCCTCTGGTTCCCGGAGCCGTGCCTGTACGGAAGCGGCCATACAGGATGAACAAAAATTATGCCGCTAGGGTAAATGACGAAATTGACCGCATGCTCGAAGGAGGAATCATCTTCAAGGTCCAGACCAGCGAATGGGTATCACCCATTGTGATATCCTTGAAAAAGGAGGCCGGTCAGATAAGAATTTGTGTAGACTTCAGGTGTTTGAATGCTGTCACAATTAAAGATCCATTTCCCATACCATTCACAGACACCATCCTCGAGGAAGTAGCGGGCCATGAAATTTATTCATTTATGGATGGATTCTCCGGATATAATCAAATTTCCATTGCAGAGGAGGACAAATTGAAGACCACCTTTGTCGTAGAAGATGGCGTCTATGCATACAACCGGATGCCATTTAGGTTGTGCAACGCGCCAGCTACCTTCCAACGGATAATCCTCCATATTTTCGACAAAATGTGCGTAGGAAACTTCAAAGCATTCTTGGATGACTGGTCCATTTACAGCACGGAAGAGGCACATCTCGCCGCACTTGGCGAATGCATGGAAAGATGCCGATGAGCCCGCCTCGCCCTAAATCCCAAGAAATGCAGATTTATGGTGCCTCAAGGCAAGTTACTAGGGCACATCGTCTGCAAGGCCGGACTGAAGACTGACCCTGACAAGGTACGGGTCATTGTGGAGATGGAGGCGCCCGACGATGTCACTGGCGTCAAGTCATTTCTTGGACACATTGGGTATTATAGGCGGTTTATTAAGAACTTTGCCCAAGTATCATACCCACTTGATATGCTGACACGAAGGGGGGAGCCGTACATCTGGGGGACGACCCAAGAAGAGGCTTTCCAGGAGTTAAAGTCACGGTTGGTAGGTGCGCCAATCCTGACATATCCAGACTGGGACAAAGAGTTCCATGTACACGTCGACGCATCCAACTTTGCCATAGGGGCCACACTGGCGCAGGTTGGCAGCCACGGGCTGGACCACCCAGTGTATTTTGCAAGCCGACTCTTGTCAAAAGCAGAGAAGAATTACAGCACGACGGAGTGAGTAGCCCTCGGGATGGTATACTCCGTCCAGAAATTCCGACATTACCTATTGGCGACACCATTCACATTTTATGTGGATCACCAGGTGTTGATGTACCTGTTGAACAAGCCAATCATCCAGGGGCGGATTAGCCGATGGCTGTTGCTATTACAAGAATTTACATTCAACATCATTGTCAGACCTGGCAAGAGCCATGTCATCGCTGACCAGCTATCACGGATCAAGTCTGGAGAGCCGGCCGAAGGTGTTAACGAGGATTTTTCGGAAGCCCATCTCTTCCGCATTGCCATCCTTCCTGCCTGGTACACGAGTGTGGGCAAATACCTGTCAACTTCAAAATTTCCTAAGGAAATGTCATTAGGGGAAAGACGAAAACTTGTGCTAAGAAGCATAACGTTCCAACTTATAAATGGCCTTCTCTACAAGATGGGACCTGACAAGATCCTACGACGATGCGTCTTGGAAGAGGAAGTCCCAGGAGTCCTGAGAGAAGCACATGAAGGGGTCGCAGGGGGACACATGGGACTGGACACGATGGCAAGGAAAGTCTTACTAGCAGGCTTATGGTGGCCGACAGTGCATAATGACGCTAGAGAATGGGTGACAAGTTGTGATACATGTCAACGCGCTGGACGACCGTTAAAGAGGGATTTTATGCCACTCAACCCGTCGAATGCTCAAGAACTGTTCGAAAGATGGGGGTTAGACTTCATTGGTTCGTTGAAACCAAGCCGGGCCCGATGATGTAGATACATTGTCGTGGCGACTGAATACTTGACCAAATGGGTTGAAGCGAGGGCCTTGGCAGACAACTTCGCCGTTAGTACGGCGAGATTCATTTATGAACAGATTATCACCCGGTACGGAATACCTATACAGTTGACAAGTGATAGAGGAGGGCACTTTGTAAACCACATTATTCGGCTGTTGACAACCGAATTCAAAATTTTCCATTCTCTATCAAGTCCGTACTATCCTCGGGCAAACGGCCAGGCTGAGGCGACCAACAAAATCATGGTGTCAGTAATTTATAAGTCCTGCGGGGTTGAGAAGGAAGACTGGGAGGAGCGTCTACTGTCGGTACTTTGGGCGTATCGAACAACTTACAAGGTAACCACTGGGCAGACACCATTCCAATTAATGTATGGCCAAGAGGCTGTGGTGCCAGTGGAATTCATGGTGCCAAGTCTCAGAACTGCCATTGACAACAGGTTAGGCGACATGGAAAGCCTCTGGGAGAGACTATACGCCTTGAATAAGTTGGATGAAAGACGGACGATGGCACAGTGGGCGACAGAGACAGCTCAGCAACGATGGAAAGCCTGGCACGACAAACATTTAAGAAGGATGCAGTTCACCTCGAGGCAATTGGTATTGAAGTTTAATGGTCGAAACGAAATTAAGCCAGGCAAGTTCAGGGTAAAATGGCTAGGTCCCTTTAAGATTCGCGAAGTTGGCGCGAACGGAGCCATCAAACTGTGGACGATGGACGGGATGGAGGTGCCTGATGCTATAAATGGCTCCAAGTTGAAAATCTATCACCAACAGAGGCAAGAGACGAGGTCCGCCCAGGCGGACAAGTAAGTGCGGTCGTATGGAAATGACCGTATGGTAGGTCCGTACGACCCCGTACGGTGCCATAGGAAAAAAAAAATGGAAAATTAAAAAAAAAAATTAAAAAATATATATATATATATATATATATATATATATATATATATATATATATATATATATATATATATATATATATATAAATGCTGTCATACGGAAATAACAGTACAATGGGTTCGTATGGCCGTACGGTACAGAATTTAAAAAAAATTATTTTATAAAAAAAAAATCAGTACGGTCGTACGGAATTGAGTAAAATTTTTTTTTTTAAAAAAATAATTTAAAAAAACAAAAAACAAAACCGTACGGTCCTATGGAAAAGGCCGTACGGAATTGAGTTAAAAAAAGAAAAAAGAAAAAAGAAAAAAGGGACATACAGAAAAAAGTTAAGTTATTTTTTTTTTGTCATTAAGTGTTTTATATGGCATGAATACTCAGGAAATTGCCAAGTTAGAAAATTGTCGGGTGATAGCCGTACAATCAAATCAGCCGTACCACATTAGCAAGGCAAATCCGTACAAAATGAAAGACAGTTAAGACTCGAAACAGTTACAAATCGAACCCCAGACAAGGAATTTTTATTTTATTTTGATTAATGGCGATTGAACCTAGGGGATTGAAAAAGCTAGACTGGAGGAAGAAATTGCAGGAAAGAGAAGAGCAAACCAAGAAGGAAGCCAAAAAGAAACCTGCTGTAGCAATGGGCGACCAAGACAAGGGCAAAGTAATTGCACAGGATGCAGGAAAGGGAAGAGTTACGCAGGTCACCGCAGATACAATTCTATTCGAGGGTTTGGCTGGAACGGTGTGCAGCCAATGGTGGGAAAATGCCACGAGCCCGTCAGATATTGAGGTAAAAATTGAATTAACAAAAGCTAGGGTCCATGATGCTATTCGGATGCCCATTTTTAATATTAAGGAATTCAAACCCTGCCTACGACAAATGATTAAAACATATGATCTTGAACTTCGCACATCGTCATTCAATTTCCAGCACACTGACATCATTGTTTCATTTAACTCTGATGATTTTGAGAGAGTATTTGGCATTCCTGACAAAGGTAAAAAGACTGACAAAAAGGTAACAAAGTTGTCCGAGGAAAGAACCCAGCTATTAAAAGAAATGTGTAGGGACAACTTGACTACAGAAGAATGGAGTCGCATCCTGGATCCGAAGGGAAGAGGTCTGAAGAAGACATTTTTAAAATCTGGCATCTAGCAATGTTTACTTGACGTAGTACAGAGTAGGCTGATTGGCGCCAGCAGAGCGTCGAACGCGGTAGTACCTATGATCGCATTGATGGCAGGACTCAGAAAGGGCACGGTGTATGATTGGGCCAATCTATTGTCAGATAGAACCCATGACTGTATGATGTTGAAACATAAAGTATTTTATATGTCACATCACGCTATCGGATTATTTTTAGATTCCGTGCGGGTACAAGTGCCACCACACCGTAGAGGATGGCAGCCGCGGGATAGCATCGACTCCCTTAAGCCAGCTATATTTTATTGGTCAGAGCTGGATATTTTGACTACCGTCGAGGGACAGACGAGCAGGAAGAGGAGGAGACTGGTCCACGTAGTGGTGTCGGCCAGTGACACGGATTCAGGACGACATAGCACTAGTGAGGAGGAAAGTGAGGGGTCGGATGATTCAGAGGAAGATAGCACCTTCAAGCTTTCATAGATTGAGTAGCTAGTGCCGCCGCAGGAGACCCCCACCACTCAGACAGTATCGTTGGCAAGTGTACCGAGGGGGCATCGTGGAATGCCTGGAGGGGGAGCTGGCAGGACCGGCCAGGTGGTATTTACTCCAGCATTCCTGACCGTCGGAGGAGAGGGAGGACCATTGGCATCATCTGGAGTCACAGTGGGTACCATCTCTACCATCCCCATACCTGGGTTTGGTCAGATGCATCCTCGGCCTCCACCAGTCCAGCCATCGCCAGTCATAGCCAAGATGACGACACCAGCGAGTGCACCAGTACGCATGCCCAAAGGACGGTTGAGGAGAGGTCGGGGGGGGGGGGGGGGGACGATGTTGATTCATGGCTAGATAGATATGCGGCTCTACCTTCATCTCCACGCAGGCAGGCACCACCCACACCTTCCTACCCTTGTATTCCTTCACCTCCGGGGGTTATCGACTTGGACAGTGGCACTAGAAAGTAGGGCGATAGAAAGACACTGCTGGTGGAGGAGGGGGCGGTATCACCGCAGCAGCAGCATCAGGTTGGACGGATTGGAGAGGGGAGACCTACTGCCATGGTGCAGTTCTTAGCCAGGATGGAGGAGGAGGTTCAGTTACTGGTTGCCTCGACGGTAGAGGAGTCTGTCGGACAACTCACTTTGCGGAGACTCCTTGCATTTGCTACATCTGTAGTAGCAGTGGCATTTCAACAGTGTTTTGAGCAGCATGGATGGCCGACGCTTGATCTTCCAGAGATGCGAGTAGAGTGGCAGAGCTAGGAGGTGGCCGGAGGGAGTCAGACACAGTCTGTGGTCAGACGGATTGAGCAGGGTGTACGAGATTGGTATCTCGAGCTTCGAGAGACTCAACTCAGGGCGGATAGGGCTCAGAAGGAGTTGGCCACTCGCATCCCTGCATTGGAGACAGAGTTAGAGCAGCAACGCACCCATGCTAGGAGTATAGATGAGATCCTTGCCACCGTGAGAGGAGAATTGAGTGCCATGAGGGCAGAGTTGGCAGTGCAGTCAAATGAGAGAGCCTTAGCAGAATCGAGAGTTGCTACCCTGGCAGTCGAGTTGGAGGCGAAGCATCAGGAATTGATGGAGGCAGTGTTTCGAGTGAGGAGTTCTCGGGAGCGGTAGTTGCAGGCTGAGCAGGACCTCCGATACTGGACCGACCAGGTGGTATAGCTTCGGGAGCAGTTGGCAGTAGCAGCCCCAGCCCCTCCACCATCAGGGATGCCCCCCTTACCCCCTCAGTAGTCTGTGTGTAGTTGTTATTTTGTGGGGTTTGTAGTTGTTATTTATTGTAGGCATATCATTCCCATTTTGTTGTCTGTCGTCCGGAGACGACATTTCTTTTTGGGGGGGATGATGTTGTCGGGTAATTAAGCAATAAGACATTTAATGTAATTAAAGTTAATGACGGCAGTTAACCCGTTGGTTGTTGACAGTTGACACCGGGTAACTGACCAGTCACCTTTATATATTAGCGAGTCCTTGGTCATGGAGACAGAGTTAGTATGGTCATTGTCATTGTACTGACATTATTATGAATCAATGAAGATCTGAGTTTCTTTATATTCTGTCATGATGTATTCTGTCATGTCCATTATTTTTGCAATGCATTGAATTACACTTTATTGGCAAAACATTGACAAAAACCATTGTCGACGGAGGCTCGGGAGTAAATGTACTACCAAAAGACACGTGGAAATGTTTGGGGAAGCCGAATCTTTGGCCGCCAAGCTTCCACTTGGTAGGTGCCGACTAGCACGACATTCAGCCTTTGGGAACATTGATGGCACAAAAAGTAATGATTGGGACACAAATTTTTTTCTTGGACTTTGTAGTCATCCGGTTACAGAAGAAGGCGTATGATGCACTCCTCGGGAGGGGATGGTTGGTTACTGCCATGGCGAATCATAATTGGAAGCGAAAAACACTCTCGATTGAGAGTGATGGGAGGAAGCACGTCATTGACTTGAGGAACCAGGCGGTGAGTGAAGAACTGGCACCCTCGGACTCTGAGTCTGAGGGTGGAGAGTTAGGTATGGACGGAGGAAGGAAAGGCATGAAACCCAACGATGAAGGGGTGCTCAAACTAGAAGATTGCTTTGAGGATGAGACGAGTTCTCTTAATGGATTATTTCACTGGCAGATGGAGGATTATGAAGTCTTCCACCCCGATTGTAACATGCTACAAATTGGCGAAATTGAGGAAGTACAAAGTCCGTCGTACGATATTCATCTGTGCACATTCGACGTTGGTGTGTCTGGGCTGTACGAACAATTGCCAAGTGAGCCTGTACCGTATGAGTAGAGGCCACCGAGTGGGAATGGAAAAGTATCTAAGGTGTACGAAGAAGATTCACAGGGCGAGGATCTGAAATTGGATGCTGTAGAGCCTGGTGGAGTTGCCCCGAAGAAGTTAATACTATACGCTAAACGGTTCACATCAGCTGAAAGTAATTCAGCCGTATGGTTCAAATCAACCGAGAGCAAGTTGACCATACAACCCATAAGAGCCGAGAGTACATGGAGCGTACGGTCCACAGGAACTAGGAGTGAAGTTGTCGAAGGATTGTCACTGTATGCCAAGAGTAAACTTTTTGAAGAATTGTCATCGTACGTGGAGAGTAAAGTTGCTGAATGATTGACTAAGTCCATATCATACGCCGTACGGTTCAGAGCAGACAAGAGAAAGTTGGCTCCTGAGAGTGCAGGTTGCGTTGACGTGATGAGGTTACCAAACGAAGCTAAGAGCCCCAGCTACACCGTACAAACTAGAGAAGCCGAGTGCTGGAGATTTGTACGGTCAAGGGAGAGCCGGGGAAGTAGACTTGACAGCAGGACAAAATCGAGAGGGGGAATGAACATTCCCTTCTAGCTACAGGAGAAGTCGAATCCGTACGGTGCAGGTGAAGAAGCAGAAATACCGTACAGTGTACGATTGACACATAGGCGTAGAGCAAGGCGAGGAGTCCGTACGACGTACCTCGTTCAATCAACCCGTATGGCGTAGCTCATCCACCCATTCCGTACGGCGTAGTCCATTCATTCGACTTGTACGATGTACGACATAAATTGCATAGAGAACAGGGTATGGTAAAACCGTACGACGGATATCGCATGAGACATCGTACGACATACATGGAAGCCGTACGAACATCGTACATGAGGCATCGTACGGTATACAGGGAAGCAATCAGGGAGAGGTCGTTCGACCACGCTACAGGTACGACAACCAAAGGTGGAGGCCATACGACAACCAAGAGAAATCCGTACGGACCACAGGAGGAATACCGTACGGTCAAGGAAGCAGTATATAAAAAACTTGAAGGCATCGACCTTGAGTTGGATGAAGGGAGTCTCAAGCCACACACCTATGCATCGTACAACCAAGAGAGAAGTACAAACCTGTATGAAAGAACAAGTCTATACGCAAGGAGGATAAGCCCATATGGAAGGAGAACAAGTCAGAAAACACAATACCCGTATGGGAGAATGCACCTTGATCAAAATTTTGACTTCATTGGCCTCGTTCTTGATGTCTTAAAAAAACAGAAAATTGATGCATGCCATGGAGTTCCGTGTGGGTGCTGCCACGGGACCTTGCGAGGGGCGCTGCCCCTCGACCCCGCAAGGGGCTCTGCCCCTTGACCCTGTTGGGGGCGTTGCCCCCAGACTCCCATTGGGGGTGTTGCCCCTTGACCCCGTTGGAGGCGTTGCCCCAAATCCCCATTTGATTTGGTAGGTACACTACAAGTTGGGGGTGTCCAGTTGAAGTCACTATCTGTTGTTAATCTTTCCGAATATCACTTGATGTTTGCTTGTCATCTGGAAGACGACTTTTCTTTTTGGAGGGGATGATGTTGTCGGCATAAATTGCCTGTTGTTATGTTTGATAATATTTGTTATTTGACAACGTATTAATTAATTGTATTGAGTGGGTTGTCAGTCTCGGGTAGTTATGTGTCAATTGGTTGACGGTTGTGTACCTCTCGACAACCGTTGGGTCCTTTAAATATGTCGTGTACTGCCAAGGAAGGGGCATGGTATTGTCGGATCTATTGTAATCCTTGGCCGACTATCTTTGGTCTCTTCTCTGTAATAATTGAATGTGCGAATAAAGATATATTTTACTGCCATGTCTGGTATGCATTGTCATGTACATTATTATTTCCTGTATTTGATTTACCAATTGTAGCGGTAAACAGGGTCTTAGTGTGAATAGGTTGTTCTACCTAATTAATTCCTTAGTGGGGTCCTATTCACATGTTAACTTAGGTCCTAGGTGTGTTTCCAGAAGTCTTACTTGTTTGTGGGATTTTATCTCATTTTATTCTTGTGTCCTAGGTCATTTAGTATTTGTTGGAGTTAGTTGTCTCATGTCATAGGATTACAACATGTCAACATCATGTTTAATCCTATCACTCACGTTGCCTATATAAGCAAGATTATTGTACACTTTGTAATATATCTCATAGATCTTAATATCAAGCAAGGTCATTTCTTGCATACTCTTTTTTGGAAGGCTATCATTGTTTTTGCAAGTGATCCTAAAGTGTTGAGCTAATCTTCAGCTCCTACAGTATGTATTCCAATATTGCTTAGAAGATGAATTGGCAACCTATTAAGGTAAAGTCAAAGAGTTAAGAGATGTAATGTCCCCACTTTGAAATACATTTTAATGGCAAATAATAATAAAATTAAAATTCACAAGAATACAAATAAAATTAAAATTAAAATATAAAAGAATATAATTAAATATAATTAAATTTTAATAAAGTAAATGAATGGTCAAAAGACATCGAATGAAAAGTTGTGACTCCCTCAAACATGAGATATAAAAGGGAGAAGAGTACCTCATTTGAGAGGGAATAGTTTTTGGGAAGCAGAAGTGCAGATCTGATTTAAATAAGTGCAGATCTGATTGTGAAAGGTTGTGTCCTTTTCAAAGCGCAGAAATAATGAAGAGTTGCACTCTTTCAAATGGTGCTAATCGTGAAAGGGTGTGTCTCTTTCCAAAGGGCATACACAATGAAGAGGTGCAACCTCTCCCTCACGTTAAGTGATATAAAGGAAATGAATCAAAAGCCTCCAGCAATATCACCATCGATCAGATCAGATCAGAACTGTTATTAAGTTACAGGCACACACAATAATGTTGTCTAACAATTATTAATGATATTAATTGATTCATATTATTTATATTCTGATTATTTAGTGATCTTTATTATTATTAGTGTATTCACATTAAGACAATTATTAATATTCATGATTTATGAAGGGTTGCTGTGGTTGAGAAAAGCGATGAAAGTGATTTCAAAGGGGTCGCTACCTCTAAAGGACGTGACCATTGATGGTGGTCTTACCACCATGATGGAGGAGGTAATCAAAAGAAAAAAAGGAAGAAGTAAAATAGTGAGACAAAAGCCTAATACCTGCAAAAATATACTCAGCCAGATATCCGAACTGGTATGAATTCCAGGAATTATATATAGCAAACTGTAGATGCATTACATGGTGATTTTTGCATGATAATATCTGTATATTCACAGTATTGATACCCTGCATATTTATGACTGATGCTGATAACTTTCTGCATATTTGATTGTCAATATATTCTTGTTTATGAGTCTGATCTATGATACTGTGGAACATCATCTCTGGAGGGAGAACTGCTATTAAGGCACCCTCTCAGACAGAGGGAGAACCGCTATAAATGCACCCTCTCAGATAGGGGGAGAACCGCCATTAAGGCACCCTCTCAGACAGAAGGAGAACTGTTATTAAGGCACCCTCACAAAATGACTTGATTAGGGAGAACCGTTGCTAAGGCACCCTATCAAGATAATTAGGATTCTTATGGTTATGACCCAGGACTTCTGATCTTTACATTGCAGTGCTGTTTGCAACATTATTTTAGTTTCATCATAGTAATTCTTAAAATTATAGTCTTTCTAATTCACGAATCATAGTTAGTTTTTCTATATCCTATTTCTGTTGTATGGTTCATATGAGGAAGTGAGCAAGAAATTATGTATCCTTCATTTGATTCTCACAACCCATGACTTTAAAAAGCATTGGCCCTTCAGGCATACTACAATCACATTTATGAAGGGCCAATTTTTGGCATCCTTCCGTTGATCAGAAACAATGGACATATCCATCTTGATTCTATCAACCTGACAGGTACTTATCTCCTTAACTAGTTGTATGTTTTTTATCACAAGCTCATAATAGAAATTCAAACTAAATTGCACAATAAGAAATTACCCTCCTAGAATTTTGTCATGGGCTGTCACCTGGATCGGACCTTTTGTTACATTTGTTTTCCACCGTACTCCCTCTTTTCATCTTCTTGAATTGGAAATTGAGCTTTATTCCGTACGACTGAGTTTATGGGATTCTTGCACCCAACTCATTGTTATTTTCACTTTGTTTCCCCATATTCTAAAGTTGTGCAAGTCCTGTTATTTGATAAACTCATCAATCTGTTTTTGGATTTCCCCTCCTCTCCTTGCTGTGATCTATCATCAGTCTCTATAATCTCTTGCTCTAGCACATTCACTCTTTATATCTCTCATCTCTAGTATAGATTACAGTGACAGATCCCATAATAATTACATCTCAGGCACACCAAAAAAACGTAATTCTCTAATCTTCACCATACCCAAACCTGCTATACTAGATGCAGAGATCTCAAAGCACAAAGTGGCAAGAGCTGAAGGAAGGCAATAGATTGGAAAAATATATGATTACCATGAGAGGAGGGCAAGAATGAAATAGGAAACAACATGGCTTTCAGTCAACCAAGATAGCCAATTTCACTGGACTGATAAAGGGCTCTAAAGGTGAATGTGACTGTCGTCTTGTGTTGGTTAAGGGAATGGGAGAATGCTCCTTGCTGGATGGTTGGTGGAGTGATTGATGGATTGAGTAAGTTTAGTTTGACAGGGTCATTTATTCTTAATAATTAGAGTACTTTAAAAGCTTGTTAATCTGCTGAACTGTGTAGTAATCTTGCATGTAAGTTGATGGAAATGCACTCGATATTAATTTTCCACCTTTCAAGTTGAGATTGAACTGAAGCGATGTTGCCAGATTACAAAGGTGATGGTTAGAATGGCTTCAGCGGATGTTATCTGTGTTGGGACAAGGGCAGTCAAAGAAAAGTTTACAGGCATTGTGAGGTCAGTTTTGTCATGCTGTTCACTTCAATTTTAATTAGTATTCTCTTCCTTTTTCTTATATCAGAAGTCTAGAATTTTGTGTGCAGTGACTATCTATCAACTTTATTTGCTTCTAATGTATGTATTTCCTCTTTGTATAACTAAAAACTGGTAAAAATATCAAAAAGGTGCAGTTTAAGCTGTTTCTAAGTAAGGAAATTTGTGTCTAAATTTTTACTGCCCCCTGACAGGCACCAAGATGTACGGGCGACAGAAATTGACAAGGTTGATTTGCATACATCATTTCGCCCAGGGGACATAGTCCGAGCAGAAGTTGTATCCCTTTCATATATCTAGAATGAAAACTTTGCATTTCTTTTCATTATGATTTGTCTTAATAATGCTTCTTGTATTTAAATTAGCAGGTTATCTAATCAACCTCAGATAGTGAATGCCAAGGAAGTTTAATCCTCCTTGCTTTACTACTTCTGTTTGTTCTTCTTAATTCCCCATTGTTATTTGGATCTGGTAGGGAAAATACAATTGTTTTCTTCATAATTTGAAAGTGGTTTCAGACAATGGATATTATAAAACACTCTGCATGTTTTGTGCCATTCTAATATCAATGTAATGGACTTTAAGTTCTAACTGATAGATCCATGTTCCTACAGTCTTTATTACTTTGGTTGAGATCACAATAGGTGGGCAATTGTATATGGTCGTTTTGATAAATACTTAATCTTTTGAAGGACAAATTTTGTTGGCAGGTAAAGAAGGTAAAGCCATCTATATGATGACATTTACCCGATGCAATGCCATGCAATTAAATGACATCCAAGTTGCCTCCATTTTTCTTATGTAGAACAATTTCTCAGTGTAGTTGGGCTATATTCAACAGATTGATCTGAAGATAAGATTTGGATGAACATGGTAGGCTATACATGATATGATATCTACCTGCATGAATAATTAGCCTCTGATGATCAACATCTGCTTCATCATATTAATTGTCATCTAGTCCTGGCTTCTGAAAGTTGTGATAATTTATCATCAGTATCAAGCTAAAGCTTCATTGCATGCTCTTTATTTTTTAGCAAGAAAAAACAGTGTCTAATTCAACACCGAGGGGCAGTTGCACTCTCATTTCTTCTTTAGGTTGTACCAAAGTAAAAGGTGATGGTCATTATTTCCAAGCAGGAAGCACTTTGCCTGAAAAAAAAATCTTTGGCTTGTTAGACTTTCTCAATTGGTGCTGCAGAAATTTTTTTCCCCCACAAAGTAATTTGCATCATCTCTAATGATCGCCTTGGTAAGTCCATCTTCCAGAGTTCATAAGAATTGAAATTTTACTAATGCCTTTCAGATGACCAAAGACAGTCAAAGAGGCTGAAAGACATATCGGCATGTAGAAATGTGACAAATGATGGAGTTCCTATAACATCACCTAAGGTTAATGCCTCATGTAATTATGCTTCAGCCTTCATCTTATTACACAATTTGAATATCCCTAATTACTATCAGGACCATACATCACACGATGGGGCTTGCTTCAGAACTTCATCTTATTACATAATATGAATATCCCTAATTACTATCAGGGCCATACATCACACGATGGGGCTTTTATTGGCATATTATACTATACCCTTATTCGCCCAGAACCACCATGTACTCTAGTTACCTGGAGACTTGTATCTTGACCCCTGATACCTGTCTCCCATCTTGAAAACATGTCCCTATCTTAGACACAATTATGGGGATGTTTCCAGACAACAAAACACCTGAGCTGATGTCTTTAGATGTCTCTTGAAAATCAGGAATCCTCCTACATACAAGATTCTTAAATGTTTTTTAATGCTCTGTTTTGCTTTCTTCTAATAATTTCTTTCAAGAGAATGAAGAAAAAAAAAAATAGTTGTATATTTTGCTTAAAAAAGTACAGGCATATTTTGTATTAGAGAAATTTGTCATGCATGTCCAAAGCGATATTAGTAAGAAGATAAAACAATAAGGGTTAGGATGTCCTTGAATAGAATTTTTATCAAGTGATTGCATTGCAAAATAGCAGTTTCCATGCTAGTTGCTTGCGCTGCTAAACTATATTGCTGGGCAATATGTATTTGCAATTTATTTTAAATAACAAATACAAGATAAAGCATTTTGCAAAAATGCCCCAAAGATAATTCATCCATTTTCAAGGATTTCAAGATTATCCATCTATTGTTGGCAATAAAGGTTAAGTAGGTCTGTCCCATATGACGAAGTGTGGAAGCACATGCTAAATTACTGCTTTGAATAATCATGGGCATATGATCTCTAAAACTATGGATTACAGTTGTCTCTGGAAATTTTGTAGAGAAAGTTTTTTTCTTGATGTTGTTTGAGAGTCATTGATCAACTAGTTTTTTCACTTTTCCCCATTCGTATGTTGGGTTCTCTGGTTTTTAAATTATTTCAAACTTATGAATTTGATTTGTAAATCCTGTAAATATTTTCAGTTTATTAAATTTTATATACATGTAAAAGTTTTGTATTGTGGTGCTTCCCTATAGTGTCCTGTTTTTTGGAAAATGACGCTCCTATGCTTGTATCCTGTACTGGAAGTGTCACCTTCCAAGTGACTATGTTACTTACTGTACACATTTTAGTTTATGAAAGAAAAACTCATTATTTAAGAAAACAAAATAGTTGTGTTTAGGTACACAATATACCCTCTCTTCTTGATCCAAGTGGCATTTATCACCAGCAATACTACCCAGTCCATTTTTATGGACAACAGTGCTACAAACTCATTTTCTGTGGTCTATGGTAATGTACAATGGTACAACCACCTCCCCTGGTTGGTGGTGCCAACACCAATACAATATCACTTCAACCAAATATTATGCCCACAGTTCCAGACTGCAGTTATGCAGCATTCTTGGAAGATTGAATGTAGCACTATCCAAGTGCACGCCAAATCTCATGTGGCACATGCCATTGAGACATCATGATCTCAGCTAACCTTGATTGAAGCTGCTGTGCCCAACTCTACATGTGGTACCATTGAGTGATGACAATGTTACTGTTAAGAACATGTCTTCATTGTCCATGAAAACATGAGAAGAAAACTTTTGGAAAAATTCTGTAGAATATTTCAACATCAACAATGTTACTGTTCCCATCTTTCGTGATGAGCAAGATTTGGCCATTACATTTTGAAGGGGCTCAGTCTAACTAATGTAAGATTAAGAGTCACCTGTGGAAGAGCAACTGTTTCATCTTCCAAAATGGATCTCTGTTTTTTCCAGCATTGTATAGTTATGCTACATATCTACATAGATAGATAGCACAAGAAGACTGAGCTAGAGTAAGACATCCACACATCTCTTCAAGAGTATGTCTTGTGCAGGTTCAGATTAATGCAATTTATGTTACAGTTCTCATAATGTTACTGTGCATTATTCCATGAATGAACAACTCTTCTATTATTTGTTTATGCTTATAGTACATTTAGGTTAAAGCAATTTAGAGTGTTACCCCTTAGATATCAATTGAGATCTGGATTGCTTTTGCGATCATTTGTCTCCAGAGCAAGAGGATCTCACCACTGAACTGTGTGAGAGATTTGAGGTCGGTAGACTGAACTAGAAAGCAGCATAGATGTTGCAAACTTCGCAATATACACCCAAACTACTCAATATCATTGCTCAACATTGAACGACTGAAAAAAGTGCCTGCTAATCTTAACCGAAGGTTGGATTACTGAAAATCTTCCCTGCCTCACCATATGGCCTTCCAACAGCTTTCAACCTCAAATGAATGAAATGCAATAGAGTGATTGATCTGGAGAAAATAGGGTGTGCAGACTGGTCCTGGTATCAGGAATATCTGAGCAAGAATGCTACAGAACCAATAGTCACTCTGGTTCAAATTATAACAACGAGAATGGAGAATATTGGAAGACCAAATCCTGTGTGGACAATCATAGGTATTATTGAATACCTTTAGCGTTTAATTCTTCGAATATTATGAGCTCAAATTATTTTAGAGCTTTCTACTTTTGCCACCACTGAGGAGCTTCTTAAGCAGCTCACAACAAAAGACTGGAAAGTGTTGCTTTCCTATTCTGAACTGTATTCAGGGTAGATATTCTACAGCTTGATTAAACAATTTGAATCCTTTTCTTCCCTAACGTATCTTGATTGCATGGGTTGCTGTTTCTAATGCATAAATAAGAAAAAGCAGTCTCTATAATTGTATCTTAGAGCATAGAATAAGACAATAAGTACATAACTATAAACGGAGAGGATAAACAGCAATAAGAATGATAAAAACTTTCAGTACAAGAGCTGCACATTGTTTTTTGGGTCTTCAAGGATTTCCTCTTTCCTACAATAGCATTGTCTTGCTTGATGTGACTCTCTACTGCTCTCACAAACTCCCTAAATCTACGCTGTACTCTCAAAGACTCATTAGCTGCAAGCAACAGTGCTTTACAACCAGTTTTCTCTAAAAACCACTAATGAGTTGATTTCTTAAAATGACCTCTCTTGGAGGTTTAATAGTAAAAAGAAATATAAATGAGTCAAAGAAGTTCAGTGCCATAGCTACCAAAGGAATCTTTGGACATGTTTCAGAGCTCTCAGACACCATACAGGTTGCTGTTGTCGCATCTTCAATGTGTTCAACTGTGGTCAAACCTGCTTTGCTTGTCTGTTTTTAGACAGGAACAGTTTTGACTGCTATCAGACAAGTTAGATGTGGTCGACTGGGGTCGAAACTGTCAGATTATCTTCATTCTGTCAAGTTCCCTTGTGTGTTCAGGTCCTTTGGTTACTTCTTCCTTTTTGTTTTTCAAACATCGGCTTCTGATTTGACTTATGTGTCATCTTTTTCAGTAATGAGCCTTCATGTTGTGCTAGACATATGGATTAGCCTCAATGAGACTATGAGTGAATAAACTAACTGCTTTGACTAACTTAACTGATTCAGTTTTGGATCATTACCGAGTGTTGTGACCAAATCACACATCGCCCCATTGCAAATGGGGACCCCCACTTTTTTTCTGCTTTCTAGGTTAGTTGTTGAGTCTTTTAGCTATTAGCCTTGCATTTCGGAAGAAGTGTAGTATCTCAGGTGGCTAAGATGTAATCAAGACAAGTCTCTCTCCTCAGGATGAAGTTGAGCACAGCACCTCCTTTGCCCAACCAAGCTACCGACCCAACCAAGCTACTGACCTGCCTCTCCCAGCATTGACAGTGGGTGCCCAAACCTGATCGCTTCCCATCCATCTCCCCTTTTCATTCCACCTCACCTTCTCCTATTCTCAATCTATCTTATATTTCATACTTGCCTCTCCTTCATCTTTTACCCCTTCCCCCATTTCACCTCTTCCATTTCCCTTTCCTACCCTTCTCTACCTTCACTTATCATTATCATCTCACCTATCTCCACTATCTTTTTATCTCCCACTTCCCTCAACCTCCTACCCACCTACCTATCCTCTATTCTATCCTACCTTACTTACACCTCTCACCTACCACTTAGCCCCTTCATTGCCCTTTATCCTACCCGTATCCCTTCCTTCCCCGTGGCACTTTCTTATCACTTCCCCTCACCTTTCCTTGCCACAGCATCTCTTCTACCGTATTTCCTTATAACTCCCTTCTATTACCACGCCATTACTTGGGCCCCACCACAAAATTCAAACATGGAGATTTTAAAAGTTTTTTTTAAAAGCATTATAATTTCCTTTGATTCCTCCACTTACATGGCATTGCCGGCGCCCACTAGCATGGAGAATTAAAAGCTTTTCTAAGAACTTTTTTCTGCTGGACCCAACCAAACTTCTAGCTTGGAAATTTAAATGTTTTTTTTAGGCATTGCAATTGCTTTCCTTCATACCACCGTGGCATGCTGGCCCCACAAGGCATTATGGAGCAGATTGAAAATGTTTTCTAAGGCATTAATAATGCCGCTTCAGCATAGAGTAAGGGTTATTTTAAGTCAAAAATTAAAAAAATAAAATATTTCAAAAAATGAAAAAAATGAAAAAAATGAAAAAAATGAAAAAAATGAAAAAAATGAAAAAAATTCAAAAAAATTCAAAAATTGAAAAAATAATTTTTTTTGGCCAAGGCATGGAAAAAGTTGAGGCGTTCTAAGCCAAGGACCTTGTCCTTTGAACGAACCCCTCGTCCTTTGAACGGACCCCTCGTCCTTTGAACATGACCCTCGTCCCTCGAACAAGAGCCTTGTCCTTTGAATGGGAGCCTCGTCCTTTGAACGGACCCCTCGTCCTTTGAATGGGAGCCTCGTCCTTTGAACATGATCCTCATCCCTTGAACATGAGCTTTGTCGTTTGAACAAGAGCTCCGTCGTTTGAACAAGAGCTCCATCCTTTGACCAAGAGACTCGTCCTTTGACTGTGATGATTTTCCACTTATCAAATTTCCATGATCAAGTTCAAGATCGAATGAGATGAGTTCAAGGTGGCACTGTTTTGATCAACATGATGTAAGCCATTCAATGAACATAGAAAATGAAGAACAAGGCACGTGCAATGCTTAGACAATCAATAATGCTACCTCAAGATTTGGAATCTCCATGATGCCACTCATTCAATGCGAGTTGTAAGTGCAATGAAGAGTTCAAGAGACCGATGCAAGACTATTTGCACTAGGTGCCTCGAGTTGCAAGACTCGAAGCATTTTATCAAACATCATTGAATTGCATTCAATGACAGGCATTTACCTTTAAATGATGATTGGAGGGCGATTAAAATTCAAAAGGCAAAGTTTGGGATTATAATGCAACGTATTTAATCGATGTTATCTTGCCTATTAAAAATTAATTATGAACGAGAGAGTTTGAATTTCCAAGGCACCATGATTTGAAGCATCAAGATTGCAATCGATATTGAATGAAGGTATTATCCCAATCAAAATGCATTTAATGTGAATCGCCAATACCTGTGATGAGGTACCAGCTGAGATCAAATTTGATCATTTCATTTGATCAAATTAAGATTGATATTGCTTCATGTCTGCAATTTAATCTACTGATTACCAGCAAATTAGTAGGACAACGACTTTCAATCTTTGTGGGGTAGGGAATTCATTTCTTGTCACTGCAAAGCTAGGTTATCAGGTTCGCCTCTAGGCCCCCCTGGTACGGGTCTGGGTTCGATCGGGTCCGTGGTACGGGTCCGGTTCGACCAGGGTTCGAAAAACCCACAGTGGGTTCGACCCTGGTCGAACCTGGCGTCGAACCCAGTTGAACCCGGGCGGACCCAGTCGAACCCGGGCGGCTGGGCGGCCCGTAAAGTACAATGCAAATTTAATTTTTTTTTCAATTCCGCCTTGTAAAAAGTGAAAGTTATAACCTAAAAAAGCAGAAAATTAGATGTCTCAAAAAAGCAGAAAATTGATGCACTCCATGGAGTTTCGTGTGGGTTTGAAGGTTGTGATTTGGTGTTGGCAGCGGGGGCGCTGCCCCTTGACCCCGCCCTGTACCGCTACAGGGAGCGCGCCCTGGGCGCTGCCCTGGGGCCCTGCGAGGGGCGTTGCCCCTCAACCCCGCAAGGGGCTCTGCCCCCAGACCCCCGCAAGGGGCGCTGCCCCTTGACCCCATTGGAGGCGTTGCCCCAAACCCCCATTGGGGGCGTTGCCCCAAACCCCCATTAGAGAATCCATTTAATGATCAAACTTTAAATTGTTGAAAGTTGAAACAATGATACTTGAATATTTTATCATTTTGATATTAAACTTGATGTATATGATGCTGTTATGGTATGATCATGATGCTATGATTACAAGTTTATGTTGGTTTTGTTGTTTATATGATGCTATGTGACATGCTAATCTTAATTCATGCTTATAGGCTGCATATATATATAATTTACATGTTTTTGTACTAACGAACCCAAACCCCTTTTCAAAATTTTGCCGTACTGGCGTACTGGGTTCTTCGAACCCGAACCAATGCCCGAACCTGAACCGGTAACTTAGCTGCAAAGTAATTATATTTTGATCTATAGCGACTCATGTTGGCGGCATTATTATACACGGGAATAACATTAGTTAATTATGTGTAATTGTTTTGGTTAGTTGGCAACCGAGGGGTGGAAGTTGCGGTGCGACGGTTGGCGCTCGCACCCCCTCGGTACCCTTTTATACTTCGGAATGTAACTTGTAAAATACACTTATTATGAATAGAACATCTGATATACTTTGTTTGATATTTACGGCATTATTCTGCATTATGTTCTTTATGTCTTAAGTTATTCACCTGAGAGGGCAAACATTTGGCGCCGCTGCCTAGACGAACTCGGGAACGGAAGACATGGATGGCGCACAGACACAATGGGCCTACCTGTTGGTGAAGTAAACCCGGAGGCCGACGACACGCGGACAGAACTTTACACAGGAGAAGACACGACAACGCGAGAATTTTCAATTTTGCTCTAGGTAGCCATTCAGACATACGTTCGACGAGAAGCGGCGGAGGCAGAAATCCCACCAAGTGCCGTGTGGACAACGCTGGAGGTTAGCCCGACAGTAAACCGTTTAATGAACCACCTCCCCCGGCTGCTTGCACATGCATCGTTGGCACAACAGGCCCACCTGGAGGAGATTGCCTAGGAAGAGCGACGACAACAAATCCTGCAACGCTACGAAGAGAATAGCTGACGGGAAACGGAAAGGGATGGCGCCAGGCCAGGAGGGAATTGAACCGTGAACTTCTTATTTTCAAATAAAAGTGTCATTGACACGAGTTGTACTTGAGCAGATGAATTAATAAAGACATGTTTTGATTTAAGAATTGAGAGTTATGGAAATGTGCGACAATTAATGCCAAACCTATTGAATAAAGATAGAAATAAAAAACCAGAAACGAACGAGTGGGAGGCCGTGCAGAGGGCTTTGATTCTGGAGCAGCAAGTAGAACGTAGACGGAGGCTGAGGCTGAGGCAACTTGCCGAAGGATGACTTGCCGAAGGGGGGCCCGAGGGGAACCAAGGAGGTGTCATGGAAGGTGCAGAGGCCGACGGAAATTTCTACGCGTCGCCAGATCATCGTAGGATGCGGAGCCACGAAGAATTTCTAGAAAAAACAAGGTTACGGCGAAATCTAGTCGAGGAGACTCGGGATCAGTTTAGGAACTTATCCCTTACGCCACGGAGTGAAGATCACCAATGGGAAGCAGGAGTAGGAGCGTGTCAGAGCGAAAGGGAGGGCAACAGTACGGGTGTAGGTTCCACACGCGATAGGCAAAACACCGTACCTCCAGGACACACCACCAACGCCACCGGAGGAAGCAGTGCAGGGCCACAGACACAGACACAACTGCCCCCAGGAAGAGGACCAGGGATGGCGAGTAAACAAAAATTGCCAAAGTTCACAGGGGACGACTAGGAAGACCCCTTACGGCACTGCCGTACATGTGAAACCATTTGGTCTGCCAACGGAGTGACAGACCAGAATGACTGGGTACAGCAGTTCCCAACCACGTTACGTGGAGTTGCCATAGATTGGTACTCCAATGTAGATAAGCAAAAAGTGGCCACATGGGCTAACCTACAGAAGGAATTCACGGAGGAGTTTTAGTTGCTTCGTGATGACAACGAAATTGTAACAGAGATATACAGTACCAAGCAAGGTACTAAGGAGACAGTACGGGCATACAGCAGGAGACTAAAGGAATTGTTGGGTAAAATGGAGAGCCAGTCGACTGAGGGCTTAAAAAAACGATGGTTTGTGGAAGGATTGAAATCCTCCCTACAGAAAAAAAAGAAGATTGTAACCTCGACGTCATATGACGACGCCTATAACAGGGCGATGGATCTAGAAAGCGAATACAAAACATCAAGGAAGAAGAAAAGTAATAAATATTCATTTGACGATGATGAAGATTCTGACGGGGAGAGCAGTAGCGGTGGCGAATCGAGTAAAAAGGTACACGCGCTCCAGAAGGACATGGAACGAATGCTGAAAGAATTCAAAGCCATGAAAGGGAGTACAAGTAAGACGGAAGAAAATGAAGTGTGGTGTACAGACTGTAGGAGTGACGGACACACAAAGGGTACTTGCCTGAAGAAGGCATTCTGTGAGATTTGCCAAGTGATGGGACACTCCACCAAGGAGTGCCCATACAACATGAAAACCCGAAGCACGAACCAGGTGCTGTTCACTGAGCAGGCCACAACATCCGCACCAGCGGGTACGGGCCAGCAGACTAACACAACGGCATCATCTGGAGGATACCGGGATAATAGACGCGGCAGCGGAAGAAATAATAACAATAACAACAACAAAAATCGGATCCAGTATGATGCCAAGGGATGGCCAATGATTCAATGTAGGGCCTGCAATCAGTGGGGACACTTCACCCGCGATTGCACGAAGGAAGCCAACCCTCAGCACCTCTGCCGATGGTGCGGGCCAGGAGACCATGAGGACGCAAATTGCCTGAAGCCTGGTGTAAACCTTCTAAACATAGAACCTACGAAGGCAGAAGCGTTGGCAATCAGAAGGGCACAGGCTAAAAAGATTGCCTACCCAAATCCCCACACGGAGATCGAGAGAGTGTGGGAGGCCAGAGACGAGATCACAAAGGAAATGGCCGCACAAGGACAGAACAGTCACCAGACAGCAAGTCCACCACGAACGAAGGGAGAAGAGGAAATCTTACGGCAAATATTGTAGGTAGAGGTACCCGTGAGAATTCAAGACCTCCTGGAGACTATGTTGCAGCTAAAAACGGCTATTTTAAACTCTGTAGCCCCACAAGTAAAAACGAGGGAGGTCGTGAGCCCCGTGGTCGACCCCATGTTGTTGGTAGTCAACAGTGGACGCCACCCGGCGGTGGTAGAAATGGGTATACTAGGGACTACCTTAATAGACACTATTGTGGACGGAGGGTCAGGAGTAAATGTACTCCCAGAAGCGACATGGAAAAAATTGGGAAAGCCTACGTTGTGGCCCCCTACGTTCAACTTGCTAGGGGCAGACCAACATGGAATTAAACCCCTTGGTACCCTCATGGGCCAGCAGGTGATGGTCGGCACGCAGCCATTCTTGCTGGATTTTGTGGTAATCCCCTTGAAGCAGAAAGGATATGACGCCATCCTTGGGCGGGGGTGGCTCATTGCAACAAAAGCGAACCATAACTGGAAGCGGAATACCGTTTCTTTGGAAAACGTCGAGAGGAAGTACGTAATCGATCTCCGTACGCAGATGGTGAGTGAGGAGTTAGCCTCCTCCTCCGACTTGGAATCTGAGGGAGTCCAGTTAGCGGAGGGTGGAAATGGATGCTGCATGGAGCCTAGTGACGAAGGGGTGTTAGAACTGGAGGCATGCTCAGGGGACGATGGGGACTCCTTGAATGGCCTCTTCCATTGGCAAATGGGAGATTATGAACTATTTACACCCTCGTGCAACATATTGAGCATCGAAGAAGAACCAGATATATTTCCCCCAGAATATGGCGAGTATAAGGAAGGGGAGGCAACAGTGAATGAGACGCCGGCACACCAATTCCTGAAGGGGGAGCCCATTAAGTATCAGGAAGCCAAGTTAAAGGAAACGAATCTCGGGGAGACAAGTGACCCCAAGATCATCCTAGTCGGAGATGACTGGAATCCAGTGTTGAAGGCCGCAGCCTTCAAAATTTTCCTTGAATACAAGGATGTCTTTGCATGGACATACAAGGACTTGAAGGGCGTGCCCCCAGAGTTATGTGTGCACCGAATAACATTGGTACCGGGAGCCCAGCCAGTGAGGAAGCGGCCGTACCGAATGAACAAAAATTATGCTGTACGAGTGAATGACGAAATTGAGCGGATGTTGGAAGCGGGCATAATCTTCAGAGTGTAGACAAGCGAATGGGTGTCCCCCATTGTGATTTCCCTCAAGAAAGAGGCCAATCAGATCCGGATTTGTGTAGACTTCCGGTGCTTGAATGCGGTCACTATTAAAGACCCGTTTCCCATACCCTTCACCAACAACATCTTGGAGGAAGTAGCTGGACATGAAATCTATTCCTTCATGGATGGGTTCTCTGGTTACAACCAGATATGCATCGCGGAGGAAGATAAGCTGAAAACAACCTTCGTGGTGGAGGACGGTGTGTACGCATACAACCGAATGCCCTTCGGTCTATGCAATGCGCCTGCCACCTTTCAGCGCATCATCTTGCACATCTTCGACAAGATGTCGGTGGGGAACTTCAAAGCATTCCTGGATGATTGGTTTATTTACAGCGAACGGGACATCCACTTAAAAACTCTCGGGGAGTGCCTAGAGAGGTGTCAGAGGGCACGGTTGGCCCTCAACCCGAAGAAATGTAGATTCATGGTACCACAGGGAAGATTGCTGGGACACATTGTGTGTAAAGAGGGATTGAAAATGGACTCGGACAAGATTCGGGTAATAGTAGAAATGGAACCTCCTACGGACGTCACGGGGATAAAGTCCTTCCTTGGTCATGTGGGGTACTACAGGAGGTTCATCAAGAACTTCGCTGAGGTGTCCCACCCGTTGGATAAGTTAACAAGGAAAGGGGAACCATACATTTGGGTAGAGCCACAGAGCAAGGCCTTTGAAGAGTTGAAGACAAGGTTGATGGGAGTGCCCATACTGGCATACCCGAATTAGGATAAGGAATTCCACGTTCACGTGGATGCCTCAAACTATGCCATCGGGGCTATGTTAGCCCAAGTAGGAGGACACGGGCTGGACCACCCCGTTTATTTTGCTAGCAGGTTGCTCTCGAAGGCAGAAAAGAACTACAGTACCACAGAACGTGAAGCACTCGGTATGGTCTATGCCGTATAGAAATTCCGTCATTACCTCTTGGCCACACCATTCACATTTTACGTAGACCACCAGGCACTCATGTATTTAGTAAACAAGCCCATTATCCAGGGGAGGATAAGTCGTTGGCTATTGCTACTACAGGAGTTCACATTTTTAATTGTGGTAAGACCAGGGCGAAGCCATGTCATAGCCGACCAGCTGTCCCGGATTAAGTCGGGGGAACCTCCAGAGGGAGTAAATGATGATTTTTCGGATGCACACTTGTTCCAAATAGCCGTACTCCCTTCGTGGTACAGGAAGATTGGAGAGTACCTATCGACGTCCCGATTTCCGAAGGGTATGCCTCCAGGGGAACGAAGAAAGCTCGTATCAAGGAGCAGGACTTTTTCGCTCATCAACAGGTTACTCTACAAAATGGGGCCGGACCAGATATTAAGGCGTTATGTCATGGAGGAAGAAGTCTCGAGTGTATTAAGGGAGGCACACGAAGGGCCCGCAGGTGGACATATGGGCCTAGACACTATAGCCGGCAAGGTGCTTCTCGCAGGACTATGGTGGCCAATGGTACATCACGACGCCAGGGAGTGGGTCGTGGGGTGCAACACTTGCCAATGGACGGGCAAACCTCTGAAGCGGGACTTCATGCCCCTCAACCCGTCGCATGCACAAGAACTCTTTGAATGATGGGGACTCGACTTTGTGGGTCCTCTTAAGGCCAGCCGCACACGACGGTGCCGGTACATTATAGTTGCGACAGAATACTTGACCAAGTGGGTGGAGGCAAGGGCTCTCCAGGATAATTCGGCAATAAGCACAGCGAAATTTATTTATGAACAAATCATTACGTGATATGGTATACCTATTCAGTTGACCAGTGACCGGGGAGGCCACTTCGTGAACCATGTCATACGGCGGTTGACATCAGACTTCAAGATTTTTCACTCATTATCAAGCCCGTACTACCCACGTGCCAATGGCCAGGCGGAGGCCACAAATAAAATAATAATGTCGGTGATATATAAGTCTTGCGGAGTGGAGAAGGATGACTGGGAGGAGCGCCTACCGTCAGTACTTTGGGCATACCGAACAACTTACAAGGTAACTATTGGACAGACTCCCTTCCAGCTAATGTATGGACAAGAAGCCGTGGTGCCAGTTGAATTCATGGTGTCGAGTCTACGGATTGCCATCGATAATCGCCTTGGCGACATGGAAAGCCTGAGGGAGAGGCTGTACGCTTTGAACAAATTGGACGAACGAAGGATGATGGCTCAGTGGGTGATAGAAACAGCCCAGCAAAGACGGAAGGTGTGGCACGACAAGCATCTCCGGCGAATGAAGTTTACTCCCGAACAACTGGTGTTAAAATTCAACGGGAAGAACGAAATTAAACCTGGGAAATTCAAAGTCCGATGGTTAGGGCCCTTCCGGATATGTGAGGTCAATACGAACGGGGCGATAAAGTTGTGGACGTTGGATGGGAAGGAGATACCAGACGCAGTCAACGGGTCGAAATTAAAGATCTATCACGAACGGAGGGAACCAGGACCCTCCAGTCAATTAGTCCGCTAAATTATTAAATTAAAAAAAAAAGAAAAAAAAAGAAGAGAGGCCACCGTACGATGGGACCACCAAGGTGACAACACAAAAAAAAAAGAAGAAAAAAAGAGGAAAATGGCCACCGTGCAGTGGGAGCCATCGAAGGTTGTTGCCGCGACATGAACCCACCGCACACCGCACCGAACAAACCCTTTCGCGCCTTGGCAATAAAACCCCTCGCGGAGGAAGAAGACGCCACACACCGCACAGCCCGACCACCATGCCACCATGCGACGCGAAGGATAAAGGAAGAGGAAGACGCACCGCACAGTCCGACCACCACACAACGCACAACCTGACCATCGCGTAACGCCTAGCAAGGAAAAAAAAAAAAAAAGCATGCCGCACAACAAGGGAAGAGAAACACGCTGTAAAAAGACACCACATAGGCCACGCACAGGGGATAAAAAGAAGAAGCAGCCGCACAGCGGCAGCCAAAAAAAAAGAGGGCCATTACGAAGGTGTACGGTTTAAAAAAACAAAACAAAACAGGCAATCAGTTACACGGAGATTGATGGATTCAGCAGGGAAAAGGAGTTGGAAGAAACAGCTGCACGCTTCTTCCAGTAGCAGCCAGAGGGATAGGGATAGCAATATCAAGGTTTAGCATCGGGAGTACGTGTTGCAGGCGGCACCATGGATGCCAGCGCCCGACAAAAACAAAAACAGAAGGCACCACACGCTGCCATAAGTGCGAAAAACATAGTGATGCCACGGAATGTTACTTTTGAAGGCCTGAATGGATTGGAATGCCGAAAATGGTGGCAGGACACCCCCGATAATGACCTGGTAAAGCAAAACCTCCGTAAGGCACAAGTAGAGTGGGCTATTCGGATGCCCGTGTTCCCTATCCGGGAGTACAAGGGTGCCCTACGCTTCATGGTGGACACCTTCGACAGGCATACATGCACCAACACGTTTGAATACCTCCGGAGGGATGTCACTATATCCTTCAAAGCAAGGGATTTCACGAGGGTATTCGACATTCCGGGCAGCCAGGGCAAGAAAATAGACTTGAAGGCCAAAAAGATGACACGGGAGGAGAAGGAGCGGTGGATTAAATTAGCTTCCTGGAACTTGACGACAGCGGAGTTGGACAGCGTGGCTAGAGCCACGAAGGGTCGCGGAATCCGTAAGACCTTTGTTGCAGAGGGCCACTGGAGATGCATTATGGATGTCATCAAGAGCAGATTGACAGGGTCGGGAAGGGCGTCGGACATTGCCCTCCCTCAGATTATGCTGATGAATGGGCTGATGAATGGCATCGTATATGACTGGGCCGCGTTACTGGTAGAGCGTATGTATGAGTTTTTGACGCTCCAGCATCGCACATTCTATATGCCTCATTACGCTATAGGGTTATTCCTGGAGGCCACGCGGGAAGCAGTGCTGGAGGACGAGTTGGAGGTACGGCCGCAGGGACCGTTGACAGCAGGAGAGGCTCCAATAATGTATTGGAGGCACTTGGACATTGGGCACTCTTCCGCGAAGCGGAAACGGGCGGTAGATAGGGCCTCGGCCTCAGGGGAGCCTGACAGCGAGAGGGATTCCAGCAGCGCGGAGGATTCGGAGGC